>NC_136278.1:30674912-30875983 GCF_964198595.1 Lampetra fluviatilis | reverse complement strand
TCACGTAGAAGGGAAATAATAAAATAATAAAAATAAAACATAATACAAATTTTTTTATTTCCCTTCTATGCGACTTTACCAAAAGAACCAAGAAGATGAATCCCTGCAGTCACAAAAGCTTTAAATCAAAATCTATGACGTTCAGGCAAGGGTGTTTTTTTCATCATACTTCACCACACTGGTCAGCGTGGGTTTGTGAAGGGGGTGTTGTGTTAAGGATCGATTTAGATATCACTTGCCATTGATGTTGACAGCAATCACACTCGGGTCACTGAGTTCAAAGCAAGATTCACTAACCATTGCGTTACCTCTACACCCATGTTGCACTCAAGTGGTGGAAAATATTGTGGACAAATGCAATAATAACAGTGTTTATCTGGAACTGATAATGGACAACCACTCCTTTTTACTCGAGAAACAATAAATTTGGTGGTGATGAAAGTATTTATATTATTAAAAATATTTTTCAATCTTACTATCTGAAGTTATGACATCCCTAGATGACTCATTCCACCGATATGTTTTGATTGCCTTCATTTTTAAATTACTTTCTAAACATTTGCAGTGCAAACGATGTGATTATTTTTAATATATTTCAAAACCAGATAAAAATTCTGTCTAAGCTGTGCTAAAAAAAAGGCTAAACCACATTTACTAAGAGTGGTAAATAAAAAATACTTACTGGAACATAGTGGGAATAGTTTTAAAATCCAAAGGGGTAAGCTGTGGAAATTAGGAGAGTGCTAAAATGGGCAAATTATTGAATGTGACTAAACAGGCAAAATTCAATTTGGCTGTAAAGATACGTGTGTTTGAATGGGTGGCTTAACAGTCTGGTAGGTGGGTAGACGGAGAGGATAGTGGGCAGGTTGCCGTGTGTAATGGTGAGTTAGTAAATCAAATATTAACTAATTAGGTGAATGCATTGGTAAGCAGGTGGTTTGTGCGTTGCTAAACTGGAGAATCATCAGGTAAGTGGATGAGTGGGTGTGTGAGTGAAGGAAACCTTCTCGATGCAGGACAGCTTGTCTTGCAGCTGTCCACGCTCAACTTCTGCCCTCGACAGACTGCTCCGGAGATCCTTCAGCTTCTCCTGCTGCGAGGACAGTCGGCCTGTGGCACCGAGAATTTACATTTTTCCCATTGAAGAAGAACGTACACACACACACAAACAAACAAATGCACAATGACATACATACAAGCACACAAAAGGTTCCCGATATAACCCGACAGACTGCTGTGGCAAATGCTGTTCACGACCATCTATATCAAGGTTGGAGCGGTGAATGAGGCGCTGGGGTGTGGCTAGCACTACGCTCATCTGCCTTTGCATCTGCAGTGTTGATGTTTGCACAGTGCATCTGGGAACCGAACTTAAGATTGCCAGGTTCATTGGATAGCGCTAACCATGCCACTACTCGCCGCGCAAGCAGCCGGAATAGCATATGAAGAATTGCGCACATCCTAACCTTCATGGAAAAAAAATAGGCTTTACCCTTTTCCGGCAATGAAAGGGGTGTTATGATGTTCAAACACCAAATAAACACCCATTGCAAGGCATCAAGTCTGCATTAACCAGACTTGCTTGTGGTAAAACATACAAACAAACATGCTTTGATAATGTTTGCATTGTCTTTGAAACTGATTGGCCTACACCAGACAGCCTTGCCTTGTCTCACCAGTTTTAGACCAGAGAACACCAAGAGGCAAACAGGACAAGGGCAATGCAAATATCAAAGCATTCAAACCTCGGATTAAACTGCATGGGATAATATTTTTGCTGGCATCAAAATTGTGAAAAAAATAATAGGATTTATCCTTTCGACAATAATAAAGGTGTTAAGATGTTCAAACACATTGTTTTACCACAAGCATGTGTGGTTGATGCAGACTTGATGCCTTGCAACAGGTGTCTATTCGGCATTTAGATATCTTTATACCTGCAATGTTGCGGAATATGGTAAAGCATATTCTTTTTTAATCATTTTTTATACCAGCGAAAAATGCTCAGATAGATATACGTAGCTAATCTTTTCACAACTAAGAATGCAAAGAAAAAATGTAATAGCTGGGGAAATATCGAATACTAGCTATACGACCCGGCTTCGCCCGAGACTTGGATTCTTGTCTTGGATTAATACACGGCCTACGCGGAGGGGGGGGGGGTGCGTGACGTCAGCAGGCACACTGTGTGACGCTGCCGCATGCGGGTGACATCACAGATGTGACGTCACCGCTCACTTGTCGTGCAAAATATATCCATTATTGCGGCCCCCCCCCCACCCCCAAAATACAAAAGTCTATTTCTATACTTTTTGCATTGTGTACAGTCTGCAAGCTACCCACATGCCAAATTTAAAGTTTGTTGCATGTTGGGAAGTATGCTAAACATTTCGAACAGACACACATATTCACAAATTTCCCTTTTATATATATAGATTCACCACGATTATGAATTTGGAAGCAAAACACTGAGCGAGAGCGCGAGTTTAGAGGGTGTACTCTGTAGGTCGGAAATGAGCTCCGAGCCCTGCGTGTGGTCCCTGCGCTCCAAGTCAAGTGCCGACTGCAGGCCGATGAGCTCTTTTTCCAGTGCCAGCTTCTCTCCTTCCAGCTTGCGCACGTGCTCGCCCAGCTCGCGGTCGGCGTCCTCCAGGGCGGCCAGGGCACGTGCCCCCTCCGCCTGAACCTTTTTAGCCCGGCTGCACGCCTCCCGCTCCGAGCGAAGCTCCTCCAGGCTGTCATCAAGCTGTCGGGGCGGGGGAGTGAACGTAACGTGATGTTAAAGATCGCAATTAGAAGATGTATTTATGCGGGAGGAATCCAATGAGCATGCACAGAAATACACATTGATAGCAGCTCTTGCATGTTACGCAAAAAATGTCATATGCCAGGCAGTCTCAGATAAGTAGAATATTATACATTAATTACTGTATCATTTGGAATGTGGGTCTCATAATAGGCTTGTGACATTCAAAAGTTTCAGTGGTGTTTTTTTGCCTTTATTTTTAATTGTTTTGATAATACTAAAAAAAATACAAAAATTTACAATACAAAAAGCAATACAACTAAAATTATGAACCATAAATAGGTTAATTTGATAGTCATGAAAATAACAGGGCTTTGATAAGAAAATGGTACCCCAGCCCTAAATGATCAGTTTGAGTTTCCCATACTTGAGTTTGGTTCCCAAATGTAGCGAATTGTCTGAACCCAGCCACCATTGAATGCACCTAATTTGGCTACATTTTAACTCAAGAGAATTGCAGTACTTTGCAAGAGTTATTAATGGATACTTCCACCTCTAAACAGGCACAAATGCAACTTTGGGGAAAGGCAACAGACTGTTGAGGGGAGAAAATGGGAAGCTTTTACCCAGACAACAGTGGATCACCAGAAGCTATTCTTACTTAGACAGGAATTCATTTGCCAATTGTTCCTCCTAATGGCTAAACCGCTGTCTAGTTATTACCAGGTGAGGTCGGAAAGAATAGTTATCCTCCAAAGTTAATGTTGAGTCAACACTGGCCCACAACATATTCCACTGCTGCAATCATACACGCAAAATGTGCTATATTTAATACACAGCCAAGCGGAAGCAAAATGGTGATTGGAGGTTACTTATCCACTTAAAATGTCCTCTCCAGAGTATCGACGAAAAGTACTTGGCATTTATGTAGAAAAGGGCAGCCTTTCCTGTATAATTATCAGCTCTTTAAATGAGTTCACATTCCTCATGTGTGATTTGTGGCACGTTTACCTGTTTTTGTAATAAGGTGACTTTTTCATTTGAGACTTGTGAATTTTGATTCTTTTTCTTAAGCTCCTCCAGCTGCTCTTTTAGGCTATTTACTGTGGCAGAACAATAAACATTCAACAACAAATTATTGTAGCACTTAAAAACAAACAACACGCATGTCATCATGAACACTGTCTCACAATTAAACACATTACTGAGCAAATGCATGTATTAAAAGCAGATTGCAGAAAATTAGATTTGTACTTGTAACCCTTTACAGTGTGGTGGCTAATTCAGGGTGAAATCAGTAAGTGCAGCTAAAATGTTGTTATAATAGTCGATGGAGGGGGTTAAATGGTTTAATAAACCAATATACAGTAAAACCTCATTATTTCGGTATTTGATCATTCGTAATTGGGGATATTTCGGCACGGCTGCGCTTTCGGCATATACCGTATATATTACTAATTCTCCATGAGCCGAATTGCCGTACCAAATGTTCCAATTTCGGCATACATGACGCAGCATGCCGCAACAAAAACAATAACTCAGTCTAGTGGTGGCGTGCGTGGTGAGCATTAGTGCAGACCTGTTGCTTTGGACTTTCCCTTGTTTATGCACTCTGTGCAAACAAACCCTCTCAGAAATGACATCTACACCTACATGAAGAAGTAATATAAAGGGACTGAAGTATAAATCCCTTAGTCTGTAAGACAAATAAAAAGTTTTGAATAGAATTTATGCAGATGCGTCAATGCGTATGGTGTGTGAAGACACCCATGTCAACTGTGAAGTGTCACATCAGCTGATGTCATCTGACAGCGAATAATGTGGTGTAAAAGTTTAAAAGAATGTAGTCTTTAAGTAAACATTAAGTGAAAACTGCTGGTTACTGATGGTGTTACTTTTCTTAGGAAAAAAATTAACTGGAAAACAAATTTGGATTTTTTTTATTTTAATTAGGATAGGAGGTACTGGAGAGGACCATTGTACATAATTCGGAATATTGGATAATATGGCAAGGCCAGAGCCCCATAGTGTCGAATTAACAAGGGTTTACTGTAATGATGAAGAATGCAAGAACAGAGAAGAGATAGAAAGGAGATTTGGGACCTAAAGAGAGTAGGCCTGGAAAGGAAATTAGAAAAAAATATAAGGTGATGGTCACTAAAAGAAAAAGGTTATGTGCAAGAGTCAAAAGTAGAATAGGAGTTAGATATAACAAGATAAAAAATATGTCCTTGGCAAGTGACTGATAGTTGAGGTTGTATCAGTAGTGTCATCAACATGGATATTGATGTTGCCAGTAATTATTAATGAAGAGGAGGAAGATAGCTCCAAATTGTGGGAAAAGTCGAAAAGAATCTGATGTAAATCTTAATTTTATTTAGGTGGGTGATGAACAACAGAAAGTTTAAGCTTGGCAAGGAGGTGGAAAGTCAAACTTTGAAGTCAGGTTTAGTGATAACAGCAATACCACAACCTCTATTGTGAATACGAGCATGCTCAGAGGTGGTCGCCAGTCTCCGGGGTAGTTTTAGGAAAGTAATGGTCCTGTGGCGAGTGCCCATGTCTCAGGCTGGTACAGAAAATCAATGTTGCCTTCTTTTAGAGATCGCGAATGAGGAGACATCTGCAATGGTATGGATAATCAAGAGGGCAAAATGGACGTATGAAGATCCAGATGTCAAAGGAGAAGGCCTGATAGTCCTGAGATGTTGTGGCAGATCGAGTCTCATGATGGGGAGAGTCTGGGAGTCGAGGAGTAATACAAGTTGACCTCTGAACAGTGTTACCATGAAAAGCAGTCAATATTTCTGCTCTACTTCTGCATTGAAGAGGGGTCTGTGCACAGACAAGTAAATCTGTTTCTGTTGTGATGTAGTGTCATGACTAAGGTGCAGATGTATTAATTATAATTCAACATTCGCAATGCAGTGCTTTTTTATTATTTTATATAAAACGTAACAGTATATATTGTGCATTTTTGTGCTTCGTTATTTTGCTTATAAATGGAATATTAAAACTTAAATTATTGTTTGGACAAATAAGCTACTCCACAAACCAACTTGGTAATTAAGATAGGATAATCCAACTTTTAAACGCCACTTAACTATGTCCCTGCTGGTGTGTCACAAGTGACCTTTCGATGCCACAAAGAATTTTTCTACAATTATCTTCATGAAGAGGAATGTTGAACAGAACACGGGTGTCTCTTCTAAAGCAATTAACCCAATTTCTCAGCAGGAAAGGTCATGTGGTGGACGAGGGGGGGGGGTCATTTTCTGACCTTCTCCGTCAAGATGCCTCTTCTTATCGCTCTCTGCGTCGGCCCGACGCTGCTGCTCTACCATCTTGTGCTGCACCAGTGCCTTGTCTCGCTCCATCTGTCTCAGTTGCGCTTCCAGATTCTTGCGCGACACGCACTGATGGGGCCAGGAGGCAGGCGAAGCAGCATCACAAGCAGGGCTCATCAGCTGTGGGCTCACTCATGTGCCAGGCTGAGATAGCAACCAAAGTCTGCGAAACGTTGGGCTTTTTTTAAACATTAAAAATTCTAGTCTAACTACATATTGGGCAGATATCAATTTTTAGGTTTTTTCGGTAAAGTCACGCGACGTTTCGGAGGCAACACAAGCTTCCGTCTTCAGGTGGAACCGTCACAGCACGATAGCTGTATCAAGTGATAGAGCTGGAACCGTCAAAGCACGATAGCTGTATCAAGTGATATCAAGTGATACAGCTATCGTGCTGTGACGGTTCCACCTGAAGACGGAAGCTTGTGTTGCCTCCGAAACGTCGTGATTTTTATTTTATTTTTATTTTATTAATTTGAACTTTTTACCTATGTAACTTTACCGAAAAAACCTAACAATATGAATCCTTGCAGTCATGAAAGCTTCAAATCTAGAAAGATATCAATGTATTTGAAATTATTATAATGTTCACAATATATGCTTCTAATTATGCGTTTAAGAATGCTGTTATATTTAGGCTAATAAAGGAAACTGTATGAGAGAATAAATTGCAATCAATACAAAGGAGACAAAAATATTTAACATTTTGAACTCAATTATGATAAGGTCGTGAAATTGACGTGAAGGTATCAATATGTCCACTACATTCGACATTTATGTTTGATTTTCAACCTATTCGAAAATAACCTCACAACACCATTTTCGTGTTCTTTCTGCCATCGCATCAGGTGACATAAATGTTGTTAACACGAAGACAAATAACATTCCAGAATGTAACCAATCAGAAAATACCAAAAATATCCAAAACTGTCCTTTAAAAAAAATACCAAATTGATTTCAGCTTCAAGAGATCTAATTTGAGAACAAGTTGACTAGAAGTGGATGTTTAAATGAATTTAATTCTAATTACATCTCGTTCATGCCACTGCTTTGTCTCTAGCTCTAAGTTGGCATCTAAAATGCATTCACATTTATCACCTTTATTTTATATCAAATAAGAACATGGTAAAACAAAATCACCATAAAATGCACGTTTAAAGTAGCTACTTTCAAAATGTATTTCCATTAACAGGCACAACTGGCAAAAACAGACTGCCTCACCACCGCAAGTCAATAAAATGGGAACTCTGTATTTTTTGTGTGTTTACTGAAAAGTGGCAGAAAATCATTTTGAAGTTGATATTTGTTGAAAATTTCATTATCAAAAGATGATATCTTCAATCCACATGGGCAAGGCCAATCTGACCCTGGAGGCTCATCATAAAACCAATCCTCGACTATGCCATTAGACACTTTGCATCGTCAGCCGCATCCCCTGCAAGACAGGATTTGCTATTCTGAGGCATGCGACACAATTAGATTCACACTCACCTCTTCTTCCAGATCTTTCAACAACTTCTCCAGCCGAGAGTTTGCATTCCTAACATTGTAATGAACACCAGAGTTGGAGTTAATATTAAAAGTTAACAACACAAGTTAAATATAACAGGCAAACCCTCATGTTTTCTCACATCAAAAATATTTTAAAAAATCATTAATTAACGTTTTAACTGTAATGTTAATTATGTTGCAATATAAATACATTAAATATCAAATAAGCCTCCTATTCATAGAACAAATGTTCAACGCATCAAATACATACAATACACAAAACGTAAGCATTAAGCATTGCAGCGAAGCCTGCACTATCACTCACATGATTCATCCTTACCCTTGTCAGACATTCATCATTCACCTGTTCCTCACTACTCACCAGTTTATACAAGCGTGAGAAGTACCCACACAAGCAACAAACCTTCCCCAATGACACACACATCTATTTTATAATCATGAAATGAGGCTGTCACGCTGGGCTATTATTACAGTTGGCAGAGAGGATAAGCAGCTGCAAGGACCAAAAGCTAAACAAATTGGGTCAAAGGTATTATTTAACCTTGTTTGCATAAACTAAACATAAGCTTTCAAATGACACCTCATTTTAATTAGTGAAGAAATCCAGAATATTTGTTTTTTCAAACCCATACATACACACCTACATCCAAATCAGCCACTTATCACATAGCTTTGATGTGTACGTATACCTGCGTGCATGTACATTCTTTTTCAAAGTCACACAACAAAACATTAAACACCTAAAAAATCAGATTGCTCCTATTCACAAAGTGGCCCTTGGCATGCAGCTTGCCTGTGTAATTGTACTGATGGATGTATAATGGTTGTCAAAATTAGCAACGTGCAATAATGCAACAAAGCAGTTTTCCTACCTGCATTTTTGTTCGGCTTCATCCTTTATCTGTACAGCATTCTTCATCTGCCTCTCCAGCATCTCTATTTTCATTTTGTCTGCCTAAAACGTAATTGTTTTTAAATTAAATGGTGACATTTAAAAAATAAATGTATTTTTTTTTACAAACTAGAACACATGTTCTTTCCAAAAGCACAATGTATGCTATTTACCGTGGGAAGCTAACCATGGTATATGCATAATGATTAGTGATTGAAGACTCATATTAGATTATAGCAAAGTATGATTTATGAGCTTAAACACAATTTTAGTATCTCATTGACAAATACAACCAACATGGATTAAAATAAAAAATAACATTTTCGTCGGTACAAATGCATACCCATAAGCAAATTGAGTGCTTTCAATACATTTCAGTGCCAACTCATGTTTTTAAAAATAATTGTTCAACTGTGAAAGATGATAATTAGTTTAAATTACACCTCACCTCTGAACTGCCATCCTGAAAAAGGAAAATGACAGAAATGTTACAATTAAAAACTGCACCACCACAAAAGATGACTCGCGCAACACAATGTTGTTGGGGCATAATAGTTTGTGCATTCATGTGCAATTTCTACCTGAGAACTTTTCAGAGGCTCCTCATTGTTTCCCGCCACAGCAGACACTCCACTTAGCAATCTGTGCACAGGAAGGATCAAGAGAAACTCATTTTCTTGTTCCTCGCATGCTGGCCAGATGTAATATCTAAACGTATACACTCTACCCTACATCCCACGCACAGGTGGCATGAAAAACACATTACATTGCCGTGTTCGATGTTCAGTTTGAACACGTTTGATGCCCCAAAATGCAATGTGGGACATCGTTTTATTTATCTGTAGAAATATTAAATCAAACATATTGTTCAAGATAAAACAGAATTACATCGTCTCAACCAAAGCAAATTTGGGAAAAAGTTATTACTGGTGATCTTTGTAGTACGTGAAGCCAACAAATGGCAGCTGGTTCCCCACAAAGGCTTTAGGCTGTGGGAAGGTCTCATCCGCGCTCTTGTCATTCTCGATCTCATCAAAATTGCTCGTGTCTGTGTCAGATGATAGCTCCGGTACCACGGGAGCAGACGCTGTAGACAGCAGAAACAAGACAGGAGACGCATGAGGAAGTGGGCAAAAGAATTGAGTTGGCAAGGAAAATATTATTTGCATCCAAATTGTATCAAGTGGCCAAACTAAAAGGCGTATCACTTTAAACCATTGAGGCAAGATAATTAAATTAATTCCTTTGCTTGTCAGATACGTGACGTACAAATTACAAAGCTGATCCTGGGTTGAAAACATTAATTTTGCATGAGATGTCTTGCACTGTGGCATTATGAGACTTACTCTCGCGGATGTTCTCCCAAGTCCACTGGTCATTCTTGAAAAAATCATGACACTTTATCTCCGCAAAGCCATTCTTGCCCAGCCGCACATCCCTAAATTAACAATCAAGAATGCAAGTAATTAACACAAAAGGACTCTCAAAATTTTGTACGAGACAAAACTGAAGAGCGCAAAGGTTGAATGACTTCACCATAATTACTTTTCCTCACTTATTATCTGAGCAGTTAAAGTGGCTGTGCTAACAAGTCACATGTGAGGAATGTGAAAGCTTGCCTCTCTGTCAGGAAGGCGCAAATTAGGCTCTTAGCGTTCTTTGAGACGTCGAGATCCACGGGAAACGTGAGCGACTTCTTGTGATCCATGATTTTTCCGTAGGTGCCGACCAGCGATTCTGCATAGAATGGGGTGTCGCCTGTGGAACACAACGATGGTCGAGGTCATGTTGAAAACAAAAAAGATAAAAAAAGCACAGCTTACAGCAATTCCTACAGGATTTTCCCAGTGTGGACTTGTCAAAATTTAAAGCAGATAAAATAAATGTAATTAAAATGCTGTCACTAATGTAAGGGTAAAACAATGCTCCCAGTAACACTTTCATGAACATAGACAACACCAAGTAGTGGAAAGAGTAGACTGTAAGACAGAGGGTAAAGCAGGAACTCTTTGGCAAACAAAATAAACCAGATGAGATAGTGATAGAATGAGGAAGATGACACGAAATAAACCGAGAGCTAGAATATTACGAAGTGAAGTTTAAAAAACAAAGGCTTAACAAGCAAAGCAAAAGTGGATGGAATGCCAGCAGAATTAATCAAGGCATTAGGAGAAAAGGAAGAGAGTTAACACTTATGGCAAAGGTCCATTACAATATATGCACACAAACAAAAACTGATGGCCCACCCTCAGTAAAGTATGAAGAACAGATACAAAATTGTTAATTCGGGTTAAAATAAAGATCTCATTATTATACTGAAGGTAAAGACTTTCCACACCGGCTTACCAACGAGCATTTCAAAGAGGAACACGCCAACAGACCACCAATCACACTCGCGGCCGTAGTAGCCCTGACCGCCCTGTGAGCGGAGCACCTCGGGCGAGATATAGTCCGGCGTGCCAACCGCGGTATCACAGCGCACCATGCCGTCCTGCACATACACAACGCACCAGGCTGCTTAGTTTAACACAAGCTATGTGGCTGGTTGGTTGAGGGAGCAGGTGAAAATAAACTATTTCAGAGAATTAAGCCGGCATCACTCAAGACTAAAGCGTGTTTTAGAAAGTGAAGCAAATTTTGTCTCCAGTGACTACATGAAAAAAAAAATCCGTCGTATTAAATGTAGTGTTATACTTTATTTGGCTTATTCCAGTTCTATGTATTACAAATCTTAGTATAATGAACACGCAATGAATACTATGCAAGGCATATAAAAAGTGTACACCTTCCTGAAATAAAAATGGGTATTGAAGAGACTTCAGATACAGTTCTGTGGTATCATTTTACAGCGCTTTTCTGACATGGTGATACAATGCTTGTTGTGGAAAGTTTAGACAGTAAATGTCTTTCTCTCATTATACATGATGCCAATAGCACCACTGGAATATGATCTAGAAAAAATAATCACTGACGACCAATAAATCATCACTTGTAACACATTTTGACTATGCTGTGTAAAGTAAAAAAAGTCAGTCATGGCTTCTGCTTAAAGGAAAATTTAATAAAAAATCAAATAGCTCTTACTGCATTGATCTCTATCTATCATGTGTGTCCCAGAATGTCCAACATAAGTTTGAAGCTTTGGCACAAGTGACATCATGGGTATTACTCTCATACATTTTAATGTCAAAACAGTAACATAGGAAACGCTGAAACACCATTTTCTTTACTTTATTTTCATGAAGGAAGCCACAAACTTAAGGTTGACAGCCGAGAACAAACAGCCTAGATACATATGAAAAATAAAAGACCTCCACAGTTTGGTCTAGTTGTATATCTCCTTTAAACAATGCTTATCTCCATGATGGGCGTTAAACCACTGGTGGGAATTCCACATTCCAATGGCTTGGGCCGGATTACCACTGGTGAAAACCCACATTTTATTCACCCTAGAGAGATGAAGTGTGCAGTTGGCTCCTATCTGCGATTTGATCAAATCTACATTCCGAGTATAAGTCAGTCACACTGTCATTGTCATCCAATTGATACAAGTTTATATCATTCGTAATGTATATAAACAGAAGTGCTCAATTGAACATACCTCTAATTCGTCATGCCAACAATTTCCAATAAAAACCGTTGGAAATATAACACTCGACATGTTCATTATCAGCACAATTAAAAACATTTCATGGCAAATTAAATAAGATAACTGCTGTTGCAGAAGTACGTAATAATGCACTGCAGGCCAAAAATGGGTATCTATCTCTCTCTGAAATTGATAACTTTAATGAGTTTGTGTAAAAACAATACACAAGTCAATACCCCTATACAAAGAATCGAGTTTTTATTGATGTGATTCAGTGGCAAGGTTCCGTGAAAAACAACAGACATTACAAAGGTAATAAAATCGGCAACAGTAAACTCTGTCAACAAGCTCAACTTACCAAAACCAAAAGGTTTCTGACATAGTCACAATGCAACACTTGATGAATTCACGATAATATAACCACAAGTAAAAAATGCACAAATAAATACATGTGCAGTAATACACTCACTTTGTTTAACTTCATACACGTGCCGAAGTCTGCCAGCTTGAGGTGGCCAGACTTATCCAACAGCATGTTGTCTGGCTTCACATCTCTGGACACATAAAACCCATGAAAATGAATCTCCATCATAAGAATAATGACTAACATCCACAAACATTGTTAGCATAGTACATATTTACAAAACGGTACAGTGAGGCATCTGGCTAACATATAAGCTAGCAAAACCAGTTTCTTCAAATTCTGGAATGCACAGAACAGCCTTTAAAAAACACTTCCATAAGTATATTGTACCCCTTCGAGATTCAAGTCATATGGACCTCACTACAGCTCACATATAACAATAAGTCACAGCTGCTGATGCGTGGCTTTCAATTTCTTTAAATGCTCAGGATGCAAGATGGATTGATTTTGTTCCCTTTAAGAACCCAAGGAATTGCTGCAGTGACTGCACTGTCCGTCAGATAGATGTGATATGCAGGTGGGCAGGATTTCAGTCGCTGCCAGTGCTCAGCGCTTCGATAAGATAAAGGTCAAGCTGCCATCTGACAGTAAAGAGGTTAGCAAA
This sequence comes from Lampetra fluviatilis, assembly GCF_964198595.1. Taxonomy (NCBI): domain Eukaryota; kingdom Metazoa; phylum Chordata; class Hyperoartia; order Petromyzontiformes; family Petromyzontidae; genus Lampetra; species Lampetra fluviatilis. Next base: position 30,862,866 of record NC_136278.1, on the reverse strand, counting down.
AGCGCTGAAGCAATTCGTGGTCTAACATTATCTTTAGGACTGGCTGCTTTCTAATGCCTCACTCTACACCCACCCTCTATGCTAGTTCCATCTTTATTCAAAACATGTATGAGAAATGACAGAACTAGGGTCTGTGTAGGGAATGGGGCTCATATCAGGCAGGAGTGCAACTTCAACCAGGAAAAACCAGCATGTGCAGGGGATACACAATGCAGCTATGTTGCATAAGTTATGCATTTATGAACCAAAAGATTCCTGCACAAGGAAATGCTATCCTTGAAAAAATGTAATTCAAAACAGGTTACATTAAAATTTGTTTAAGAAAATCCAAAATGTCAAAAATCAACTTATCAACAATTCCCTGTCAAGTTTAATATGACATGCAATGTAAGCGAAATGCATGACTCATGATGTTGCATTGTATGCCACTTAATCAACTATGTCACTTCATCAACACATTTTTTTCATGAAAGAGGCCTATATGTGCACCATGATTACTTGTACCATTGAAAGACACACATTTCCGCCCACCGCTGCTATTCATCAAAACCAAATTAAAGGGTAAAATGAACAACAGGGCAACCTTGCAGTATTTCCCCCAAAGAAACCCAGCAATCTACCGTGAAAATAACAGCCCTCACGATGTGAGATTCAAAACTGACCACTCGGGGCACGTCCCAATCAAAATGAGAGTTTTCGAGATTGAGGATGAGGCAGCTTCATGACCAGAGTCAAGTATGGATAAAATCCTGCATTAAGTCCTCTGCAGCTGCTTCACTGGGTGATGAGTTCCACTTCGTGGCGCCAATGGAGAGGAGGGGGGGGGACACTGGCAACACGATTGCCCACACTGCACCCACCCCCTTTCTTACCGGTGGATGTAACCCATGGTGTGGATGGCATCGACGGCCAGCACCACCTCAGCTGTGTAGAAGCGAGCCCACTTTTCGGGGACATCGTAGTTGCTCATCAGGTTGACGAGGTCCCCACCTGGCATGTACTCCATCACCATGTACAGGTAGCGATCGTCTTGAAACGAGTAGAAGAGCTGCAGTGCACATGCGATAGATGTCATGAGTGTACAATCAAAGCAGCAAGCTCTCCTAAAATAATAAAAACCTGGCATGTAACAAAGATCTCTCCCGTTGATTTGAATGGCATTATTAAATGTCGCAATTCAATACAATTCAATACATGCAAAAAGCATAGGTTACTGACTGCTAGACACACGCTTAAATCAAGGTATCATGAATACAACAATCAATATTAATTAAGGAATCATTATAAACATACAAAATATATCATATCCTATATCATATTTTTTTGGCGATTCTGAGTGTGCCATTATGATGCGCTTGGTCATAAAAAACTAGATTTATTCGCCCTCATTAACGAAGCTCCAAACTTATGTTTGGCAGTCCAGGACACAGAACCAATTTAAGCATCTACAGTAATTATTATTTTTTGGGTTACATCTTCCTTTGAGAGAACTGTTTTTTCAGTCTCTGGAGATATGAGCAAAGCGGAGCATGAATAATGAAATGACTGTTCCAGTTCAAAAGTGATAATCAGGACTGAACGAGGGAGGAGTGATTGTATTAACACTTTAAAAGTCAGAGGCAAGTTATTTAGGTTGGTGTAACTCGGAGGTGATATACGATTTGTCATGAAGATGCACCGATCACATAATCACATTTAAACAATGGGTTCTAAGATTAAAAAAATAAAACATAATTGTGATTTCACATTTTAAGTTTAAATTGTCCATAAATTGAGGACACTGCAATAATAATGACCATCAGCAATCGCGTGGAAAAATAAAATCAGTAAAACATAGGGGGGATATGGGCGACGGCTCAAAAACAAAATGACTTGCATTGAAACACACTGACCTCACATCTTATCAGTTATGTACATGTTCTAATTAAGCCAAACAAAAGCTGTTATTCATGTGAACAAGGGGCACAGTGCTCGGTGGACTCCCAAAAAGTACCGTTAAGACTGTACCCAAAAACATCGGCCTAAGAGCTCACTACGAATAGCAAGAAGGGGTGAATCAATATACCATGTACTTTGAAACACATGAAGGCCGATTGGCCACAATTTTAACTAATCAATTCCTCCAACAATCAATGCAGCATTACAAAAGGAAAAACTGCTGCCGTACGTAGTATGAATGTGATGGCAATCGTACGTGACTGGCCTTGAGCACACATATACAGCAAACACTGCTCGCAGATCGTGAAAAATATTTGGGTGCAATATAATTTTGCAGTTACAAAGGCTTTACAAACAAATTGTGCATGCGCATTCTATTTTTATCAACCGCGGTAATAACACACTTTCAAAAGCAGCAGTGCACGTGAAAAACTATAAGAGCTACAAACTCGCAATGTACCTGCACAATCCAGGGACTGTTTGCAAAAGCCATAATGTCCCTCTCTTCCCAGAAGAAGGCTGAGTCAGAGCGCTTGATCATCTCTAGTTTATTGAGCAGCTTCATGGCATACACACTCTTAGTCACCTTGTGACGCACCTGCGAAACACAAATAAAGGAAATAAGAAAATATTATTTATTTGCACATCAACTATTAGTATCTCTGAATATGCACTTTTCCCTGACTGGACAGGAATGCATTTTTTGTAAAAATATAAAATACATAGAACACAAACATAAATATTGTAAATTTTGATTTAAAGCTTTCGTGACTGCAGGGATTCATATTCTTGGTTCTTTCGGTAAGGGCACGTAGAAGGGAAACAATAAAATAATAAAAATATATTTTTTATATTTTATTGTCTTATATTTTTATTATTTTATTGTTTCCCTTCTACGTGACTTTACCGAAAGAACCAAGAATATAAATATTGTACTTTATTCATTAAAGTGCCCCGCAGCACAAGTGCACTTCAAAAGACTACGTTATAGTTAAATCTAGTTTCTTTGTAACCGTGATGATCAGAGGAGGCTGTGACTGACAACGATATTGAGGTTGTATGCACAAAACAATTAATTTAAGTATCCATGAGAACGATCTTTTGGTGTAATGCCTACCTGTCCCCCCAAAAATGGGTCAGGAGACAATGTTCTTTCTCTTCAAACATGATATGTTTGCAGAGGAGGGGTATTTGAGATGTTGGTCTTTATAACAGGAAAACTTTATTAAACATCATCATTGCAACAAAAAAAGCTTACAAAAATGTTCTCTCTAGTAGGTTAAACAGAATCTCCTTGTTGGCAATAGAGGGTATTATAAGGGCGTAGTTGGCACACCCAATGGAGCCATTTGTACTGTTTCCTTTTGGGGGAAATAGCGTGGAAATTACGCAATATAAACGCCATGTGTTTTCCCATATTGAAATACACCTCACTTAACAGTGGACTAACTCAACCTAATCTAATAAGGATGTATATAACTTGTTCGACGTGAACCCAATGGCACCAGCATAATCACAATATAAACATTACATTTCAATTGTGTCATTCTATATTGAATATAAATGTACCATCTCAGCCAGTGCCATTTCAGTGTAAGCTGCCTTTCATAGGATGTTTTGCTTTAATGGTGTCATCAATATAAAAAAATGGAAATGTTAACAGAAATATAAACATCTTGGGAATACAAATAACAGGTATTCAATATCCAATAAGAGAGCAGCATTCATTTCACCACACCAAGCAATAAATAGCTCACCCTTTATCTAATGAACTGTCAGACTTTGGCGTAACACCTTAAATTGCAGATCAAAGAAATGTTTTGCCGTCTGGTGCAATTTGAAGCTATATACATTTCATAAAACAATATTATTGGAAATTATTAATTAATTGCGCATTGTTTAGTCATGCATAATAATTAGAACATCTGATTTCAACTGATGAATCTTGACATCACCAATGTTAAGCCAAGGATGACAGCAGAAATTTTACATTATACCCAAGTCATACAGTCTGCAAAAATGGGCAGGATAGGTCAAAGAAAGCACACAATTAATTAAGTACAATTTGCAGGAAGCATGCCAGGCTTGACTCTGCATGTAAGCGATGAAGCCTGGACTCCTTACCAGCTGTACCTCCCCGAACGCGCCTCTCCCGATCACCTTCACAGAGTCATAGTCATCAGCCCGCATTCGGAGGTCTCGCACTTTCCCCACTGCCTCCCCATCTGTATGGAGAATGAGACGTTGGGATAAAGCCGCAAAATCATTTTGTTTAGAATTCAGTGTGGTGGTGCATGCCTGTAATTTTACATTTTGGAGACAGGTTTGAAGGATCACGCAAGTTTGTGGAACTCCCAAAATACGCTGAGATGCAAGATGGCCAGGAAATAGCAGTTCTCCAAGTGAAGTTGTTTGTGAGCACATTTGTGCAGACCCTTGTTTTCCCTTCATATACACATGGGTTGTCTCTGTATTACTCAAGATTTCTTCCCATATACAAAATGCTATCTTGAATTGGCCAAGAATTTCAATGCAGGCCCCTTCTAAAAAGTCTTAAAACACAATGAGGGTTTTCTGTATGATTAACATTCTTACATTAGAGCATTTAAGAGGAAGTCTATGAAATCTCTAACACATTTGACCATTCGCACACTCATGCCACTAAGGTTTTGAGACATGAAATTGAATGATTCATGCTTATTTATAGGGTGGAAAAAGTTTAACCCTGATGTTCCACATCAATTAAATTGTGTGAATAAAAAAAACATGCTATTGAAAGGACAGGAGGTGGCTCTTCAGTTGTGTATGGGGCCAATGCATCATGGATTCCTAGTTTTCCAAATGGCCAATAGCAAGTGTGCCAATGTCTAATACTACTTTAGAATCTCACGTTTAAGCTTACCGAGAGCAATAATAATTATATCATTTCTAGATATGCACCATTAATTTCCATTTGCCATTTCGTGCACTGTGAGGGCAAATACAATATAATATTAAAACACTTATCACCAACGTGGCTAGTTGCTGCTGCAGGTATCACTGCAACGAGCTGGCAATGCTGAGACTCTAAATCAGAAAAGAGGGAGCCTCTCATAATTAAAGCAGATTCAGAATTGTAGCCCATTGACAGTTTAGCCTAGTTACCAACAAAAACACAAAATAAATCTCATCAGATTACATTTATTTTTTCATTTAATTTGCAAACTTCTAGCCCTATGGATGAAAAAAAGTGTTGAATGGCAATGCACAAAACTGCCATCTCTATAGCAGGGCATTTTAAGGGATCTCAGAAGTAGAACTGAAATCACGTTCCATGGGCAGTCTTTTCACATAGGGAAGTGTATTTGCTCTGCGAGACATACAAGTTTACATATATTCATCTCATGACATGCCGACAGCACAATTGATAAGCAAAATACTTGTGCAAAGATAGCATTTTGCAGGTCTATCAAGTACCTTCACCAGGTGAAACCCAGCCATGCCTAGAAGTGTTTGAATGGTTGGCTCTACCTAGATAATAAATGGCATGGGGATCAACCGTACACTGATAATGTTCATAAGCACCCTTCACCAGATCCATAAGATGTTTAAAGATACTGAAGGACAGGTACTTTTTAAGCAGTTGTTGATACAAATGCATTACATGTTTTTTCCTCTTCTTTAATTTGCCTACGAGAACCTATTCCCTCATGCCTCTTCCTATATCCTACGCGAGCTTATTGTTCTCCATACTGTCACCTACCTGTGCAGATTATTTACAGTGCTGCTTTAACAGGGAGAAAGTTGAGAACTCTGTGGGTGCTACCCAGGGCTATAAGCATCTATTTTTACATAATTTCTAATCATTTTGCATGACCTGGCAACACCCATAGCAATAAACTGAGATATTTACTGCCAAAGCCCAACCAGTAGAGGGGAAGACAAAGCAGGAGTTGTTCTTTAAATGACATACAGCACAGCCCTGCCGATGCTGTGTATATTAACGCCAATAGGTTTAGTCTCGGTGTCTCAAAGGCATTCAGAATACAGTATTGCAAGATGCTGCCTTATAATTGGATTCCATCTAGGCACATTGGGCAGCAACATAAGAGGTCACCAAGGTTATTGTTGAATTTCCATAATCTTGTGCAAAGTGGTCACTCCTGCCTGTCTGTAACATTACTATAGAGATATCTGTAACCAGGAGGCCAATCACCCTAACATTTAGTGAGAAAATGAACAAAATGATCCAATTTGTGGAATTCTGGTTAATGTCTCAAGTAAAAGTGGAGCACTCAGTTTGGATCGAAGCCTTGTATTGTTCTCTATCTATGCGAGTGAAAAACGAAGGATAGTAGTGAAGGGAGCTGAATCTTCAGTTTTCTAGGACCTGAAAGAATATTGGGCAAACCCAAGGATGAAGCCAAATCACTTACCCTGAATAAACTCTATAAAACATGTGGAGCCCATCATTGCTTTAAGCTTTCTCACCCTTGTGTCTTACATGATTTTACTAAGAACAGTGCTTGATTTGATAAATTCTGTAAATCACAGGTTTCCATCAGCTCAAACAGGGAGTTGGCAACAGTGCCTTAACAACAATGGTAAATCTCATGGTGCCACCATTGAGACCAAAGACATAACCAGGCTTGCCTCTTGGGCTAAATCCTCACTGCACCCTCTAAGCTGGTGACAGGGATTCCGATAAAATACATTTTATTAAACTAAGTCTCCATCTAAACCAGAATAACCCCAAATTCATGGTATCTATGGAATTATTCACCCAAATCTCTATCAGCTTTATCTGAGAGTGGTTGGGTGTTCCCCTCTAGCACCTCTGGGTGCCCCAGCAAAACCTATGCTACCAATGGCATATGTGCCAAGGGGCCTGCAAAAGCCCAATTTAAAGGTCCCTAGCAGAATGGCACAACACTAAAACTATCTCTGTAACATTAGAAAAAAGACAAATGAACAGAACTTGTGAACTTCCATGAGTAAATATGTACAAAGGTGGCCTGTTCTTTCACAGTAAGGCCAATCTCCTGACCACCCTCGTTTGAAAGTCCCAAAGTTCTGCCCGAGGGACCTCCCAATTTAACCAAAGTTCTTCCACAGAAAATTCTTCTTCTAAAAATCCAAGATACGTTTCTGTTTTGTAAGTCAGACCCTGCTTAATCATTCTCCATACCCAAAGTGTACACAACTCCCAAGGAAGAATGCCAAGAACGGTCATCCGATCTCTTTTTCCTTTTCCTGAGAGGAAAGCCACCCATCTGCCCATTGATGCCCGTGCACCTCTGCTCTTTAAGGGAGGATCCAGCAAGTGGCACGGCAACATGTTGTGTTGCAACATCAAACGGGCAAAGGACACATGTCTACATCACTCAAGACAGTCCCACAAGAGGCATGTTCTTATTTCAGAATTCCAAAAAAAGAATATCTATAAGTAAATATTATCGGTGAAGGCAGGTGGGTAGTACAGAGAAAAAAACAACAGTGTACGGTCAAGTTCTGCCCCCCTTTACAGGTACTGAAGGGCATCCAGCTAGCCCGTAAAAGCACAACTTTGTGAAACTGGGAGTCACCCAGGGAAGATACAAGTTGCCGCTGTGGATGCTGCCAGGATATTACAAAAATGGCACAACATTGAAAAAATATACAATAAAATACAAAAAACCATAACCCTTAATTCTATAAATATGTATGTACTTATAACATAAAAAGTGCAGTCATAGCAATATTACGCTGCTGGTAAATGCATGAGACACTTACATCGTTGCAAGAAACTCTCCACATTCTTATTCTTTCGGAGTGCTGGAAAGTCCAAATCAAGCACGAGCGCATAGAGTCCATCCTGGAGAATATAGACATCAATCAGCATTATGAATTTACAGCCCAGATAGGTCATTCTTATTACGGGCTACATCAAGGCCTATATATGAAATTAAACTACAAGTCACATGCTTGAGAATGTTTGCACATGCAAAAAGGCATGTTTGTCTTCCAATTTCATTTTAAGTAGTTTTTTCAGACGATCATTCAATACAAAATGCACAATGTATTGAGATTAAAGGTCACAATGACATAGAACCTTGCTCTTACAATGTTCGTACAAATTATGTCTTCCAATGCCCATACACCTCATCCTTTGTACAATAACAATGAGGAAAATATGGCTGTCTTTCATGCTTTAAGATTTAAAAAGATATACCATTGGTAAAAATGGATATTTCTCTTCTATTATACTAATATTTCAACTCATGCACAAAATCCAGTCATGTGTAAATGAGAGATATGAATGGCACTGATGAAGTGTCTTGAATGAAAATGTCAAAATGACAAGTTGTAAAAAAAACACTAACGCATTGTGACCCCAAAAAGGTTCATGTAACAGGCAGCAATGTACAGTTAAAGAAAAAAGAGGTCAGACCAGTTTTGGCATTATATGAAAACGTGCCACTAACCATACAACGGGGACAGAAATTTTGTTTTGGGCATATACCATGTGGCAACTGAAGCCATTTGTTTTCAACAAACAGAGCCCCACATAAACCTGTCATGACATCATTCCCTGCTACCATTATTGCAGTGGCCTGGGCCTGGTGTATTTATTTATAGCTATCGAATCATCACCGCCTGCCACCACACTCCCTCACTGCTAAGTGAAGGCCCAGCTGCGTCAGGAACAAACTTGCACTTCAACAACATCAAATGTTACCCAATACGTGGATATTTAAGCTAGGAATTTCTTAATGAAAAACTGTTGACACCTATGTATTTACCACGAGTAACAAGACAAGTGCTGCAAACACCCACTGTTTCGCCATATTTTTATACAAAAAATACTTTAAAACAAGAAACACAAGACACCAACATAATTTCTGAACAGATCTTTCAGCTAGTATATTACAATATATATGTTCATACTTGTGTAAATGGTCTATTTTTGTGTATATTGTCTATTTACACAACACCTAGCTTTCTAATACAATCAGACCATTATTCAGGTAACTTCATTGAGAATACACCAATTGGGTTTTGGATTTCAACACCCTGGAATATAGCGCATAGTGTTGTGCTGTAAACAGGACTCTGCCTTGTTTGATACTGGCAGCATGGTGAAAAGCCCTTTTCACGTGAGATGGTGCAAAATGGAAGAACGAGTGACCACGCATAAATCCCTCTGGGTGGGGGTCATCCATTCATTAACTGGCTTCGTGAGGAGGCATTTCCAGCCTGTGTGAAAAACACCGCGTGTTGGTCAGCTGAGAGAAATATCAGCCATGCAGCACAGGGTGCTTGGTTACGTGGCCACTAAAACAAAACACAGAGAGAAAAAACCATGACCGAAATGATCATTTAGAAAAGTGAAAGGCAGCTGGGCACTGAAAAGGGACCATTGCTGGATATACTCTACTGGTAATCATGGGCGTTTTTATCACCGCACCTCTGATTAACACTGTTGGCTACTTACGGTGCGAAATAATTTCAACAACTTCGAACATAACATACATCAGCGATAGTGACATTCCATGAAAGGTCAATTATTTGGTTGTCTGATTATGGACATGATACATTGTAAGTGTTTAGCACAAGACTTAAAAGCAAATTAGACCTCAAGGTTGACTGCTGCCATGTGAGTGAAATCAATCAATCTCCACGTCATAGTCTTTGAGGGCCCAAATGAAATGGGGTGGATAACTGGTGAAGCAGGGGTTAGTGCACTAGGCTATAAACCCAGTAGCCCAAATTTTATCTGAATGACAGCTAACATTAGTGAGTGATGTGTAATAAAACTAGAATCCACTAACCTGCACAAGCAGCATTATCAAGTATGATCAAACATCCAGCAGTGAATGGGCAAATATGACATAACATTACTACTGCTAAAAAAATATATGTTTACAGCTGTGTCAGGTAATCATGCAAAACGTTAACTATATAGCTCTTCTGAATATGAGAAAAATCATTCACACAATCACAACCATTTATATTTATAAAACACAGTTAAAGTAGTGCCTTATTTTTTGGTACTTTGGTAAAGTCACATAGATAGAAAAATAAAAATAAAGGTAATCAAAAACACTGATGTAGACTGTAGCCTGGTTCTTAATCGGAGTGAGTGTACTGGCAATCTCTAATATGGACTGTGGCCTGGTTATTAAGTTTGTTGAGTGTACTGGCAGTCTATAATGTATACTGTAGCAATGGTTATTAAGCTGGGTGAGTGTACTGGCAGTCATTGATGTAGACTATAGTCTGGTTTTCAAGCTGGTGAGCGTATTGGTAATATATAGTGTAGACTGTAGCAATGGTTAGTGCCTTATGTGCGTGTATTTAATCACAAAAAAGCTAAATCAATCCACAATAAAGGTTGCTAGACTATCAATTCCGTAAGACATTTCTGAATTAAAAACAGATAGAACATGGTTTTCAATTCAAAAACACATTCCATGTGAAGAAAAAAAAAGTAAATAACATGTTTACTTGGATAAACCAATTCCCAAGGCACCAAGCAGAATAAATGGGAAAAAATGTCAAATTAACATAAATTCGACATGTAAGTTTTCTGACACCCACAGGGCACTATTAGGCTGGTAAAATTACATCCGAATCCCTAATGAGGTGATTATAAAAAACATAAATCCCATTGCTAACCATCCCTCAGCAAGCAATCACCGTGCCACCGTTTGTACAATGACCTCAGCCAGCCAGGAAGTCAAAACAGGCCATGACCCAGGGGAAACAAACAATACCCCAAAAGCTGCCTTCTAAAGCACTGGCCATGATTCGGTCTGAGCTCTTTCATTATTTCAACTCTCATTCCAATATAGCGCATAGTTGAATCCCCTGCTGTTTAGGTGAGATAAGACAGCACGTCAACATGCAAGATGATGCTAGTAAACAAATATGAAGAGAATGTGGGCTGCTGCTAAAACATTGCACAGATATCAAACATTTTTAAAATAGCAAGGTAACACAAACCAAGTTTCACAATGTACCAGATTTTTGCCCAAAACTTTTAAACATGCTAAATTAGTCACAATAACGTTCCGATCGAACAACAGAGCTACAATGTTTTCCCAAAAATGGACACCGTTTTCTTGCATTCAACAGACATGCTGTTTGGGTTCTGTCCAATTATATATTAAAAAAATGCAACAAAATTAGAACAGTGACCGATTAGAATGTCGATTCATTTCAGGACAGTGACTCCTCAGCGAGGGAGTGCATCCTCTGACACCACCCACCAATGGACAAAATATACTTCATTTAAATCAATAATTTCAACAGCAGAAAGTAACATTAATAACTGAGATGGAATACCTGAATCGTAGCTGGTTTGTGTTTAACAGAGGGTACTCATTGTGGGTAGGTTTAAATGGAATGCTTGCAACACCTGCATGAATGCACTTTAAACAGAGGCAATGAAGCGCTGGATGCACTTCAACATGAATCAATATTTCCTGTTTGGACTGTTTAAGAGTTATGATAAATTGCCTTGGTGTGATAAATTCGTGCAGTCTTTCATTGTTTGACATTTTTTCCACCAACATAACATTTTGTTTTTAAAAGGTGTAGTCTAGTCATTCTTAAAAGTTAGACCAATAAACAGTGTTTCAAGTACAATATATTAAACCAAAATGTCAAATTTGCAATACAATGGTTTTGCAATGCCAAGTGTGTGGTACACAAATTTAGCATAAATATATTACACATGACCAAACTTTCATCACCCATGACCTATCCACTACGAGATGAAGGCATGCCTACACCGATGTCATCTTTCATGGTGTTGTAATGCACCTTGTTCCTGCACATGAAATGGCCATTACTCCATCTCCGCTGTGGTCACCCTCTTAGGAGTGTGCTCTCTTTTGGCTGCCATTCCTTCACCACATTAGTCCATTGGCCATTGTTCTTTCTAGCCATGTGTCCTTCACAAGCCAAATTCCTTTCCTTAAGAGTCAATATGACGCATCTAATTTGCTTTTGTTTTATGAAAAATGTATTCCTATCGGTCGTGATTTTAATTCTCAAAATGCATCTCTTCATGCTTCTTTGCTTAATATTCATATTTTGCTCTACTTTCTTTGACAGTGTTTATGCTCCGATTGAATGACATGTACAAGAAATGTTCTAAACAAAAAATTATTGGTGGAGGGACAATACTGCCAAACACAACAAGAGTACATAAACCACACTACAACATGGTCTGCAAAAGTATATGTACGTTTATATACAGTGGCATTTATGACACAGTGTTAAAGAGTAAAACATGCACACGTATCTACAGTGTACACTGCAAAAAAATACAAATCTAAAAACTCACTGATGAAGACTGGCAAAAATATGTTTTAGTCATTACACCTGTATCTGATAATCCAATTTCCAAATACTAAAGTACCATGAAAAATACTTTTATACTGTTCTTATCACTGCCAGTAGAATGGAACTTTTTATTCCCAACAGGTAAATATTGTCTTCCTTTACATTCAGTTACTTAACAAACGGCACCAAGATAATGCACGTGAGTAGCAAGTGTAGCTTTGAATTTCCATTAGGCAGGAATTTGACAAGTGTACCGTAAATGAAAGTAATTTATTTTTGTAAATCAGCTTGTGTGCAACTAAAAAGTGATTTTTATCTAGAATTTGTACTGCACATGTTCATGCCAGACTGCTTGGCCTTTAGCACCTTTTAAAAATTACGAAATAAAAAATCATCAAAACACCTGGGTTGTAAACATATCCAATAAAAAGTCAAATATATACAATTCCAAGAGACATCTATCACAGGACAGCACAGGCTGCTGCCTAAAACTTATATTTGAGGGAGCAATGGATGAGGTTTGGGAGCTGCTCTACTCGACATCATTGCTATTTATAACAACGTCCTGTTAATGACGTCGGGTCCCGCGCGTTGGCCTGAAAATACCGCACCATACACAGACATGATTGTGAACGGCTCCACAAAGAAAAATTCCAAAATAATGATACACGATTAGCTACCATTTTTTCCAGGTGTACGTACATATATGTGTAATAGACAGCAGATGTGCCACCAGAAGGTACGTCGGTTGCAGCCGGCTAACAATCACATGCGCATGATTATTTAAAACATATTTTTAGCTGCCCCGTGTACCGGTTTACTGCCATTTGATGGCTGCCACCACGGCATAATTAAACCTTGTGAAATACAGTAACGCAGCTGTTTAAAAAAGCTTATTACAAATATGTTTTTAACAATACATTTTTACCACCCAAAAGTTGCTTTTAAAAACTGGATTGATGCTGTAAATGAAATTAATTTATTTGGGACACGTTTCCACAAACACACAAATGACAAGGCGTGGATGAAATGTTTAGGTCACCTTGCCATTGATCTGTCATATTGCCTAAACACTATTTTTTCTACAATTTGTTTTTGAAATAAAATAAGCACAATTTATTGGTTGTGTAAGGCAATTTTACGTATCATTTTGAATTTTAAAACTTTTCAAACCGCTTTCAGTTTAAAATTCGTATTTTATACATTTATCTTTACACCGCTTTAATACCGGGCTCCTTAAGGTGCAGTAAAGTACGGTTGACTACGGTACGTTGAGTCAGTGTGCCCTCGAAGGACCAGGGACATGCCACAAATAACTGAGACACCCGACTGCCACAAAACAACTGTACCGCAGGCTGCTGCACATTTCACACGTCTGTACACTCAAAAAGCCCAGCTTACATAGCTGCACAAAATAAACAAAGCTACCAAAATCAACATTTCCACAAGCTTTTTTTAAATACACACGTACCTACCAACATACTGAAAGGCATCCATAATATATGAATACTGTACATAATTTATTAATACATTTACAAGTTGGATCATGCCTTGACAGTCACACCAGGTAATAATGCGAGATGAAACACAGCAGAATAAGCTAACTGTATGCCACATTACCTACTTAATAAACAAAACTGTTCATCAGTCCACAAGGTGCAATAAAATTTCCCCTCCCCGCACCACACGTACATTTAATCCATAACAGTTTTTTTCCAGCAGCACTGTGCCACAGCCACCGGATTGCAAACGTAACCCAATAATGTGCACAAGGGAGAGAGATAATTAGGCGGCATGGGCTGCAGGCGTGTGTGTATGTGAGCCTCTCTCACCAGCAGGCACTCCGCGTGGAGCTCGGAACGTCGGTTCAGGATCAGCCCCTGCAGCACTCGGCACCGCTCCTCCATCCTCTCTATCGACATGGCGGAAACGCCTGTCAAATCAAACCTCCGCCAATGTCTCAACTTACTCAGAGAGCAAGTCCTGCTGTTATTACCTGAAAAGGCAAGCACGGCAAAGAAGAGTTTACGAATGTATGTTAAAAGTATAGAATACAAATACTCCCGCGACTTAGGACTTAGGTAAACGTGGATTATCTTTTAGAGAGGAGACTCAGAAAACACGGTTGTGTGAGCCACTGCTCTGAAGCCAGAGGGGTTCAGGACACCCTCTGCCAATGCACCTACTAACATACTATTTTAAAAACAGACGTAATGAATTAATTGTATAACAGTGACTGTGTCATCCAGTTCTTTCCCGTGTGTTCCAGGAATGCATTGAGGGCACGGAGTATGAACATGGATGTAAGATCATCAGACGGACTATGTGGCTCAAGTAAAAAAAGAGCCGGTCTGATTGAACAGGAAATTCAGGGAAGTCCTTTGGTAATCTAGAATTGAGGTTTTCGTGACTGCAAGGATCCATACTCTTTGGTTCTTTCGGTCAAGTCATGTAGGTATAAAATAAAATAAATCACGTTTCGGGCGCAACACAATCGTCCGTCATCAGGTGGGACAACCACAGCAAGAAACAATTGCTGAAGTGGGGGTAATGATATACAGTTATATCACAACAACAAGTCATGCACAACAAAAATGTGCGTTTGCGGAAGCTGGTATGAGTCTGTTTAATGTAATGATTACACGTGCTAGCTTAAAGGCACAGTAGTAAAATTAGGGGTAGGATATATTATATAGGGTATCATTATACATAATATTAAAGATTATGTATTATTATTATTCTGGAATGTGGCATTGCATAACCCCCAGGGGTGGCAACAGTGCAGTGAAGCCTTCATCCATCAGTGAACAGAGAACAGCTGATAATGATCATGTGAATCATTAGGATTCTAATTTTTCTAATACCACAGCTTTCAAAGTTTCAAGATACTATACATTGACCAAATCACCCAGAATGTCCCTGACCTTGTCATTGCTTGGACGGGTGACCACCGTACACAGACAAGCTGTCATAGGTCTGTGTGGATACATGTGGTAGGCAGATGAGGGGAGTGTGGATAAATACATGTTTATGCTGAGCTTGTATGCTTCCTGTATTCACCAAACTGCATTGACCAGCGTGGTGAAGAATCGCAGTGGAATGACAAAAAGTGATCTCCCTGAGCAATAGAATGAACGAACTATCGCTTCATTAGTTATTGCAAATGAATTACTGTCATGATTGATTTATTACTATGAGTATCATGAATGGGTAAAATATAAGCCAGCGTTATAGCACAAATATAAAAGTATGAACATGACGCAATTTCATTCTAAGCGGACTTAAGATGAAAGTTATTATACAGTACGGTATCCAACATATTTAACCAGTGTTATATTAACTGACAAGTACTTTGAATATTGTATACAAGTATTCTATACTGTTATTCTTATGTAATAACATAGAGCATTTATAAGTACCACTTTATAAATAGTGTGCTATTAATAGTCGTTAACCCATGTGCTACCCATGGACAAAAAAAGTTTGACAGGACCGTTATATATATAAGCATTGGTGCTGTATAATTTAGCCATAATTGTAGGTAAACACAATGTTATGCCACCAATATTAGTGGTATAAAATTGTGGTTATAGTGAACGCTCTCACTCCACGCGAACAGTTAAAGTTATTAACCTCTCCGTTAAAAACGAACTGCACTTAACCCTTTAAAATTTACATGAAAACAAATGAAAACTCTTATTAACTAGTTCTGTACTGTATTATTAAATAACTCATATATAACGAGACAAGAATGTTGCGTGTTCGTTAACAAATTAACTACGCGTCACATCAGAGCATTACCGTTTTAGATTACCGAAGCGTAATTAGAAAATATAATCAACGAGCATTAAACAATTAAGCAAGTGTTAAATAATGTTCCTATTATAATAAACAATATTTTATTGTTGGTTAACTCGTTCCTTGCACGCTGACGTCCCATGACAGCAACACTGTACAGTGGTTATCTCATTAAACGTACCGCTGTATTTAACCGCGACTGGATTATTGAACGCCTTATACTTTTCAACACGTATTTAAAAACTCATACGTTTACATTTGTATTAATAACTATTATCAATTAACAATTATGTTGCCGTAACAAGTATTGACGAAACGTTTTCCCCTCAGCTCATTTTAACAATAACACATCGACACGGTGCTCGCACAACACGTACGTTATAACACACTTAACCACTAACCTAAATAACCTTAACAAATAACAAATATTAATAACAAATCGCATGTTTGTTAAAGTTATCGCGGGGCCTCACGCACTTACCAAACAGACGCCGAGGACGCGCAACAACGCCGGCAACTTTTCTCGTCGCTTTATAAGAATACAATCTCCCGCGAACTTTGCTCTTTCCTGCGTCCGTGACAATATAAGTTGGAGGGGCGAGCTGGGTGCCCGGCAATTAAATGTTTTACGACGAAAAAGCGCCGCGAAAAAGTTCCCTCACGAGAGGGGCGACCGCTCAACCCGGGCCCAGCGCCATAGCAGCGAAACATGGCCGCGCGTCCCGGCGTGCACCGCGCGGCGCCACCCCCCACCCCCGGGGGGTTCTGGTGCAGCAGGGGTCTTGCCTGGTGCACCACCTGCTGGGCAGTGTTGACATTGAGGGTGGTGGTGGTGTCGCACGAGGTCTTGTGCAGCAGGCATCACCTGCTGGGCAGTGTTGACATTGAGGGTGGAACACGAGGTCTGGTGCAGCAGGAGTCTTGAATGCTGCACCACCTGCTGGGCAGTGTTGACATTGAGGGTGGTGGTGGTGTAACACGAGGTCTTGTGCAGCAGGCATCACCTGCTGGGCAGTGTTGACATTGAGGGTGGTGGTGGTGGTGTAACACGAGGTCTTGTGCAGCAGGCAGGGCACCTGCTGCACCACCTGCTGGGCAGTGTTGACATTGAGGAGGGTGGTGGTGTAACGCGAGGTCTTGTGCAGCAGGCATCACCTGCTGGGCAGTGTTGACATTGAGGGTGGTGGTGGTGGTGTAACACGAGGTCTTGTGCAGCAGGCAGGGCACCTGCTGCACCACCTGCTGGGCAGTGTTGACATTGAGGAGGGTGGTGGTGTAACACGAGGTCTTGTGCAGCAGGCATCACCTGCTGGGCAGTGTTGACATTGAGGGTGGTGGTGGTGGTGTAACACGAGGTCTTGTGCAGCAGGCAGGGCACCTGCTGCACCACCTGCTGGGCAGTGTTGACATTGATGAGGGTGGTGGTGTAACACGAGGTCTGGTGCAGCAGGCATCACCTGCTGGGCAGTGTTGACATTGAGGGTGGTGGTGGTGGTGGTGGTGGTGTAACACGAGGTCTTGTGCAGCAGGCAGGGCACCTGCTGCACCACCTGCTGGGCAGTGTTGACATTGATGAGGGTGGTGGTGTAACACGAGGTCTGGTGCAGCAGGCATCACCTGTTGGGCAGTGTTGACATTGATGAGGGTGGTGGTGTAACACGAGGTCTGGTGCAGCAGGCATCACCTGCTGGGCAGTGTTGACATTGATGAGGGTGGTGGTGTAACACGAGGTCTGGTGCAGCAGGCATCACCTGCTGGGCAGTGTTGACATTGATGAGGGTGGTGGTGTAACACGAGGTCTGGTGCAGCAGGCATCACCTGCTGGGCAGTGTTGACATTGATGAGGGTGGTGGTGTAACACGAGGTCTGGTGCAGCAGGCATCACCTGCTGGGCAGTGTTGACATTGATGAGGGTGGTGGTGTAACACGAGGTCTGGTGCAGCAGGCATCACCTGCTGGGCAGTGTTGACATTGATGAGGGTGGTGGTGTAACACGAGGTCTGGTGCAGCAGGCATCACCTGTTGGGCAGTGTTGACATTGATGAGGGTGGTGGTGTAACACGAGGTCTTGTGCAGCAGGCATCACCTGCTGGGCAGTGTTGACATTGATGAGGGTGGTGGTGTAACACGAGGTCTGGTGCAGCAGGCATCACCTGTTGGGCAGTGTTGACATTGAGGAGGGTGGTGGTGTAACACGAGGTCTTGTGCAGCAGGCATCACCTGCTGGGCAGTGTTGACATTGAGGGTGGTGGTGGTGGTGTAACACGAGGTCTTGTGCAGCAGGCAGGGCACCTGCTGCACCACCTGCTGGGCAGTGTTGACATTGAGGGTGGTGGTGGTGTAACCCGATGTCTTGTGCAGCAGGCCTGGAAGCCCTTGAAACCCGCTAGCGGGTTCGAGAAGGGAGGCGCGGTCAGGGCGGGGCCAGGCCGCGCTGGGAGCATAAAAGGAGCCGAGATCGGGGGGCTCGAGGCTGCCGGTTCTGGGAGTGGACTCGTCTTGTTCTCGCTGTCGTCTCGTCGCCGTCGTCGCTGCCGTCTTCACTAAGATATTGCGCCGCTGGAAGTTGTTGGCTATGTCAGTCAGCGCCGTGAGTGTTTGACAGTTCGGGTTGTGTACAGGCTCGGCGAAGTAACTGTGGAGAGTGTGTGGACGAAACCATGGAAGTTGCTTAATAAAGAAGGTGCCTCCTAGAAACTCTGTCACTGAATCGTTGACACGATAGAGGTACACAGTGTTGAGGCTGGCAGTTGGGGTGTGGGCGGGACGGTGTCTGGCATACTGCAAATAAAACAACAATTGCACATTTCATACGTATTGCATCTAAAGGTAATTAACACCTTAGTAATGTTACACTAAGTAGATTACATGTGACCATATCGTACCGGACATACCCGTATTCGAATGTATTTTTTAATTGTTTAATTATTTTAGGTAGCCTTCCGGCTTACACCGAATTCCAACTTTATCGAATCCGGCTTGTAGAGGTTACCCTGCCACGTGCTGCACCTGTTCCTGCGCTTGCACGTGGTACCTGCAACTCTGTGTTTACATTGGCGTGGGTTTTTAAATCTACGGTCTAGAGTCTAGACTAATACATGAGTGGGCTTCAATGGATTGATCCCGAATTGCCCTGTTCTGTGCACACTGCTCTCACGGAGCAGAGGGATATTGCACAGATTTTGTTGCTGATTATTGAATTGGTATCGAAATAAGAAAATGTTTTACCCTGTCTGGCCATAAAACGGGTGTCACATGGTCAAACACCAAATAAGAAACCTTTTGTACTCTTTGAGTTGTATGTATACAGTACAATGCGTACATATTTACATCACCTTTTGTCAACGCACTATTTAACTATTTGGATGAGGGTCTTGATTCCCATGCTATGCGGGTCGTGAAGGAGTTAACCATACTTCACCAGCAACCACCTTGCAAGTCAGGGCGGAGTTGATGACGGCGGGGAGCATAGAAAGTACTGTACAACAATGTATTTCGCTGCACCGTTCTCTGCTGCCCTCCCACGTTGCTCCGCACCCTATGGCAACAGCCTACCTGTGTTATGGATGGTGGTATCATCCTCAAATAAGTACCTGGTACAATGTCTAACTGGGAAGACAAAGGCGGCCGGGCGTGGTGCTGGCCACCCACGCCGTCGTGTGCCTTGCGAGCCTTCATAGGTTCTACTCGCTAACAGCACTTGCCCCTAAAAGCCTGTGAAGGCTACATAGAGGATCTTTGTATTTATACACTTGGGTTTTTTTCGGTAAAGTCACGTAGGTAAAAATAAGTAATAAAAATAATAGAAACAAAAAATAATAATAAAAATTATTTCTATTTTTTTTACCTACGTGACTTTACCGAAACAACCTAAGAGTATGTATGAATCGTTGCAGTCACGAAAGATTAAAATCTAGAATGCATCTTTGTATTTGGTCACCCAACGGAATGTGTTGTGCATTGCGAATTTTCTCACGCTCATCGTCAGTATCTCGCGGTCAGCCTAAAGTAGACGACTTTATTTTGTCACACCGGTTCCGCGGTCACATCCCAGACTCCCCCCCCCCAACACACACAAAACAATAGAAATGAGGTAACGACCCGTTGTTGTCACGACCTCGACCGGATCTGTCTCCCCCATGTGTGCTCTCAGTGCAAAGGGCATCAACGTTAAACGCGTCGAGTTTAAATCACCCCTCCATGAACTCAGGTTATGGTCCATGGCCAGAGAAAATGGTACTGTACCACCCAAAGTGGCAATTCAACCGTAGTAGTTTAGATTTATTTACACGGCTAATGAGTGAATTACTTGATGAACCCACTCATTTCAAATGGTTATCTCACACTTCACTTCTTACCCAAACCCACCCCACCCCTCGTATGTCATTGGTGTTACAGCGCCTTGAGTTTGTGTGAACGGTGCTGCAATAAAAGCTGTAATACTTATTAATGGCCACATAAAGAACTTGTAACCGCTAAAGTTATGCCACACCAGGTGGTACCGACAGACAAGTGAATAATTATCTGACCGAGCTTACGGGATATGAGCAATGTATCGTCCCGTCTACACTCGGACTATAGTGCATGTGTAGTGTGCTAATTCACAGGCACTAGTAGGAGGTACTCTTTTATTCCACCCATCACAGCCTGAGGGGATAACCACACACCAGGTCGGGACAGCCAACATGCTGCCAGCCCCACAGCTTGAAGCGGGTGAAGATCACAACGACGACGGAAGACGAGTTCCACTCCAGATCACAACAGCCCCGACTGTGAGTCGGAGCTCGCCTTTTATCCTGCCCAGCGTGGCCAGGCTCCGCCCTCGGCCCCGCCCCCTCTGGATCCCCCAGAAGGCTCCGTGCCTTGCCCACTGGTGCAACAGGTAGAACGGGCTGCTACCCCTCATTCTATTGTCTACCAATCTCCCAGCGGCACGCGCTACAGTGACTCATTCCACGTCAGTACACATGTATCATGTATCATACGGTACTTTGCCAACTCTACCAATTTAAGTGGTTGTGTTACCGATATTTAAACCCCATTTTAAAGGTGACCCCTTGTACTAGATGAGACAAGTTCGCCAAAATTATTCACAGCGACATTGGAAAATATTTTCTGAAAATTGGAATTTGAGGACCAAAGGAATAACAATTAATGAAGAAAGCAATTTTAATTATCGCAGATTTTGCGGATGACATGGCCGTTAGTTATTATAACATCCAGTGTAAAATTAACTGCATGACTTGTTAGAAGAAATTAATTAATATGGCTGCGAAGTTTGTCTCGGGATAAATTAGCGAAACATAGTTTCAGTCAACAATTGGAGATAACTGTCAGAGGGAAACAACTGGAAAACACGTCAAAATGTGTGTGTGAACCCGTGACAACTGCTGAAAGTGGATCCGTAATCAAATTGATGAGACAAAGAGGTGGTCGAGAGCACGGTTGAGTGCTGTTGAAGGAAAATGGAACTTAATTATGCAAAGTTACATTTTTTATTCAGTTTACTTGAAACGTAGCGCATTTTTTTTTTACAAAAATACATTCTTTTTAATTTAAATGAAAGAGATTTTACTTATTTTAGATGACCATAGCACCAAAAAATACGAACATTTTCGTTCCTTAAGTGATTTTTTTTTTTCACAATGAACACAATTTTGAAACAGTGTATGTTCAAACACAAGAAAAATTACAATTCCGTGTTCAACCGCACCAACTCACACTGATGCATCAAGAGCAGCCACGTGGGTTTACAGTGACTTCGCTGCGATTCGTGGCCCCGAGTGGAGGAGGCAACGGGGTCCGCCTCTGGTTTTACAGCCTCGGGTTATACTACTGGTAGGAACCTCCTGGTTCCACCAGCCCACAGGGGATTCTGAGCTTAGCTCCGCGCCTCTGAGTTGCGGCCACTACGTCTGCAAATGTGTGCGCGTTACAAATTGAACTATTATTATTATTGTGTCTGTCCGTCCGTCGTGCATCCAAAAATGGGAGGGGTAGGGCTGGGTGGAGAGGGAAGGGTGGGGATGGGCTGGGTGGGGAGGGAGGGGCTGGGTAGAGAGGGGAGGGTGGGGAGGGGCTGGGTGGGGAGGGTGGGGAGGGGCTGGGTGGGGGGTGGGAGGGGTGAGGCTGGGTGGGGAGGGGCTGGTCACCGCATGGTGCCCTTATAAAACTCAACGTTTAACCTACTCACGCCGCCGTTGACCCTGGCCATTGACCGAGCAACCCAACGTTCCTACCAGCTCCCTCCGCAGGAATGTGTTAACGAGTGCAGGTGGAATGGCTGAGAGGGTGGAGTGTGCTGGCAGTCTTCAACAGACGGGCTCCAGCAGCTCGTGCAGTTTCTGGTGGCAGCCCAGCACACATTGCCTTTCGTGATACATTCAGCAAGATCTTCACAGCTCAACGGATTCACCCAGTCTAAATAAAGATTCTGATTCTGAATTAGACCCACGGACTCACGCGAACATACCCATAGACTCAGAGGCCCAGATACTGATAGCTTTAACTACACAATTTCATTTGCATCGTTTCTACTTCTGCTGTTAATTTTGCACAGTTCGCCTAGAATATAACATTAGCCTTGAGCCCTAGACTATAACAGCATCTGATCTGGTCAAGTGAAGGCCCGCCACGGAGATGGAGCGATGAAATCGACTCGTGTGCACAAGCAAGGTAGATTGTTTGATTGAATGACTAATTGATGGTAACAGCTTGGGGAGGCCTTCATCCAGCGGTGGATAGATCATGGCTGGCCTATGATAAAATTGCTATATTATTTGTTAAATTGTGAATGAATATTGCAGGCGCAATTTCACGAATATATTGCCAGCCTTAGAATCCATTTTAACCCATTTATTTTTAACACGCCGAGTCAGCAATATCGCTACACTTAATGCGTGCTGCCCTACAGCTCATCTTATTTTTAACAGGCACTCTTTAAACACAAGAGCGTTTCCATCTAAACATCACTGGGTGTCGTTGTTTGTGTTCTCTCCCCCCGCCCGCCCCCGCAGGTGATAACCGATGTATAACCAGCAAAGCCTTTGGTCTTCGCGGTGTTTGCATTCAACACGCGCGCGTGCCTCTCTCAGGGCATGGAATAACAAATCCCCAAAGTGGGCCACGCGGGGTCATTTGTATCTGAGATCTGTGGCTTCTGAGCGGCGCATTCGCTTGCAGCGAATGCCGGTGCAATTGTCATGATCAAGCGTCCGATCTATGCGAGCGTGAATGCGTGATCCGGGCGGCAGTAGTCTCAGACTTATTTATTGCGGCTTAAAAGGCACTTACAAAAAGATTGAGGAAGGAGGAGATGGTGGTCGAATGTTCCCTTTGCATTTATTTTGCGAGAATAACAAAGAGAGATGGGACGATTGTCCCCTGGCAGCCCCCCCCCAGCATCGGGCTTAATAACTCGGGCGATGACACACACACGGGAAACCTCACACCGCTCACGACGGCGCTCGCTCGCTTTAAGAAGAACCGGCGTGGACTTCCAAACTCTACCGGCGCAGAGTGTGCACCACAAAGTACGAGCTAGACGAGAATTCATACCCTTAACAGTCTGTGCAATATACCGTTGGCTTTAAAAAGAAAACAACCTAACGCGTGACAACTCTCGACAGCACGGGCGTCGAACGCGTCTCAATTATTACAAATATAGCACCTTGATATTGTTCACACACGGTCGCCCCCCCCCCCCCCGCCCAATGCTCCCACTCATGCAATATATCCCGCGTGTGAATGTCGAGTGTAAAATGTACATCAGTTCACCAAGTTCATTCATCTACCAACGATTCAATCGATAATTTACTGACAATGTATACGTATATATAAAACATAGAATTTTGAATAAAAATACTCTGGACAACAATGGCACTACACCGACTTGGGAAAATGTTGGAGTATAAAAAAGCGTTGTTTTCACCGTATAACATGTTTGCGTCGCATTGATATTCTGAACAGTAAAATTGCATAAGCATAAACCGAAATATGCAGTATTCCCGAATGTACCGTATACCGGTCATCTGTTTTTGACGTTCTGCTGTTAAATTTCTAAAACCATCTTAAAATCACAAATTAGTGGAACGCGACCATGGAATGATAACACGGCCTTGGCGTCATTTCACCAGGCCCGGTGAAGGAGGCACTGACCAGTCTGGCGCATTGTTCGACAACACTCCCTGCTGGCACGGGATGGGCCGTGAGCTCGCATGAGTGAACGCGCTTCGCTGACCGAACGAGGAATCCTCCCTGTGGCACGAGGCCAAATTTCAGCCCGGATGCGATTTGTCTTATGTTTGTGTCTGAGAAAATTCCGTCAAAACACCCAGGCACCGGCATGTGCTGTCGTACAGAGATAAAGTGCCTGCATTTTCTCAATTTATTGCGGTGGCTTTTAAGATTTTCTTCGTTTTATTGTGCCCTCTAAAACCTCACGTTGTTTTTTTTCCCTCTCGTATCAACACAACATTTAACACAAAGGCTGTAAAATTTGCCCTGTGTGTGCCAGTTCTCAAAACGTTTCTTTTGTACCAACAGAAAATGAAAACATCATATAACAGCTCTCTAAAATTAATCATACGTCATATATGAACACTGTTTTATGAATGGCTTCTCCCATGCAGCTAATTCTTTGGCAGTTTTTTCAAGAAGAGACGATGGCGAGGGTGACGTAGGCAGGGTGAAATGAGTACTTAGGACTGTGGAAAGTGTGAGTGTAAGTGGTACCATCACTTCATAACAATGACTCATTATTGAGTATTAGGTTTGGCCACATAATGGATAATCCAGGAATTTCCTAATTGCGAAATTTGTTTGTGAAAATAGTTTTTCAAATTACAGGTGAGCTAAAACAATCATAATTGGCAAGTTAAACACTAGCACACGTGCCGATTGCATCTATTTTGGCTATATCGGATGGTGAAATGTCTTAACGATGGAAATTGGGTCACATCATGAAGTGCCTGAACCCAAAAATCAATTATGAATTATAATATTGCCCGCGAAGATAAAAACCTTACGTGTCAAATCATAATAACGTGAAAAAAGACCCCTGAAAGGCACGCTCCATTCCGTCCTTGTTGACTGAGGGAATATATCCTTCCGACTTGAGACAGTGGGCAAGAAGCCAAATGCTTAAATGTTTTACTCAGTAAAATGCATTTTTGCTATTACCATAATCAAATAATTTCTGTCCTGTAAAATTTATATCCATCGTACGTACGACCAGTTTTTAAGAATGTTAAAACAAAACAAAGTAGCTCGGTTGAGACAATGTAGCCGAGGGGATGGGGAAAAACAAACCAGATTCTGACTCGGGGATTAAACTGTATTGTTTCTGTGCCCTATCCACTCAGCAATAGTGTCCCCACAGGACAGGCACCGATTAAAAAAAAATGTATGGCATTCCCTAAGCCCTGCCGTTAGCCCCCCCACTCACCCCTGACTCCATCCCACTCCCCCCTCGCCCTCCCTCATGATCATGGAGTCAGTAAGGCAGCCCCCCCTCCCCACCACGCACTGCCCTCTACTAGTGAAGCGGTGGCATTGCCCATGACTGGAAGCGTGGGTCCCATCACGGTGGGGGTGAGAATGAGCTGTCCTGAGCAGGAGGCGTAGGCAGGGGTCAGCGGCCGCCCCCTGCGTGGTGAGCCCCTGGTGCCTCATCACGGCGCTGCCAGCAGGCTGCCCACGCAGCCGTCCAGCGAAGCGTCCAGCTTCTCCACGAAGTTGTGCAGGTCCTCCACGTGCTCCTCGCCAGGTCTGCACGCACCGCACACACGGTCACTTTTGCACCTTGAGGGGAACGGTGGTGGCGGAGGTTTGGGTTGTTGGTGGGAGTGGTGGTGGCGAGATGTTAACTACCTCGCCTGGTACACAGGAGGTTGTGTAGTTTGTGTGTTCTCACCGTGGTCACGTGAATTTTTCTCCAGCGCCCCCGGTTTTCCCTCCACATTTAGAAAAAAACATTTGGCTGCTAAACATTTCCACGTGATAAGCCACTTCGTTGAGCTATCATTTGTGGCCAGGAGGTCCCTTCTGAAAAAGAGCTACATAGCTCAGTGGGCCGTATCTGGTAGAGTTTAGCTCATCGGTTGCGGTGGCACAGTGGTCAGTGGGCTGCGGTATGGACCCAGCGAACCGAGTTCACTTCTCGTTCACGGTGACCATCGATGACGATTGCCTGAAACAGTCCTGGGGCCTCCCCGAGGTCGACTCAGCTTCAAATAACTACTTGGTGCCATGTGTAAGCATCGTCTCGATGCTGGTGGTGGTGACTGCGTTGGTGGTGTTTGGATTGTTGTTGCTGTTGGTGATAGTGGTGATGCCGATAATGGTAAGTGGTGGTGGTAGTGAAGTTGATGCTAAGGAACTTAACCTCACTTATTTTAATTTTAATTGCCTTTAAACATCCTTTTTGAATGGACCCCGGGCCCGTGGATGCCCTGGGACTTGTCGGTGCTCCCCCGGCTGCCCCAGCTTTCCCTGAGGCTCATTGTTGTTGGTGCTGGCGCATGGTTGCTTTGTTCAGGGTTGTGCCGGAGTGTTACTCTCTAACCTGACTGCCAATCCCCCTTCCACCCGAATGCAGTTGTATTCATTTCCATGAAGTATCTTGAGATGTGATTGCCCTTAGATGCTATGCGAATCGAAGTTGTTGTTTGTTGTTGCCAGTGCCGCTCACGTACCGGCGGATGTAGACGTTGGCGATGCAGCCGTTGAACCTGGAGGCAGAGGCCTCAACGTAGCCGCCCAGGAAGTAGAGCTGGCTAGGGGCCTGGCGGCTCGCCCGCCTTCTCCGCGCCGTCTCCTTGTCCGGCTCGTACTTGTTGTCGACCGCCATTCGAACCCTGTTCACCCAGCCACGCCGAGGACCCCGCCGTGCAAGCAAACGCACACACGTGAACACACGTGAACACACGTGAACACACGTGAACACACGTGAACACACGTGAACACACGTGAACACACGTGAACACACGTGAACACACGTGAACACTCGGCATCTGCGGCAGTGGTGGAACGCTCTTCCTTCCGATATTCGGAAGCCACCGGAGCGATGCAACTTTAAATCATCTTGATTGAAGACTCATTTCTTTTTCACTGCATTTTGTGTTTAGTTTGTTGTCCTTCCCCCGCACCTCCGATTAGCACGATTGTCTACGTGCCAAAGAGGTTCAACAGACAAACATACAAGTGCTCTGGTACACAGTTTGCAGATGCAGTTTATTGACTCTCTGTTGACCTGTGTCAGTTTGTTAAAACATTGCACAAACATTCCAACCCCGTGATGAATTAAACAAATCGCTATATTTGGCTGCAACCTGCACAATCCCAAACATTTCAAGCCCACATGTCACTGATAGCAGACGAAGGAAAAGTTAAAGGTGCACGCCTGCAATTTACCACTGATTCCACTGCTGCCAGAAAGGCCTCCACAAGGAGGGGTGCGAGAGACCCCTCGTCATGGAACTTTGGCAAGACGTCTTAGAAGATGTGGGCGCACCCACACTTCACCGCACCGCACATGACCTGCCAATCGACTAACTGCGGCGTACACATTCATACCGCAGGGCAGACAGGAGGCGGCGGAGGAAATGTAATCAACCTGTACCATTGTTTCAACGGCCCTGCCACGAAATTGAACCAGTTACCTCGGGGTTGCTAGTCCAGTGCGTTAACCATTATTCCACCGCAGCATCTGTGGCCGTCTATTCTGGTGAAAGGGAATCAGGCGAAAGCAACGAATTGGGGGTCACTCACGTGTTGCCTTGGCGTGTGACTTTGACATAGTGGGGCAGGCCATCGTTAAACCCATTGGAGGCACTCCGTATGGTGATGGTACCGAGCTTCAGCTGCACGATGCCTGCTCCCACCATGGAGATCTGCAGGTCCTGCTCAACACGACAATAATAATAATAAGCACAATCATATAAATCAGTACGTTTGGAATTAAAATGGTGTCATGATTCACGGATAAAAAGTCTGCCAATAGGGGGTGACATTGCTGTGTAGTTTTACTCAATGAACAAATGTGCAAGGAATTTTCCATACGTGGCAACATTTGGACCGTGACATCGGCACACATGGCCAACTCTTTTCTGAATAATGTCGAGAGATTTTTTTTTCCTCGTCCACTGTGAATCAGGCGGCCGCATATTTACGGTTAATAAACCCGCAGTATTAACCAGGGCAGCCCCCACTGGACCTGAACCGCACTTCTGCGACAAGCAACAAACGCGCTTCATCCCGGCTTTGATCGTGACAATTCATATAAAATTGTCATTGTTGTGCAACTACCCTGGAACTCACGTCTCCCTAAAAAAAATGGACTTGTAGTCTCAAAGGGTTGTCATCATTATCATCATCATCGTTCATCAGACGTGATATATTCACTGCTGTATGAAGGCCTTCCCAAGTCGCCACCATCTCTCACGGCTACCGTGATCCAGCCGGCAACAACTTGCACGGGAGCCGATTTCATCGCTCCGTCTCCCCACATGTGTGGCCCCGTCTCATGAGTAACATAAACAAACGAACGAAGGAGTGAGCACGCGCAAAGTGGACTCACCCTATCGACAGAGCCCATCAGGAGGCCGGAGGGACTCGTGGTTTTGAACGTCAACCCGCACTCAAAGTCGGTGGCATCGAAACCTTCGGGTTGGAATGACAGGTAACCTGTACCGGTGAAATCTGCACCACGGGAAACCTGCCGAGAACAATCGGGAGAGGGCACGCGCGTGCTGAGAATTAGCTTGGAGGCAGAACCTCATTGAGCTCAAGTAGGTAGAGGATGGCACAAAGAAATGAGAGTCTGCTTAATTATTTCAATAATCACGGGGGTCAGGAATGGCCATTTACTTAGACGAGAAGTGTGAAAAGATACTTGTGACGCGTCGCACAGCATTCACTCACTCTTAACCCAAAGGTGCGAGCAACAGCAGACAAGCGGGAAGGTAGCCAGGTGCGGTGCTATATATAGTAATATGTTTTCAGCCAATTAATGAGTGTTTACATGTGGGAGGAAACTGGAGCACCTGGAGGTAACCCATGCATGCGACGAGGCAACACTCTCTCCCGTACAGATGGAACAGTTGCAAATCCACATTTGCCGCACCGCATTCTCCCAGACAGCCAGGGCACGGCACAGCAATGCTCAGAGGAAGGGAGTTTCGAAACATTTGTGCATGAGCCGCCTGCCCTTAACCGCTGCGTCCACAGTGCTGGAGCACAGCGTAGCCACCACCGCCGCTGCCCGGCGAGATTACGGGGTGGCCAGGCTCGAGGGGGCAGCGCTCGTTCTCACCATGAAGTTGTCGTAGCAGCCGTAGATGATGCCCGACGTGGGGATCTGCTTGAGCGCAATAGCCGAGGTCATCACCTTCAGCGCCTTCATACAGCCCTTGTAGGACGTCTGCACCGGCAGGTATTGCTTGATGCTGCGGATGTGGACAAGGGCGCACGGGACCGACGGTGAACAAACGCGGAGTACAACCGTCGCCGAGCCAGCGGACCGCCGCGCACCCGGTGCAACGTTTGCGCGTGGCGGATCCGTCGTGTTCTATCGGCGCTCTCAAATCCGACCTCGTCACGCGCTGTAGCACGTTCTCAACATCGCACACAATCGTTCTCTTCTAAACCACGGTGAAGCCTTTTCCCGCATTTAAAGCGGTTTGCGCATTACTTTTGCCCGTGAACCTATTTGCAGCATGGTTTAACCATATATATTTTTTTAATATACAAATATAGTTCACACATTTGCCTCAACGTCGGTCCCCTGGGGAGTCGGATATGTGACGTTGTACTGTACATGTACAGCCCTTCTTTGTCGATTAACTTCTGGATGAGGGCCTCCCCATGCAGTGCGGGCCACGAGGATTGTTTTTGACTGCTGCCCATCAAACCCACCTCACGGGCAGGAGCTCACCTGTCTGGGATTCGGCCCTTGGGAACCCCGCCGATGTAGGCAGTGTTCCCCACCACGCTCCACAGGGACTGGATCTCCGGGCTGAAGACGTCGAAGAATAGCCGCTCAGACTTGGGCCCCACGTTGAGGGAAACTTTGCTGACCAACTGTAACACGTTGAGCTGGACCTGTAAAGGGGTGTGCAGCGCCCCGGGAGAGAAGGTGACGGAGCAGCCTGGGGTCCTGCATTCGGATGTTTGGCAAATTCTAATAACGAGTGTTCACTTCAATCCTGAGAACTGGGAGAAAACCCAGCACGCACGCACGCAAGGGGATAACGCTCAAAGCTGTACGCACAATGATTCAAGAATCTATTTTCTGTATTGCCACATCTCCCATGGCCACCTCGCAGCCCAGCGGGTTCGGAGAGTTTCACAAATCCGCGTGATCCACCGACCCCAGCGTCGACCATGCCGGACCACAGGCAACGTGCCACCATATTCAGCTCGCGCTGTCCGGCGGCCGAGATGGCGAGACAAAGGCAGAAATGGATCGATCACGCCGATAAAGGGAGTCATCGGAAGACAAAAGAATGCTTAGGAAGAGGCAAAAGATGGGAAAATATGGAGATCCATAAAAAAAGAGGTCATAAATCGGTGACCTCCCCCCTCCACCCCTTGAAGGTAGCCTGTCCCTGAGCGTGGCTTGTGGGGGTCTCCTCCTGCCTTCGGGAGGTAGGACGTTGGATCAGGTAATCGTTTTCATAAAAAGTATTCGATCACAGCTTTTCAACTTTTAGCCGGTTAGCTGACGAAAATCTTCCCCCTCCACTCGCACTGAGTTTCACCGTACCGCGTAGAAGTCCTTCTGGTGGACCTTGATGACAGTCGAATACTTGGGCACCACGGGGCCAGCGCCAAAGTCAAAGACGAAATGCAGCTGCCCGTTGTAGATGGACAGGCACATGAACTTGTTCTGAGAAAAGGCAGAAATAGGATGCGACACGAATTAAATTCGTAACGCTTCGAGTCACCGTGTTGTTCTTTGAAACGTGCGGAGCATATCTACTTTGTTTCATAACGCGGCTAAGGAGTAGCGGCAGCTGCCGCTTAATGCGGAGGTTTCGTGGTTCGAAGCCCATGGCCGCCCTGGTGAGCACTCCGGGTCTGTCTTAGGACCTTGCTCTTTTCCCACTATATCTCACCTCTGGAAGCTGTCATTTCTTAATTTAACTTTAACACTTCTTCACCGACGACACCCAGATTTTCTTTTCCTTTAACCCTGACCTTTCATCCCGCATATCCGCCTGCTTAACGACTGTCCAATCCTGGATGTCACGCAACTCCCTCTCCATCAATCCTTCTAACACTGAAATCCTTTTCTTAGCTTCTCCACCGCTCCCCGCCACCATCTCATTCCCTCTCTTCTCCCTCACTCCTTCTGTCTCTTTTGCTCGCAACCTCGGGGTCACCTTCAACTCCTCCCCTTCCTTCTCCAACCGCACCTATGCCACTGCCCGCACTCGCCGCTTTCACCTTTTCAATGTTCGCAAAATCCGTCCCCCATCTCACTCTCTGCTGCTAAGCTCCTGGTTCACTCTCTTGTTTGCACTCACCTTGACTACTGCAATTCTCTCCTGCTCAGCCTGCCTGCCTACACCCTTCACTCCTCTCTAAAGGATACAAATTGCCTCAGCCCGGATCATTTTTAACCTCCCCCACAATTCCCACACTTCTGCTCTACTTTCCCATCCCCACTGGCTCCCTGGCTACTATCGCTGCCCGTTTAAAAATGTTCACTTTTAAGTGAAAAAAATCCCTCCGCGGTCTTGACCCACAATACCTTGGCTTCTCTAGCCTCTCACTGCTCTTTCCCATCCCACCCTCTACGCTCTCCCAGTCTCTACCGTCCCTCCCTGTGCCTCTTCCTCGCACTGTGCCCAAAACGTTGGGCCAACGTTTTGAGCAAACGTTGCATGCTTGCTGGGTGATTGCGAGGCGAGCCGGAGTGGTTGTTCTACAAAAAAATGGGCGCAGCACAATCTTCGCCTACGTCTTTCTCCATGAAGAGCAGGATGCCGTCATCCATCGACGTGCGGATGTTGAAGTCAAAGTTGTAGCGGCCGCCGCTGGCGTCCACTGGCGCCTCGGCGTACCCAGTGCCGTCGAAATAGTACGTCTGTGGGTTCACTTCCGGCGAGTCCTTGTAGCTGTGGTGCGAGAGTGTGGGGTGTGGTGGCACAATGCATTATCGTCATCATCGTCATCATCGTCGTCATTGCTTAATATTCACACCGTGCCTCCCGTCCAATTCATCTCAAGGTGCACTGCGGCAGGGGACCCCCCCAGTGGCAGCTGTCCCTGTGTGAGACGAGGGAAACGCAGCACCGGTCAGCCAGTAGGGTTCAGTCTGCCAGCCTACGGGGGCGACGTTGCATGTTTACCAAACAAGCAGTTTATGAGTAATTCATCAAATTCGAACCGTGGTGCCAGAAAACACATCTCTATTCATTTTCGGGAGAAAAAAAAAATCTCGGGGTCTTTAACATTCACTGCAAAACGGTGGGCGTGCACTCTATGGCTAACACGCCCGCAGTGTTAACCAAGGCGGCCGATGTGCTCGAACCGCGAACCCCCTGTGTTAAGCGGTGAATGTGCCGTCGCTGGGCCACGTCACCGCCTGGAAGCACGCGCTTACAGACCATCAACTCGGGCCTGGCATTAGGGGTGTGCACCAGAGACGGCCGCCCAGATGGCAAAGCTGTCAGGGGCACAGTCACTCTATGAGTAGGGAGCAGTCTGTGTTTCGTGCCCAGTTTGACGGACGCGTCACTAAGCCTGCAGTAAACAGGTAACGGCGCGAATATAAAGATCCCCTGCATAGCCTTAACAGATTGTTGGGCCAAGTGCTGTTCGCGAGCACCTATGAAGACTGGCACGGCACACGAGGGGGTGGGTGGCCAGCACCACGCCTTTGGCTCCTGATTGGTAATGTTTACACATCGTACCTGGTACTCATTTGAGGCTGAGTCGACCTAGAGGAGGCCCAGGACCGGTTCAGATAATCGTCACCGGTGTTGGCCATGAGTGGGAATTGAACTCGGGTCGCCGGGTTCGTAGCGCAGCGCGCTAACCGCGGCACTGCCAAGTGGAACCACTTACCGCTTGGCTGGATAATCGGTGACGGTGTTCATGAAGTACGTCTTCTCGAAGTTGTAGAGACTCGTTATGTTCTCGTTAATGGCGGCCAGCTCCAGGTTCCCCACAAAGTTCGGCAGAGACAAGGCCGCGGGCAGCTGCACAAAGGGAAAAAAAACATTCTCAGCCTTCGTTTGGAATGTGTGCAGGCCACAGGCAATTGTAGACATAATTATGAGAACAATAATTTTTTTACATGTAATTTGATTTAAAAATGTTTTTTGTCTTTTGTTAAATTTTATTCCAGCTGTGGTGCTCATTTGAGCAGGACATCATTTTGAGTCATTATTATGGTTCAATCTTGAATTTGAAGCTTTGGTGACTGCAGGAATCCATACTCTCACATTAACATAGCCACTTCCGTGCCCTCGTTTAAGAGGCCGCTCTTCTATCTTACAGTTACATACTAATTTCTCACATTAACATCACTAGCCCCGGCCACTTCTTTATAACCCTTGAGCTACACCCATTTCAAACCTTTTAAAACAGTCTGCCTCAGCAGCAGACCATGCTTTCCCACCTGATGACGGACACTTGTGTTGCGCCCGAAACGTCGTTATTAATTTTATTTTATACCTATGTGACTTTACCGAAAGAATCAAAGAGTATTATTATGGTTGTTGTTGTTGTTACCTGAGCACCAGCAGGAGCACCGCCCACATACAGTACGGTGTTGGCCGGGTCCAGGTCCAGCAGGTAGTCCTTCCGGCTGGCGACGGACATGGTCTTGAATATCCGCTTGTCTTGACGAAACTCTGCCTGGGCGTGCTCATAGATCCTACATGGGGTCACGGAAGAGGGGGGCCAGAGGAGTCCACATGTCAATGGCGGTTATCACGAGGGTCCAGCCCTGAAATTAACTGCTCACTGGCAAAATGGCCTCCTGTAGCGTAATTTGGCCTACTCTATTAAAACTATGTCTAAACTATTAAACTATTTTTTTGTATTTTACCAGGTAAGGCCCACTGAACGATGGAGCTCTTTTTCAGAAGGAACCTGGCGCGTACAGCGTGACTGCGAGTGCGCTCGCACGCCACTCACCGCTCGAATCTCACGTAGGTGAAAGCCTTAGGGTTGATGATGGCGTCGGGCTCGGGGAACCGTAGGAAGGTGTCACCGATGCCCAAGTTGTACACAAACACCACCTTCTTCCTCTCCAGGAAGGCTCCTATGTAGTCACCCAAATCCTGAGAAACGCAAAAACACACACAGCAGAGTGTTCGTCCATTACCACGATGCACGGGGAATTAATTTAATTAATGCTAAGAGCGAGCTGTGATAGTCCATTCATCAGCTATCTCTTATATATATATGTATATGTGTGGAACTTATTCTGCACAGGATGTAGCCGACCGTGCTGATCGAAGATGTGGGATAATGACAATAATCTAAACACAAAAAGCAGTTCTCAAGAAATGACTTTTCAATCGAGATGATTTAAAAGTGCATAGCTCCCAGTGGCTTTATAATATCGGAAGGAAGAGCGTTCCAGACGGCCGCAGAAGCGCATCTTAAAGCGTGCGATGCAGTGACGGTGTTCGTTCGATGGTTAGCCAAAAGCCGCTGCTGTGAGGATGAGTTTGCATGATGGTGTTTGCTCCTTGGCGAGATCAGCAAGGTAGTACGCACAGCAGAGTGTTCATCCACTAACACGACGCATGGGGAACTCATTGAATGCCTTCCAACAGTGAGCTGTGGTAGTATATTCATCATCATCTATCTCTGAAGCGCAACTGTCGTGGGAACAGCAAAGACGCCTCGGCTGTTACCTCCGTCTCTCTGTCTCTACGAGTGCCTGTCCGTCGCAATCTTGGTCAGGTGCTGGTGCCGGCTTATCCACGCGCGTGATTGCATTTGTAATTCTATTTATTTGGGGGCATCCTCTACTGATTTTATTTTATTTTATCATGTGCACTGTAGTATGATGCTGGATATTCCTCAGTTCATTTAGTGATGTCTAAAAGCCCTGGTTTGTCTGGATTTCCAATGTTTCTCCTGTCAAATTTTTTTTCCTTAGTTCACGAGATCAGAAGTGTATTTCCTTATTGCCCGTGAGATTGTGTCTGCATTCCGCGTGAAATTGTGTTTGCCAAGTCTGATATTTTTATGCACCGACAAGGCCAAACCCACTGAATGGTATTTTTATCTTTTTTCATGAAATAAAATGTCTGCCTCAGCCGTTCATTGAATGTTATTTAGTGCATCAGCCTCTTGGCCTTCTGGAATGATATTAACCAGTATTAACCAGCAGCTTAACGGGCCTGGCTGTGTCAATGAGAAAGCCGAAACTGGTCCAGAGTTTGCTTGCTCAAACAAATGCTGATGGATAACATCTGGAAAGCCAATTTGGTCGATGGACAAATTCCAATTTATATGTCGAGAGAGAAAATGGGGCTTCTGCTTACATATGCCGACAACATACAATGCAAACGTGGAATAGAACAAAAAAAGACAACATCAATGAGACAAAATGTACAATAACGTGTGTAACAAGCATGACACAAGTCATCAATATGCGCTGAGTTGGGCAAACAGCGAGCTGCCCTCTCAACGAGTGCTGGCCGCAGTGCAGTGAAGGTGCCTGTGGCTGATGGGAAGGCGGGACACTCACCGCCTGGCGCTTTCTGCGACCTCCATCCTGTGGATTCAAAAGAGATCGTGACGTCAGAGACCAGGGCTCTTAAGGCCGTGCCGCGCTATGGGACATCCTGTCAGCCACACGGCCTCCCAGTAGTCCAGCGCTATATGGTGAATACACAACACGGAATGAACCAGGGGAAACCACGATGCTCCGCACCGGTGTGTGCGGTGTGTGGCGTGCTGTGCTGCGCGTGCGGTGTGTGGCGTGTTGTGCGGTGTGTGTGGTGTGTGTGGTGTGTGCGGTGTGTGCGGTGCGTTCGGTGTGTGGTGCACTGTGCGGTGCATGCGGTGTCTGGCGTGCTGTGCGATGTGTGGAGTGCTGTGCGGTGTGTGCAGTGTGTGCGGTGTGTGCGGTGTGTGCGGTGCGTGCGGTGTGTGGCGTGCTGTGCGGTGCATGTGGTGTGTGCAGTGTGTGGCGTGCTGTGCGGAGTGTGCGGTGCGTGTTGCGTGTGCGGTGCTGGGTGTGATTGAGGCTCACCGTTTTTTTGCCGAGGTAAAAGAGGAAGCGGCTGTCATCACCGGTGGTGTCGTCCCCGCGCGCCGGATCCGCGTCCAGGAGGTAGAGCGCCACCGAGGTGTAGGGCCGTAGCTCCTCCAGGGGCGACCCCAGCCGCACATTCACCCCAGAAGTGCCGTTGAACTTCATCGGCACCTTCGCCTGTGGATGCACGCGGAGCCCAGCGGTTCAAAACCTCTCTAGTCAAACACCTAAACACTCATTCATGGACCAATCACAACTTCATATATAGAGGACCGCAGAGCTTGGAGGGGGGGTGTAGAATTTCGTGCCGGTTCACTGCCTCCAGGCTGCCTGTCCCGCTTGTCAACACCAATGACGATTATGTGAACCAGTCTTGGGCCTCCCCTAGGTTTACTCAGCCTCAAATGAGTACCTTGTGTGGTGTATAAACACTGGAAAGACAAAGGTGGCCAGGCGTGGTGTTGGCCATCCATCCCCTCGTGTGTAAGGCTATCCGGGGGGGTTATTTGTGGTCCATGGCATTTCACGAACTGTGTTACAATCCCAGAACCCGGGTTTGACACTCGCTCACGCATTCCCCGAGTGGCAAATGGTATCTGAACACGTCCCGTGCCTCCCCTGTATCAACTCAGCCTGAAAAATAAGCACCCGATGCAAAGCGTCGAAATCAGCTGTTTGCCAAGACGGAGGCGAGCCCGGGTTACGGTGCTGGCCACACGGAGCCCGTCCTGTGCCCTGTCCTACCTTAACAGGCGCTCGCCAACTGCGAGGCCAAAACGTTCTCACGCCGCACTCACCAGGCTGGCCGAGTGCCGCGCCGCCTCGATGATCTCCCGGATGTTGCTCAGATTGCCGGCGACGTCCGCGCTGATGTTCTTGCCCTCCAGCTCGGCCAGCTTCTTCAGGAGCTCGGGCACCAGGTCCGTCAGGTCATTCACTGCGGACGAAGCAAGGCGACCGCAGCGATGACGACTGAACACCGAGGGATGTTGTACGTGTGTGTGTGTGTTGAATTTCTTTCGCATACCGTACGCAGGCATCAGCGCTTATCGGAGGTGCGCGGGAATGACAACAAGCTGAACCCAAAAAGCAGTTCTCAAGAAATTTGTTTTCAATTTCGCATGGTGGTGTAGTGTATAGTGGTGTAGTGTATATGAGTGCTGTGTATAGTGTAGTATGTAGTGTATTGTGCACTGTAGTGTATAGTGTAGTGTATGTATGTTGAACTTCTTTCGCACCGTACGTTGCCAACTGTGCTAATCGGAGGTGCGGGGGAAGGACAACAAACTAAACGCTAAAAGGGGTTTGAAAATAAATGAGTCATCAATGCAGATGATTTAAAAGTGTGTAGCTCCAGCGGCTTCCTCAGAAACGTTGACATAAACTCGAACGGAACATCGGACACTGCGGCGGTGTCTCGGTCACCGGTTCGATCTCCCGGCGCGGAAGTTGAAACAATGGCGCAAGTTTCTTAAAAATGCCCTTCGCCTCCCTGTCCACCCAACAGCATTACGCGGGTAAGCCACAGTTTGTTGACGAAAGATGTGGTGATGCTGCTGAGTTGGCACTGGTGCACGAGCACGAACAATAATAATAATAATATTAAACTCAATACATTCGTCAATAACACTATGACAACAACAGGGGAGAGAATTAAATAGCCGATGTTTTGGGAAATGGACTTTCTAAACGACACATGGAGAGGCCATCGCCTTTATATCTCAGGCCCCTCGGTGTGCTCTCTGGACTCTCTACGTGTTACGTATATACAGTATTGTTAAGCCAGTCTTCTTGAAGCACGTGTCGACTTATTTGTCCGTCGAGTTCCAGGTTGCACGTTGGAGGATAAAGCGTGGGTGCTCCCACCTCTTTCATGATGCGTAGCCAGGGTGAAAGAGTAGGCCAAAATACCCCCTGGAAGGGGCTTCGTAGGGGGCTCTCTAGCGGCGTGAGAGAGGAAAATTGCAGGGCTGAGCTTTTACCTTTACCTTTGACCTACACTGTGCTGGCTCACGTCGCCGCCCCAGCGGCGGCTCGAGATTTCAGGTGGGGGAGGATTCTGTAATCAAGGCTCCATTCAGCCGGGTCAGTCCCAGTCGGCGGCCCGCGAAATGTTTCGCCACTAACGACACCACATCCAGTATAACTCTCTCTCTCTCTATCTATGGATGCGATCTCACTGGAAGTTGATGTCCCGGTTTTCCCGCGAGGGACACCCGCGGCCAGATTTGTTTAGATTTTGAAGCGACTTTCACTGGGCGACCATTGCCGTTGACGACTGCCCTAAAAATCGCCTCGGGGGGGCAGCGCCCGGCTCAACCCGGCCGCGCCGCGGCGACTCACCCTTCTTGGTGGCCTCGATGAAAGCGAGCTGGAAGCCCTGGCTGTCGACGGCGCCGCTTTTGATCTTTTCGGCCAGCTTCTTCGCCTCCTCGAGGATGCTGTTGGCCTCGTTCTCCGTGCTCATGGCCAGGTCTCCCGCGGCCTGCGCATCCTCCTTGGCCTTGCGGAGTACCTCGTCAATGTTGCCTGCGAGACGAACGCACGTCGGTTGGTTCGTTTGGAACAAATATCTGGACACCTCTCCACCGCGTGTGTGTGTTGCTCACGGCAAACACCAGTGACGATTATCTGAACCGGTCCTGGGCCTCCCCTCGGTCTCAGCCTCAAATGAGTACCTGGTGCGGTGTGTAAACATCGCCGCTAGGGAGACAAAGGCGGTCGGGCGTGGTGCTGGCCACCCACCCCCTCGTGTACCGTTCCGGCCTTCA
This sequence comes from Lampetra fluviatilis, assembly GCF_964198595.1. NCBI lineage: Eukaryota > Metazoa > Chordata > Hyperoartia > Petromyzontiformes > Petromyzontidae > Lampetra > Lampetra fluviatilis. The sequence continues at coordinate 30,823,818 of NC_136278.1, read as the reverse complement.
TAGCTGCTCGCTAACAGCACTTGTCCCTACAGTCTGTTAAGGCTATACGGGGGATCTTTGTCTTTGTCCCCCCCCCCCGATAATGTTCACCCACCTGCGTGGGACCCCTATCTCGCTCGTTGGTGTTACTCCATTGCGCTTCACCACTCGCGTTCCCTCACCAATCCCCGTCTGGCTGTACGATGCCATCGTACCTTCACCTCGTTTTATTATTTCAACAAAGCACTTCTGGTAAAATGAATATTTGGTCTCCTCAACGCAATTTTTCCCTGTTTGTCATGAGACCAAGTTTTAATTTGGAGCACTTGCAATCCCATGGATGCGGATATCACAAAGGTACCTCTGAGTTCCTTTCAAGTGTTCTCTGGTCCACACCACAAGAGGGCATCATTGTGAAACCCACTCTGCTATGGAGAATAATGTTTGTAGTCTGAAAGTTAAAATAATATTTTTAAAATGTTCTGGGATGGTGTTTAGCCAAATTAGCTTGCATTACCAAATTTAATGTGATGGTGTTTTTTGTAGTCATTGGTGACTGGGCTTAAGCCATCAACTCACTACACTTGAGAAGTAGGTTTAATCAGAGGCGGCTGCCTGGATTAGAACCCAAGATCTCAGCGGTGTGAGGTCAGCGATCTGACCTCTGAGCCACCGGGCCACTTCCTGTTGTTATACATTTGCCGAATGCCTGCTGTGTGCCCCAATGGGATTCCATTACGCACCTCTTACCACACAATTCTTTGCACACTTTCACCGTTTGTTCCGCCGTATTTGCGGCGGTGACATGGCCAAGCGGTACGTGCATTGCAGAGGTTCGCGGTTCGAACCCTGAAGCTGCCCTGGTTAATACCACGGGATATTTTATCTCTATAAATACGCGGTCTCTGCTTCACAGTGGAAGACAGAGGTCCCATGGCGTTATTCGATGGCATCATGATCCAGATTTCCCGAATTTGGCCTAATTGGGTGAAACCCCAGAGCAACATCTCCCCATACTGGAGGACTAAACCCGTCTGTAACGCACAGTGCCTTTGTGATGGCATCTTGCTACGAGAATGCTGAGAACACCAAAGGTACATTAATTATTACGGCTTCAATCCGCATATCCATCTCGCCGCCCTGTAAAGAAAGGGGCGCGTGTTTCGTGCTCCCTGATCATTTGGTACAAAATCGGGCCGTGGGCAAGTGGTGGCTGTGCCCTACCTCGGTTCACCATGGCCAGGTCCTGCTTGGCGCGCTGCAGGGCATCCGTCAGAGCCTTCAGCTTGTCCTTGGCCGTGTTCACGGTGTCCTTGACTCCCTGCAGCTTCTTATCCAGGTCTGTGCACGGGAGGGTAAGCAATCGGCATGGCTGTAAGCGCTGACCACGTGTGTATGTATGTATGTGTACCTACGCACATACGTGTGCAAACGTGTATCGCATGTGCAGAATTCTAGTTTGATAGTTTATTGAATCTCTCTCTCTACGCATTGCTTGCGTAGAGAGAGAACTTCTTGCGCAATGGCTCACCCTTAATCGTCCCTTGTTTGTCCTCGATATCCTTCTTGAGTGTCTCGCTCGCCTTCTTCGAATCGGCCGCCTTCTTCGGGAGGTTCTCCCGCTGCACGTCCTGCCAAATGGGAGTCAGTAGGGGTCAGGGGTCAGCGGATGTCACGAGTTTTCACATCAATGGCTGCAAAGGCTTCTGGGAAAACGGCGGCTCGCTCGCCACCCGTGCCACGACCACGTAGGCCGAGTTGCTCGTAAGGTAACCGCAGCTCCTGCCGTGGATGCCACCACTGTGACTTGCAACTGCTTCCTTCCTTTTGCTAGATTTCATTGTACAGCTGACACTGAACCAACAGGGTCCACTCATACAGGATTCCTAACAGCTCAACGCCTTCTTCAATATAACACTGTGTGGTCTTTATAAAAAAATATATAAAAAACAGGCGACATTTTGGGGCAGTGACCTTTCTTATGTCATGATTTCTCAGCCCAGACCTACCATAAATACATCCAACTCGGGTGCAGGATATATAAAGCAAACATAAATAACGGCATAGCAGTGAAAATCTATCACCTTGGTGACGATAAAACAAGACAAATATTTGTTGTCATCCTCTCAGTCCAGCACGCTGGTCAGTACAGGCGGGAGGGAAAAGGACATGGAAGCAAGACGAGGGAGCAAAGAAGTACATTACAACTATGGACGAGCTCGCACTGTGCCCTGCTGTCCACCAGGCAGCTCCACGGAGTCGCGAGAGTGCGCTGTGAACGCACGGATTCACCACGGACACAACGCGCTGACCTGCTCGGCCTTCAGCGCAGCCTGCAGCGCTTGGTCGGCAGCCTCCTCCGTCTCCTTCAGGGCCTTGATGATGTCCTCGTAGGCCTTGGACGCCAGGATGGCCTTCTGGATGTACTCGTTCTGGTCGATGTCTTTGAGCAGCCTGGGGACGAGCACGAAGGGACATGTAACTGCGTGTACAGGTGGAGGCTTGCCTAGATGCCCTTGCAACACCACCACCACACTGCAGGTCAAAACACTTCTCTTCCCACTTCTTGACCCTCACACCGCTCAAGTCTGGGACTCCCTCCCACCATCTCTTATCTGTATGCATGAATGTTGAACTTCTTTCACACCGTACGTAGCCAACCATGCTAATTGTGGGTGCGAGGGAAGGACAACGAACCAAATACAAGGAGCGTATCAACGCTTAACTATCCCATCTACGATTGTGTTGTTCTGCTGGCCGAATGGGAACTTGGACTTTTGGCCCTAGACTTCAGCAACCGTGAGATGGTAAAAAAAAAAACGCACCGCTTGAGGTTGTCGGCGAGCTCCTGCAGGCGCTTGGCATGCTCCTCCGCTCGCCGGACCAACGGCTCCTGTGCCGCGCCCTCCGCCATCTTCTCCACCTTGTCCCGGAGTAGGTTCTTGGCTCCGTCCACCTCGGCCGACAGCTTCTCATACTCCTGCGCACGGGGTGGGGCAGGGCGGGGGGGGGGGACACAAACACTGAGGGGGGAGAACGTGGCGGGGCGGAGCGGTTTGGCGGCACTGGGTTCGTGCCACCCACGAACGCAATCACCTGCGTGAACGCTCCTTTTGCTCAAAACGATGGGGGATGGCGGGCCGTTGTCTTTGTTTTACCGAGCCCACGGCAACTCGCTAAAAGAAACGACGCATATCGGTCCCTGCATGCAACTTAGCCGCAACAACCGCGCCACTAGGGAGGGGCTATATTTTTGGCCTGCCAACTCTTTCTAATTTCGCTTCCGTCGAACGGCGGTTTCCGGTCATTGTTGCCGCGGCAACGGTATTCCGCGACGCACGGCAACTCGACCGGCACGCCGTCTGCGTCCTCGCTGGCGCGGTGCGGCAGCGGCGCGGGTGACCCACCACTCGGGACGCCTCCAGCAGCTGAATCATCTGGTAGGCCTGGCCGAGCACGTTCTCGGCGTCGGAGAGGGACTTGTTCGCCTCGCCCGCCGCCTGCCTCACGTCCTTCACCTTTTGCTGCACGCAAGACACGGGGGCGGCCACGGCGGTTACACGCGCGTGCCATCACAGCGCACGCTCGCGACGATAACGACGCCGCCGGAGACGACGACGACGACGGTGACTTTTGCACGGTCAAAATCACCCCCTCATCTGAACGTCTTGCCGGCTTGCGCGGCAGCAGCACCGCACGCCGATTGTCGGCCTCACCTGGTTGCGGTCTAGGGCGGCCTGGTTGGCCTTGTTGAGGGTGTTGGCGTGGTTGGTGAGGTTGCGCGCGGCGTTGATGGACTCGAGCAGGTCGGCCAGGACGCGGTCGTACTTCTCCAGGTTGTCGTGCGCCACGCTGGCCCGGCTCGCCAGGTCCTTCAGCGGCTTGGAGAACTCCTTCCGCACGCGACTCATCACTGCGCGCGGCGATGGGAAGACCGTAACAAATCGTAACTTAATATGAAATTTTTTAAACCAGGTACATGTATGTTGAACTTCTTTCGCACCGTATGCAGCCGACCGTGGTGATCGGAGGTGCCGGGGTATTCAGAGGTGCGGGCAAAGGCCCACTGAGCTATGTAGCTCTTTTTCAGAAGCGACCTGGTCACAAATGATATGCAACGAAGTGGCTTATCGTGTGGAAATTTATAGCAGCCGAATACTCTAAACACGTGTTGATTATAAATGTGGAGGTCCTGGCGAAAAATCCACACCACCACTGGGAGAAGATGCAAACTCCAAATATACAGGCGTCAAGGTCGGGGTCAAATCCACGACCTCCTGTATACCAGGCGAGGTAGTTAAAACCTTTTGAAGCCTTCACTCTCAGGCGAATATAGAGTGATGGAGTTGGCCAGAGTCAGATAAAATAGCGTTAAAGTGAAAATCTAGTTTCGGGAGAAAAAAAATGTCTAATTGAAAAACGTAGTTTTAATATGAATGTGAAATATCGTTCGTTGATTTTTATTAATGGCCCCCACTGTGGTGTTTGTGGATGGTAAACTGATAGCAGCAGGCAGGGTGGTGGAAGCAGCAGCAGCAGCATCTGTTTAATGGGCCAGGAAGTCTGTAATGGACAAAGGGCTTGCGTCCTTAAACAAACACAACACTCAGCATGTCATGCTCAGCATACCTCTCTTTCCCGCACCACTAAAATCGCACGGTTGGCTATGTACAGTGCGAAAGAAGTTCAACATACATACATGGTTGTGGTTGCTCAACATGTGCCTACTCCCGTCTACCAGCGACCCAGAAAATATTCAGTTTAGCCCTAGTACCGTCACATATGAAGCCGTCACATCTGGTGCGGTCACATCTGGTGAGGTCAAATCTGGTGCGGTCACATCTGGTGCGGTCAAATCTGGTGAGGTCAAATCTGGTGCCGTCACATCTGGTGTCTTAACATCTGGTGTGGTAACATCTGGTGCAGTGACATCTGGTGCGGTCACATCTGGCGCGATGAAATCCGGTGTGGTAACATCCGGTGCCATCACATCTGGTGCGGTGACATCTGGCGTCGTGACTTACAATCCTCCGCAAGCCGCTTCTCTTCGTCGGCCACGTCTTGCATCTTGTCAAAATTCCTGTTCCTCATCTCCCGCACGAGCGACTCGGCCTCCGCCAGCTTCCGCTGGAACTCCTCGGCAGGCAGGGGCAGCCCGCTGGGCCCTGCGCCGGCCTTCGAGATCAACTCTGCATGGGGAGGGGCATGAGCAATGGGGGGATCAGGGGGGAATCAGGAATCGTTAATATCGGGAGCAGGGTGTGTATAAGGGCCTTAATATCTTACGCAGCGAGGGTGTTTTGAGTCTAGCGTGGAAGGTTCAGGAGAGTGCCCATGAGTGAAAGCACAGCAGCAGCAGCAGCACAAAACTAATGGTGGAACTCACAACATCAACAACCACACGCATCAACAAAAACATCAACAACCACACGCATCAACAAAAATCGGATTTAAACAAATGAGTTTTCAATCGAGATCTGAAAGTGCATAGCTCCAGTGGCTTCCTAATATCGGAAAGAAGAGCGTTCCAGACGGCCGCAGAAGTGCATCTGAAAGCGTGTGACGCAGTGAGCATCTTTGTTCGATGGCCAGCCAAAAGCCGCTGCGACGGCTAGTCAAAAGGCATGGGATCAACCCATAGGATATTAAGGCCCTCATATTTTTCATGCCCTCAATTTCATCGTGGCGCAATTAATTAAATGAGTCCCCATGTCCGGCATTTCCCTTTCTGTGCCCGTCCGGCTCCGCGAGCCCTGGGGTGTGCAGTTGCGCCGCCTGCGCACCGCCCGGCACCCCCCGCAGACCGCAGCCAACCGGGAGCGAACGGCCGCATCTCTCGGCGAATTGCCGGCGAGCACGGCAAGTTTTACCGGGCGGGGCGAGGGCGGCCGTTGCGGAACCCACCCTGGATGAAGCGCACGACGCTGTCCACGGTCTTGCTGACGCTGCCGCCGCGCTTGTGCGTGCGCTCGAGCGACGCCTCCAGGGCCTTCACACGCCGCGCGCCGCTGTCCACCTGGCGGCGGGCAACATCCCCACCCGCCCGACGGTTCAGGGTCGAGTCAAACAAACGTACGCAAGTAAACACTCGCGATGCGCGAGTTTCGCACGTTCGCGAGTGACTTCTCAAGTTCATCCCGACGGATTGGGCGGGACGATCAGTGTTACCTGCTCCTTCAGGGCGTTGATGTCCATCTGGAAGTCCATTGTGTCGGTCTCCATCACGTCCACCTTTTTCTTCTGGTCCGTGACGGACTTCTTGTAGCGCGACAGGTCTTTCTGCATTGGAGTAACGAGATACATAACGCGTTGATCCGGCACAGACTGCTCTTTCAATTAAGATGGGTGTATTCAAACTAAACAATGATTTATTTTACCAAGTAAGGCCCACTGAGCTATACAATAGAGCTCTTTTTCAACCTGGACAAAAATAATACTATGGAGGCCAATCAGTTTCAAAGTAAATGCATATATTACCAGAGCATGTTTGGTGGCATATTTTACCATAAGTAAGTGTGGCAAATGCAGACATGATTCCTTGCAAAAGTTATCTATTTGGTGTTTTAACATCTTAACACCTGTTGCATTGCCAGAAAGGGTAAAACCTATTCTTATTTTTTATACTTTTATCCTGACAACAACAAGGTCCAATAGCTCCACGAAGCGGCTTATCACCATGTGGAGCTTTATAGACGACTCGGGGAAAAACCCTTCACCCAGCAGTGGATCGGTGACGGCCGACGCCGACTGTGATGATGCCGATGACGACACACCGCACGTGGTGGCCGCCCTACCTGGGCCTGCAGGAGGGAGGAGTTGAGCTTGTTGAGGCGCACAGTCGTGACGGTGCTGATGCTCACGCCCTTGAGGATGCTCTTGATGTCGGACAGCGACTTGCCGGCGCCGTCCATGTCGTTGAGCAGGGTGAGCACGCAGCCGTCGCACACTGTGGCACGCGGAGAGAAAGGGGCGACACGCGTCCCTCCGCGTCACCTTTAACCAAATGTCGGAGCGAGCGCTGTCATGTGCTGGGCGGTTATGGTGAACCGCTGTCAGGCCGTACGTAGCCAACCGCGTCGATCGGAGGTGTGGAAAAAAGTGGCATTTAGCGAGGACCTATCGAGGCCGGAAAGGGTGCATGGAGGGAAGGGATTTTGTGACCGGAACCTCACCCGGCTGCCTTTGTCTTCCCAGGGCTGAAGTTTACACAAAATGGCGGGTACTCATTTAAGGCCGAGACGATGTAGAAGAGGGTTCCGGACCGGTTGAGAGATTCCCCCAGCGATGTTAACCGTGGTGAATGCAGAATGCACTGCAACGTGAGTTAATGGTTTTAATTAGCAACCAGGGGAAGAGGGGAGAGAGGTGATAATCTGCAGAGAAGCCCGTGGAACACTCTTCCCCAGGTCTTTAGGGAGTCTCAGAAAGTTGAGTCTTTAAGGTTCCGTCGTAAATCATGTTTGTTTTCACATACACACCCGCCTGTGTATATTATGCGCCTTTTGCATTGCGTTTATTCTTTTGAATTCCAATTAATTTTCTTTGTTAAGGTTTTTATTCAGTATTACCTGCTAAGCGTTTGATAAGGGTCGGGCTATTCTGTGTAAAGCGCTGTGAGGCCTTGCGTGAGTGACCCTGTATTAATCACGTTTTAGATCCTTAAGAGTGAAAAGTGGCAACGTGATAAGTTGGGAAAATTGGGGAGAATGCGGTTCGGAAAGTCCTCGGTGAGGTCCTGAGGAGGAGAGGGATGCAACGGGCTGTGCGGTCAATCACGTGGGAGAGAATTCTAACGCATCAAGGGGGGGTGCAATGCCTCCCACGGCCTCCTTACTGTCGCACTGCATCGTGCCGTCCGCTGTGAGCACCGGCACTTCCAGAGGGCTGCTGCACTGATCGCACTGCTCGCCACTCACGCCGCCCTTGCAGCTGCACCGTCCCGTATGCGGGTCGCACGAGCCCGTCGTGCACTCGCAGCCTGCGTGTCGCGCACAACAACGAAGACAAAGATCCCCTGTGTAGCCTCGACAGAATTGTTGGGGCAAGCGCTGTTGGCGAGCACCTCCGATTGGCACGGTTGGCTACGTACGGTGCGAAAGAAGTTCAACGTGCGTATGAAGGCCGGCACGGCACACGAGGGGGTGGGTGGGCCAGCGCCACGCCCGGCCGCCTTTGTCTCCCCATTGACGATGTTTTTACACACCGCACCAGCTACTCATTTGTAGGTACTGAGTCGACCTAAGGGAGACCCGGCACCGGTTCAGATCATCGTCACCGTTGTTGACCGTGAGCGGGAATCGAACCCGGGTCGTCGGGGTTGCAGCGCGGCGCACGAACCGCTACGCCTCCGCTGCCCACGCACGCAAATGCGCGCACGCAAACACACATGCACGGACACACGCAGACACACACGTGACACGCATCGCTGGGCAGAGCCAGGCCAGTGCGGCTCACGAGAAACCCACGTCGGTTTTTCCCCACTGCGGAACCTCAGCTGTGCCATTGACGCCGCACGCATCCTAAGGCATTCATCCTAAGGCACCAAACAAACACAGCACTGTGCATACACCGGACAGGTACAGCCCTTATGCCAATCCACTGGTGGATGGGGGGCCTGCCCACTCCGTGCCGGTCGTGGGGGTTATTTGACCATACTTCCCCGCGTTGGTCAGCGCGTGTTGGTGAAGGCGGGGGGGGGGTTAGCATAGGCGTGGGAGCGCAGACGTAGCAATGCGCGTTGCTGCACAGCCCTCTGCAGGCCACAACGCAGCCCTGCACTGTGCACTGTGAACTACACAGCAAGCCCAGCACGTGGCTGTGAACTCCTCCGTGCCTCTGTGTGTGGGTAGTGCAGCGGTGAGCGCTACGCTGCGCTACGAAACCCGGTGACCCGAGTTCGATTCCCGCTCACGGCCAACACCAGCGATGATTGTCTGAACCTGTCCTGAGCCTTCCCCTAGGTCGACTCAGCGTCAAATGAGTACCTGGTGCGATGTGTAAACATCGCCACTGGGGACACAAAGGCGGCCGGGCATGGTGCTGGCCACCCACCCCCTCGTGTGCTGCCCTTCACTAGGTGCTCGCCCACAGCACGTGCCGCCACAAGTCCGTTTAGGCTACACGGGGGAGACATTTAAACTTCGTTCTAGATTTGAAGCTTTCGTGACCGCAAGGATCCATACTCTAAGGTTTTTTCGGTAAAGTCACGTAGGTAAAAAATAAAATGTAAAGTTAATAAAATTAATGATGGAAAAAAAAATCACGACGTTTCAGGGGCAACACAAGTCATCAGGTGGGACCGTCACAGCTTGATGCAGTAATTTTAGCTGTGACGGTCCTACCTGATGACGGAGACTTGTGTTGCCTCCGATACGTCGTGATTTATTATTTTATTTTATTTCCAATATTAATTTTATTAACTTTCAATTTTATTTTTTACCTACGTGACTTTACCGAAAAAACCTAAAAGTATTTAAACGTCGTCTTCTGGGTGCCAGCGCCGCCACTCACGCTGGCATCCGTTGGGGCCGTAGTTCCAGTAGCCGGGCTGGCAGAGCTCGCAGCGCCGGCCCGTCACGCTGGGCGGGCACTGGCACCGTCCCGAGCGCGGGTCGCACTGCGAGCCCAGGGCAGCGACGGCGCATTCGCACGACTCGCAGCCCTTGCACGAGTCGAAGCCGTAGTAGCCCGGCTGCAAGGGACACACACACACGCACGCACCGCTCAGATCGTCGCATAGCCATACAGACTGTTGTGGCAAGTATTACGTGTGTTGAATGTTCGTCCATTAACACGACGCGCGGGGGACTCATTTAATGCCTGCTAAGAGCGAGCTGTGGTAGTCCATTCATCATCATCATCATCTATCTCTTGTATGTATGTTGAACTTCTTTCGCACCATACGTAGCCAACCGTGCTCATCGGAGGTGCGGAGAAAGAACAAACTCGACACAAAAAGCAGTTCTAAATAAAGGGGGTTTCAATCTGGACGATTTAATAGTGCGTAGCTCCAGTGGCTTCCTAATATCGGAAGGAAGAGCGTTCCAGAAGGCCGCAAGAAGCACATCTGAAAGAGCGTGATGCGATGGCCAGCCAAAAGCCGCTGCTGCGAGGATGACGACTGGAGTTCGGGTGGTGATGGTTTATGCACCTTGACGAGTGCTGCGAGGGATCACCTGTTAGTGCCGGAATGGCCCACGAGAGGGTGGTTTGGCCAGCACAATTGCCGGATGTTTACACTCCGTGGTAAGTTATCACTTAAGGCTGAGTCGATCTAGGGGAGGCTCAGGACCGGTTCGGATATACGGCGCCGGTGTTGGCTGTGGCTGGGAATCGAACTCAAGTTGCCGGACTCACAGAGCAGTTCGCTCATCACGATGCCACCCCTGCCCACACGTGCACACACTTGGCTCAGATCACCAAATACTCATGCCTACGGACCGACTCACCACCATGGACGCAAACAGAGAGAATCGTTCATACGTGCATGCAGAGTGCGCTTGTCACCCAATCAACCGGAATGCGCCCGGTCTCGGAAGCTAAGCAGGTTGGAGCCTGGAGAGTGGTTGGATGGGCGACCACCATGCAAAACCGGGCTAAGGGCAGTTGTCGTACTGCACTTGCATGCTCCCACGTCTATTCGCCTCCAGCCATCCACCCAGCCGAGCGTGACGTTGGCTCTCGTACCTCGCAGGTGCTGCAGGAGTGACCCATGACCCCACGCTTGCAGATGCACTTCCCACTCCTGCCGTCGCATCCCTTCATGCCGCACTTGTCGCAGCGGCAAGCTGCGCACGGACACGCGGCAGACACCGCACCGTCACCGCACCGTCGTCGCACCGTCGCTCCAGGACATCTCACCCAACCCGCCGTCACGCGTGTGCGTCGAACTTCTTTCGCACCGTACGTAGCCAACCGTCGTCGCCCGATAAAAACCGCCGGTCTCAAACCCGCTTTCGCCGGCGTCGCCCCCGCCTACCCGTGCAGTTCTTGGCGAAAACGGCATCGCCGTAGTAACCCTGCTCGCAGTCCTGGCAGCGCGGGCCGGCCGTGTGGGGCCGGCATTGGCGGCACTGGCCGGTCACGGGGTCGCACGAGCCGCCCGGCACGCCGGGGCTGCCGCTGTCGTCTGCCGCGTTGCCGTTGCACTGGCAGGCCTTGCACTCGCTGCCGATCACCATCGGGTTGCCGAAGTAGCCCGGCGCGCACCTGTTGGGAAGCCACGAGTTATTAAACTATAGAAAAAATAACTATTAAGTTAGATTTTTTTGTACTCCTAGGTTCTTTCGGTAAAGTCACGTAGATAGGAAAATAAATAAATAATATTCCCTATCTACGTGACTTTAACGAAATAACCTACGAGTATGAAATCCTGCAGTCACGAAAGCTTCTAATAAAAGATTATATTTTTTTTATTTTGAACCATGAGCTGTGTAGCTCTTCTTCAGAAGTGACCTGGTCACAAATGGTAGTATGTAGGCCAATCAGTTTCAAAGACACAATGCATATATTATGAGGGCGTGTTGTTTTTGCTTGTTTTACCACCTGAATCCCATGTTTTTTCAGAGTTAAAAAAAAACAACAACAGCGAAGCGAATCATGAGGCGTTGTGTCACGGCTATTTTGTCAGACCGTGAATCTGGGACAAAGTTCCTCCCTGCTCAAACTAAACTAAACAATACTTTTTTATTTTACCAGGTAAGGCCCTCTGAGTTGTGTAACTGTTTTTTTTTCAGAAGCCTCCTGGTTACAAATGATAGCTCAACAAAGTAGCATATCATCGTGTGGAAATGTATAGCAGTCAAATACTCTAAACACGCGATGTTGATTCTAAATGTGGAGGGGGAAAAAGCAGAGGACTCGGAGAAAAATCTCAAAATATACGGCAGGTGTCAGGGTCAGGATCGAACCCACGACTTCCTGTATACCAGGCGAGGTAGTCAACATCTCCTAGCCACTGTGATGATGACAGAGACACACAAACTCCAAATACACAGCAGGCATCGTCAAGGTTAGGATCGAACCCACGATCTCCTGTATACCAGGCGAGGTAGCTAACATCTCCTAGCCACCGTGATGATGATGAGAGAGAGAAAGACAGACACGCAAACTCTAATTACACAGCAGGCACCGTCAGGGTTGGGATCGAACCCACGACCTCCTGTATACCAGGCGAGGTCGTTAACATCTCCTAGCCACCGTGGTGCCTTTTGTTGCCGGCGTCGCGTTTTGTTTGGGCTCAGCGTAAAGTGGCGATGGTGCAAAGGCTGACGTCAGGCTCGAGTCGAGTAAACTGCAGCCGATGAGCCCACCTCTCACAGTTCTTGCCCTCGTAGCCCTCCCGGCACAGACACTCCAGGCCCTCTGGCTTCTGCACGCAGCCGATGGCAAAGCTGTGTGTACGTACAAAGACAAATGATCACCATTATAGCATCAGCAGAATGTTGGGGCAAGTATGTATGTATGTATGCACGTTGAACTTGTTTCGCACCGTACGTAGCCAACCGTATTGGGGGAAAGGCAACAAACTAGGCACAAAAAGCAGTTCTAAAGAAATTAGTTTTCAATTTAGATTTAAAGGTGCACATCTCCAGTGGCTTCCGCAGGAGCGCATCTGAGAGCATGCGATGCAGTCACCGTCTTTGTTCGACGGTTAGCCAAAAGCCGCTGCATGGATGGCCGGAGTTTGCCTGATGGTTTATGCTCCTTGACGAGATCAGCAACGTAGATCAGCAAGTGCTGTTAGCGAGCACCTACGAAGTGCCGTCATGGCACACGAGGGGGTGGGTGGCCAGCACCACGCCCGACCGACTCTGTGCGTGTGTGTCACCGGTTGGTGCGTGTGTGCGCGCGTGACTCTCACTAGTTGGTGTGTGTCTGTGTGTCACCGTGCGTGCGCGTGCGTGTGCGTGCGTGCGCGAGTCTCACTAGTTGGTGTGTGTCTGTGTGTCACCGTGCGTGCGTGTGCGTGTGCGTGCGCGAGTCTCACTAGTTGGTGTGTGTCTGTGTGTCACCGTGCGTGCGTGTGCGTGTGCGTGCGCGAGTCTCACTAGTTGGTGTGTGTCTGTGTGTCACCGTGCGTGCATGGGTGTGTGTGCGCGCGTGACTCTCACTAGTTGGTGTGTGTCTGTGTGTCACCGTGCGTGCGTGTGCGTGCGCGAGTCTCACTGGTTGGAGCGGATGGTCATGGGGCAGGGGCAGGGGAAGCACTGGCTGCTGGGCTCGTCGCCCTGCACGTCGCGGGGCAGGCAGCCTTCCCGGCACAGCTCACAGTGATCCCCGCGCGTGTTGTGATCGCAGTGCTGCTCGCACGCAAAATAACACAGCGCAGCACGGCGTGCGCGTGTCAGACAGGCCGAGACGTACACACACACACAAACGTGCACGTGCGGCAGGGCCACTAGGCGTGCAACAATGCAGCGATTCAACGGATAAAACCGGCGCTTACCATCACGATACAGACGTGCGATCGTGCGTTTAGGAACAGATTATTTCTCTACCAAGTGGGCATTCGCTTCTCAGCCTCTGTTGGTGGCAGGACAGACTTGCGACTGATATGAGGCAATGGTTTACATTGCGGGTGAATGCCCCTCTTCGTCTAATTTTCTTTTAGCAATTTTTTTGAAAATGTCTCCACAAGTAACAAACGAGGCAATTCACCAAGCGGCGATTTAGCCAATTCGTCAGGATGTTAATCGAGGCTGTGCTGTTTGCCAAACAAGTAATGGTGCATCAATTCATCAATTTATTGCATGAATGACGGTATATACAATTATATTATTGTTATCATTATACATGCATTGAATCGTGTGTGGTATACATGAGAATCGGTTATTTTCCATTCATGCCAATTCCATTTTATTGCCACATATAGCTTAAGAGTTGTACAAAGCCTTATGAACAATACAAATGCGATGGGAAAAGCGAGACAAAGAAAAGTATGGATTAAAAAATCGAATCACGGCCTTTCATTTGTGACAATTCGTCGAGAAGTTGACTCTCGTCGCAGGATCGTGGACCTTCATCTGATGGCTCAGGGCAACTAATGGATACGAGTTTACTCTCAATTGTCGTGGCTATATGAGGTGCGTTGATTTCCCTTATGGACGAGCAGAGGACAGAGGTCGCAATCAGGTACCCGATACCCGTACCCTACCCGATACCCGGCTACCCGTACCCGGCCGGGTACGGGTACGGGTATCCGTTTGCGACCCTGGTGCGGCCGGGTACGGGTAGGCCGTGAGTCACTGGTGAGTAACCGTTTGTCACTCGTTTCCCAACGTCTGGTGTCTCTTCTCACAATTCAAGATCCTAGAATCAACCCACCTGCAACATGGCTTCATCTCAGAGGTCGCAATCGGGTACCCGTACCCTACACGATACCCTGCCGGGTACGGGTAGCCGGGTATCGGGTAGGGTACGGGTACCCGTTTGCGACCCTGGTGCGGCCGGGTACGGGTACGGGTAAGGAATCAAAACCCGTTTGCTACCTCTGGCAGAGGAGCATTTGGTTAGGGGTGTGAGGGGTGGTGGGGGGGGGGGGCGAGGGCGGCTGTCGTGCAGAGCAGGGAGAGTCGGGCCTCGGTTAGCCGAGGGCCGCCGCTGGCCGCCGCGGCGGCGGCACTCACGATGCAGATGCCCGTCTCGTCCTGGCACTCGTCCGAGTGGCCATTGCAGTCACACGGGAGGCACCGGCCCAAGAAGGAGCCTCGGCTGTCTCGGTAGTGCCCGCGGGCACACTCCTGTGGCGGGGGGGGGGGGGTACAAGAGGGGGGCACCGGGAGATGTGAGTTCTTCTCCAGGGGCCCCAACCTTGAAGCCAACCAGGAGTCGGCGACCTGCGGCTCCGGAACCGCAGCGGTGGCCCTTGAAGGGCTGCTGCTTCGTGTCACGTTCTTTATTAAGGACCCCACCGTCTCGCGTTCACCACACAGTGCATTGCGGCTCTTGAAATATTGAGCTTTTGACCAAATTATAAAAAATTGGCCCTTGTTGTTATTTTGGCTGCCAACCCCTGGCATTGACGAAGACTCAGCCGAGAGATTCACTGGAGGACATAGGCACGAGCCCTGATACAATATACCACTACGCCGAACATATGAAGCACATTGCTAATGCAACCATAAAGACAAAGATCCCCCGTATAACCTTGAATCGACTTTTGGGACAAGTGCTCTTAGCGAGCACCTATGGAGGCCGAGACGGCACACGAGGGATTCGATGGCCAGCACCATGCCCGTCTAAACTGTGTCTCGCCAGTGCTGATGTTTACACACCACACCAGATACTTGTTGAAGGCTGAGTCAACTTAGGGGAGGCCCAGTACCGGTGAAATTGCTCGCCACTGTTATTGGTCATGAACGGGAATGAAGCTCGGCATGCCGGGTTCGTAGCGCAGTGCACTAATCACTGCACTACCGCTCCCCACCATTACAACACCACTATGCCTAACACATAAGCTGTGCATTATCACTAACTAGAAAATAACAACAGTAACCTTAACCCTGATCCAAGACAATTTACAGCCACTCGCATTTGAACCGTAATCCTTCATCCTAGTAGACAAATTCACTCTGGCCACTGACATACAACCCTATCACTTGTCCTGCTCGTGGAAGTATAACTTTTCTAACCCTGACATGTAAGGCCTGCACCCTAACCCTAATAAAAAAGCCGTTCATCCTAATCCTGACACATGAACTCCTTAACGCTAACCTTAAAACCCTAACACATGAACGCTAACCCTACCACTTAACTCTAACCCTAAACGATGAACCCTGACACCATAACCCTTTGCCCTAACCCTGACACGCGAACTTAACTCCCGGACGCGACACGTAAACCCTTCGCCCTAAACCAGGGGTGGGGAACCTTTCTTCTGCCAAGGGCCATTTGGATATTTATAACATCATTCGCGGGCCATACAAAATTATCAACTTAAAAATTCGCCCGTTATATTCGGTCAAACATTTAATTAACTCGCCCCTAATCTGATGGCTGGAACAGACCAAATGATTTCACGGGCCTTACACGGCCCGCGGGCCGGACGTTCCCCACCCCTGCCCTAAACCGTGCCCCGCGAACGCTGAACCCCGACCCTTCCTGCCAGCCTGTCCACCACACGCACCTGGCAGGAGCCTCCCCGGTAGCTGGCGGGGCACAGGCACCGCTCAACGCCCCGCGCGAGCGGTCCGGACGCGTTCGCGGAGGCCGTCTCCATGACGACGTGCGAGAGGGTGAGTCGGGAGGGCCCCGGGCGGGTGCGGCCGCGCAGCAGCAGCGCCTGCAGGTCCTGCAGCACCATGGCGAGCTCCTCGCGCGACGCGGGGCGCCCGCTAGCGCCGTGCTGGAAGCCGTCCTGAGGGCACGGGAGCAGCGTCAGGTCTTTACGCTTGGTTCGCGCTCCGATGGGAGCCATCGATCGTCGATCCACTCATCTCGTTTCCGTCTTCGTTTATCCCACGCGTCGTCACCACCACCACCACCTCATTTGATGTATATGCCATCCAATCATCTCGTTTCATCTCTCCAACCATCTTGCACCATATCGCATCCTATCATCTCGTTTCATCTCCAACCATCTTCCATCTTGTACCATAGTTCGTTCACTGTATTATATAAATGTATGATGAGATAAGAATGCCAGGTGTTATAGGCTTGGGCTGTGACTTGGCAGTAGAGCAATGGAAGGTAGCTGGGCCCCTCCTGTAGATGGCTTTCCTCTGATTACCGCAGTCTCCACCTCATGTAACTACTAAACTATTCACTACTACACTCATGTAACTACTAAACTATTCACTACTACTACACTCTTTTTTATATTACCAGGTAAGGCTGCCCCGAGCTCTATAGCTCTGTTTCAGAAGCAACCTGGCCACAAATGATAGCTCAACGAAGTGGCTCATGATAAACACTAAAATACGCTAAATGCTCATTCGTGAAATTGGGAAAAATATCCGAATGTAGCGGGACCCTCCTGAAAAAGAGCCTTGTGACTCAGCGAGGCTTTCCTGGGTAATTAAAAGGAATGGAGCGCATTATTATTTATGTTTACACAGACGAACACAAAAACCCAAGACACATAAACACGCACGCATAATAGTGACGCATCTTAAACACACACAAACACAAATATCCAGACATGGTTGAACAGACAGAAACACCAGCACTAAAAAACACCCATATAAACCCCAGCACACACACATGAGTGCACACCAAGAGACACCTGAACACACGGACCCACACACATAAGAGTTTCCAAACACAGATATACCTGAACACACACACACACATATGGTTCTGCACAGTGCAAGAACAGCCATCACGGTCCACGCACCTCCAGGAGTCGCACGGAGCCGTGGAATGTCTCTCCCACGACCGGCTGCCGCTCGGCGCGATGAACCAAGCTCATGTGGCTTCCCTGCAGGCACGCGGCAACACGGCGGGTGACGGGAACGCACGTACACCTACTCCCCACGGAGTCCGGCAAGCCCTCGCCGCACACGCACGACGCGTTTTTCGCCATAGCACGGTTCTTCTGCTCGAGAACACTTTTCGCACGGCGCGGAACGTGCACCGTCATGACGCACTCGGCGACGAACTACTTTATTGAGTGATGCGGCCGAGTGGTTTGGGAATTTTAGTCACACGCGTGGAATGATACGGAACCTATCTCAGTTCTTTGTCCCTCCATGGGATGACTGCAGGCTGATTTTAAAGCGCAAACGTGATTCAAGTTCGTGTTGTTCGAATGTATTTATTTATCCCCTGTAAACGCATTTTCACTTCACGCGGCACTCTTCAGGAACCACATTTTTATTGGCTATTTCTATGTTTACCAGGTAAGGCCCACTGAGCTATGGAGTTATCTTTCAGAAGCGACCTGACCACAAATGATAGCTCAACGAAGTGGCTCATCAAGTGGAGATTTGTAGCAGCCAAATACTCTACACGTGTGATGTCGATTCGGGATGTAGATAGAAAAACCGGTGGACCCGGACAAAAATCCACGTGGCATGCAAAAAACAAAATATATAATGGGCGTCAGGGTTGGGCTCGAACCCACGACCTCCTGCATACCAGGTGACGTAGTTGACATCTGGTCACCGTGGCGCCCATCTACCAAGTTCAACGAGGAATTACTGTTCATAACACGAGCCGACTTGAGGTGGCCTGATCTGGGGAGGAGGGTTCCTCCACACCCACCCGCAGGATGAGGTCGGGCTGCTGGTGGTCACCGGGTGGAGTTCGATGTCCGTCCTGACCCCCAGAGGCGCGCACGCGGTAGCTCAGCTCCCCTCCGTACGATGACAGCTGTGGACGGGCGGGGCAAACGACGGCACATTGCAGCACTGGGCACAAATGCAACGTCGTTACCGTGGCAGCGTCAGGGTGTATCGGATGCTGCTGGGGCTGTTGCAGCTGCTGCTGCTGCTGCGCATGCTGGCGAACGAGCGGGACTCACCTGGTCGCCAAGGTAGGCCTGCGGTGCTGCCCAGTACGGCTCCAGCTCAGCGTCCATGTGCCGCTTGCTCAGAGCGGCCTCCGCTTTCCGCGCCGTCTCGTCGTGCTTCACCTGCACGCTCTCCTCTTCGCCGCCCCCACTGCCCATCAGCAGCCGCCAGCCCGACAT
The DNA here is from genome assembly GCF_964198595.1 of Lampetra fluviatilis. Taxonomy (NCBI): domain Eukaryota; kingdom Metazoa; phylum Chordata; class Hyperoartia; order Petromyzontiformes; family Petromyzontidae; genus Lampetra; species Lampetra fluviatilis. Next base: position 30,805,208 of record NC_136278.1, on the reverse strand, counting down.
GTTTGCGATCTGTAGCACCGGGCAGAATTGCATTCACTACCGAGCTGCGTAGGCTTTTGGGCCAAGTGCTGTTGTGTTAGCGAGCGCCTTTAAAAGCTGCCAATGTACGTGTGTGCACGCATACTTTTGTACGTATGTGCACGCGTGCTTATATGAGTCCATGGGTGAGTGTGTGAGTGCGTGCGTGGGTGTGTGTGTGTTTTCGTGCGTGAGTGCATAAGTGAATGCGTGAGTGCATGCATGCGTAAGTGTGTGCACGAGTGCGCGTGCGAGTGCGTGTGTGTATTTGTGAGTGTGCATGTCAGCGAGAGCGCGTATGTGTGCATGCCCCTGACCGTTTCTCGGCGCAGCTCGGAGCTCGTGCACTCCCCCGTGACGCCGAAGCAGAAGCAGGCTGTGCAGCCCTTGGGGTTTTCCGCCCCGAGGTCAAAGGTCCCGACGCGGCAAACATCGCAGCGCCGCCCCTGCACGTTTTCCTGAACGCAGGGAGGCGTGGGCGGCAAGATGGCCGACGTGTGAGGTGCGTCCCCTCGGGTGCAGCAGTCGCGTCGACTCGTCCGTTGCATTTGCTGAGTTTTGTTTGGATCAATGAGGCGGCAAATTTCCTTCAACAGCTCTTCTGCCCAAGTTAAAAACGTTTCCAATGACTATTCACTCTTCACATTCGATTTTAGTTCCTGTGCGATCCTTTGTGGAATCCCCCCCTTTCCGCTCCTCGTATGCCCATGCTACCTTATACTGGAATGTAATTTCTCTCCAATTTATATACTTTTTGGGGAGGATTTGTGGAGAATTTTAACTCAGGAACGGTTCAGATTATTGAGCGCGGAAATATTTCACTCGATCACTTTGCCCTACTGGGGTAAAATGGCATTCGGCGCAGAACACGGTTTGTGGCATGCGACAAAACCACGGCAAAGCATTGTGGGAGGAAGTGCCGCACCTTGCAGAGGCACTGGCCCGTGACGGCGTCACATCCGGCGCCGGACACCCCGGCTGCGTCGCAGTCGCACGGGCGACACTCGGGATACCCGAAGAATCCCGGCAGACAGTGCTCACACCGCTGCCCTCCCACGTTCGGTTTGCACCTGCCCAAGGTACGTACGCACACGGTCACACACACACGGTCACACATGGTCACAAATATTCCCCATATGGCCTTAACAGACCTTCGGGGCAAGTGCCCGTTATCGAACACCGATGAAAGCTGGCAAGAGGGGTTGGTGTGGCCAGCACCACGCACGCCCTGTCGCCTCCATCCCCCCCAACGCTGATCTTAAAACACCGCACCAGGTACTCAACCTAGTGGAAGTCCAGAAACCGGTTCAGATAATCATCACCAGTGTTGGCCGTGAGCGGGAATCAAACACGGGATGTGGGGTTCGTCGCGTAGTGCGCAAAACAACTCGCCATTACCGCTGCCCGCTCTTCATCGAAAGCCGATACGAAATCAGTTTTAGACGATGAACCGACGCGCTCTCTAACGCCCACCGTACGAACCTGCACTGCCCGGTCTCGCGGTCGCACCCGGCCTTGGCCAGGCCCTGGTCCTCACACTCGCAGGGGCGGCACCCGGCCAGGGGGTGGAAGCCGAACGTGAGCCGCTGGCACGCCGTGCAGTCCGGTCGCACCGTCCGCGGGGGGCACACGCACTCCCCCGTGCGCTCGTCGCACAGCCGCCCCCCACACTGGCACGCTGGGAGGAGACACGTGGGAGACACATGGGAGACATGTGGTTGACACATGCGTCTCTCTCATGGTAGATACATGAGAGAGACGTGGTTGACATGAGGAGACGCATGGTTGTTGATATGCGGAGACACGTGGTTGACGCATGGGAACAAGTGGTTGACATGCGGAGACACGTGGTTGAAATGCAGATATACATGGTTGATGTGCGGAGACAAGTGGTAGACACATTGGATACACGTGGTAGACATGCAGGAGACACGTGAAGATGAGTGCAGAGACAGGAGGGGCTCAGAAAGAGCCTCTCCCGTGTGCATCTATAGCAACTGCCCGCGATCGCAACGACGATTTTTGGGGCCGCGGTCGAGAACGCTTCGTCCCCCCCAGCATCGAATGATCGTTCCTGAGCCGGGCAAGCCTCGCCGTTCCCGTGGAACCCACCCTCTAAGAGCCGGTCCTCACCACACAGCACCACCCCCTCCCTTCCCCCGTCGCGTGTACTCACGGCGGCACTCGGGGAAGCCGTGGTGAGCCGCGGCGCAGCGGTCGCACGAGCGTCCGACGACGCCGGGGCGGCACGGGCACTGCCCGCCGAGGGGGCGGCACGGCCCGGGCAGGGAGCCAGCGGCGTCGCAGCCGCACCGTCGGGCGCCGTCGTCATCCGCCAACGCCGACAGCGACGACGCCGCCGCCCGGCAGAACTCGGGGACGGAGTCTCCGCTGCCGGGGTGGAGGAGGGAGGGGGGTAAAGGTCACCGAGGTGTGGCGCTCGTGCGATGGCGGCGATGCTGCTTGACGGTACCAAAAGATTTCGATTGAAAGCTTTCGTGACTGCAGGGATTCATCTTCTTGGTTCTTTCGGTAAAGTCACGTAGAAGGGAAATAATAAAATAATTAAAATAAAACATAATTAAACACAATTCTCACGACGTTTCGGCCAGGTCTGTCTTTCCGACAGACCTGTTCTTCACCTGAGAACGGCTGCTTGCGTTGTGGCCGAAACATCGTGAGAATTGTATTTTATTACGTTTATTTTTATTATTTTATTATTTCCCTTCTAGGTACCACAAGAGTATGGCCAATACGATACGGTGCACGCACAGCGATGGAACTCTCACTCGCTCTCTCTCTAACGATCGCTCTCTCTACGCGTAGCCGCGTCCTTTCTGAAAAGTGAAAAGCATCAGCGATCACGGACTTCCTTCCATTCAGCTCTGTCCGTGATGTTTACTCAAGAACTATGTGTTGGATTTGTCCTCCCAGTTGCATCAGATTGTTCAAATGTTTTAAAGTGCATAATTCGCTGTCTTCCCCGGCTTCTTGCGGTACCTATGATTTTCTCAGTAAAAACACTTATTCATATTCTGTATCTTGTTTTCTCATTACATGTCCAAGAAATCTAATCCGGCCTTTCTATAATTAGTCTTGTTAATTTTATTTTTGTACCCTGCTTCGATCCATAATGAACGAATTACTCATCTTGTCTGTCCATGAACTCTTTAACATCCATCTTAAAAAAACACATCTCTGCTGCTCTTAGTTTGCTCTCTAGGGTCTTTTCAATTACCCACCTTTCACATCCATACACGCGAGAGACAGACCCGCATATTTAACAATGCAGCATCAATTATTTTTCAATATGAATCCCATTATCTGAAAGATATCTTCTGCCAATGCGACTCCGCTGTCACTCAACGCTGCAACAACACAACTCCAGCTCACCGCATGGAGAAGCCGTTGGCGCCACAGAGGGTGACAAAGTCGCGCGATCGGTCGACGGGCTCCTCCCGCAGCACGGAGGGCGTGAAGAGGCTCTCCGGCACCGCCAGCACGTACGCCTGCAGGCCCGGGAAAGCGCCACGATCCACCGCACGCAGCCGTTACAGAATGCAGGGGACCCGAAAGTGTATCTCCGCACTCACGGCACACCACATTCAGTATCCCCATCGCTATGGCTGTGGTTACTAGCCTCCTATGCCATTTATTGCAGTCTCCTGATAAGCTGGAAAATATTCAGTGAGAAAACAAACATTGTGCTCAGGGCTCGATTGAGGTGAAGAGAGGCCTAAGGCTAATATGGAGGGAAGGGGCCAAGTAAATATTACGTATTGTCTAATTACAAAGAAATACCGAATCTTTAGTCATTTACCTATGTAAAATTAAGAAATGTATTCGACTCAAGGTAAAATCGTCGAGCATAAATCACTCACATCACTAATTTCTTTCAACACATTCCCCCCCCCCTCGAGCTTTAGCCGTGGCAAAGTCACGAATGACATCATCATAATTCAAAGACAACAAAAATTCCGATGGCCTTGCTATCGTCGCTCAACTGTTACTTCAATTATGGAATGGAGGGCCTACAATTCATAATCAACATATAAGGGCCTTAATATCCTAGGGGTTAATCCCATAGCCTTTTGGTTAGCCATCGCAGCGGCTTTTGGTTGGCCATCGAACAAAGACGCTCACTGCGTCACGCACTTTCGGATGCGCTTCTGCGGCCGTCTGGAACGCTCTTCCTTCCGATATTAGGAAGCCACTGGAACAATGCACTTTTAAATCATCCAGATTGAAAACTAATTTCTTTAAAACCGATATCCTTCGATTTAGCACGATTGGCGACATACGATGCAAAAGAAGTTCACATACATACACACGTACACAATCCGGGTCTGCTTGCACGTACCAGCCAGAGGGCCTCGCCGGAGGGGTTGGTCAGAGTGATGGACACCTCCTGGCCCTCCCTCAAGTCCACGCCGAGCTGAGACTCGAATGCCACGACGCCGCGGCAGCCGTACGCGTGCGGGCAGAACGTGGCGTTGAAGGAGCCTGCGGTGGAAAGCAGCACACGCAACAAGGTCAAGGGTCACCCCACAGAGAACAACTGTCACCCACGTGACCTGGTGCACGTGGCAGTACGCGTACAGCTACCACCGGTTACAACTGTTCCGGTTAGGCCGGGAGAGTCCCGAATGTCTGTCTAGGTGTCGCATATTTTTTGTAATAAGTCAGGATTGTGCCCCCCGGTTCAATATTTATGCAGACTGATGCTTGACCTGTGTTATGGGTGATGGGCAGGGCCACCTGAGCAGTGGGTGAGTACACCCGAGTGTTGGGCGGAGCTACAAGAGCAGTGGCCGCCGTTGGTAGAGTGGATGGGGCCTGTGACCAGGAGGGGCCAATATCAGAAAACGAGAGGCCACTCATTGTGTGTGTGAGGCTACCAGCTTGCCATGTGTCCCAGTTGAACCTCCCAGAAATGCGTTCCTTTACATTAGACTAAACGATTGAACTAATTTGTTTTGTAATATTACTAGGTAAGGCCCACTGAGCTATATAGCTCTTTTTCAGAAGCGATCTGGCTATCACATATGATAGCTCAACGAATATGGATAAGCATGTGGGAATTTATAGCAGCCAAATAATCTAAACGCATGAAAAATCCACGCGACCACGGGGAGAGAGACACGTGCAAGCTCCAAATATACAGGCGGTAGGGTCGAAATCGAACCCACGACCTCCTGTATACCTGGAGAAGTAGTTAACATCTCGCCACCGTGGCGCCCCTAGGGTTCACGTGGAAAGACAGCGGGATGTGTGTTACCGCTACCGTGGTAAAGAACGATGTCACGCATATCTCGTGTGCCATGCACGTGTGCACAGGGCCGTTACCATGCCAGGACCAAGTGCTGGCATCCAGTGCCGCTTTGGTGTGGACGCTGGGCTTCCCCGGCTGGAAGTAGTGAAGCAGGAAGACGTGGCGTCCAGATTTCTCCACCCGCACAATCATGCGGATCTGGTTCTGCACACGACACCGCAACATGGACGTTGCTTCTCCGGAACGATGACACTGCATCGATGCTCGCAGTGCTGCAGCACAGCATTAGAACAAGACGCAGATTTTAAAGCAAGCTCGCAATTCGGTAACAGCTGAGTAACGCTTTGCGTATTCCTCATTGGATGGCAACTTACAAGTCTATGCCCAGCTCAGTTATCCAAGAAATGGCAACATTCGTAACCAACCGGAAGAGGCGGTGTTTGTCACGGGGCTACGCACCTCCTCCCCTTCGAGCAGGGCGAGCTCAGCGCTGCTGCCCTCGGCGAGGGTCTCGGGGTTCCGGGGTCGAGGCCTCGGTCCGAACGCCGCGGCGCCGCTCGCGTCCCCGCCGGGCTTCTCCGCCGAGTTGCGCGTCGGAGCGAGTCGCACGGAGGTGGCCGGGAACAGGAACTGGGACGCGAGGCACTCGTGGCTGTGGGAGGCGAGTGATCGCCGACGGATCGAACACAGGTTATCACGCTACTGAGTGGGTACAGACTGATCCCGAACTGGCACGACGATGTACAGGCCGCGGGTTAAAACGCCAGGTGCGGAAGTGAATACAAAATTGCTGGCAAACAAACAAACAAACAATGGGCAGATATTGAATAGAAATTTGCAACGATGTACAAATTGCACGATTAAAGCGAATGAAAGGCAACAATGGATAGATTACAACAATGGATAGATTAAGTACGGCTCGGCTGCTTTGATGATACTGACCCGGTGGGTGAGTAGGTGCCATGACGGGACACACAGTGCACCCTGGGCTCCAGCAGGGCCGCACTGAACTTGTGCACGGGTATCAGGTGCACCTTGTACTGTGGACGGCAGCAGCAGCAGCAGCACCCATGTCAGAGGTTTACACGGAGCGCAGCATTTGTGAACGAGGTCCCATGTGCAGGTACCACGTGGGGTCCCACGTGGGGTGTCACGTGGGGTGCTCTGTGCTAGAAGGGAGGGTAGTGTGGGCCTTGTGTGGCGGCAGCAGCAGCAGGAAGCACTGACCAGCAGGAAGTTGAGGCCACTGCCCGTGAGGTGCAGCTCGGCCTGCTCAGGGAGGTCATACGAGGCCACGCCTCCGGACGGGTCCAGGGCGACAGCGCGGCAGAGGAAGCTGCGGGAGAAAGGAGATGGCCCGAGTTCACACGAAGATTAGCACCTGTACGTATGTTTGTATGTGTGTTCAACTTCTTTCGTGCCGTACGTAGCCAATCATGCTAATCGGAGGTGCGGGGGAAGGACAACAAACTAAACACAAAAAGCAGTTCTATAGAAATTATTTTTCAATCTACATGATTGAAAAGTGCGTAGTTCCAGTAGCTTTCTAATATCGGAAGAGCATTCCAGATGGCCACAGAAGGATGACTGGTTCGCTACGTATGCTGCGAAAGAAGTTCAACATACATACGATGAATGTGTAATTGGCGATCGCTTTGAATAGAAGCCCTCCATCAGATAGGGCCATTGCCCTGAACAGAGGATTATAATCCGTCATTAGGAAGATTCATTACATAAAGAGCCAAACTTGTGAAAACCTCACGATGGATAGTCCTTCCACGCTTACGTTGCATTCACTCCACCCGTGCATGGTGCCTACGTACGGACGAGTGGACGTGCACACAAGACGCGAGCAGTCGCTCTCCAGCATCAACGCAGGGCATTGGAACGACGCCCAAAACACCGAGCAGAGCGCCGGGTGGCTAAAAACGCACCATCTTGACGCAGCAGGGGAGTGCAGATTATCTCACTCAGTTACCCCAAAAATACCTCAACAAAAAACCTGTCCCGTGCCCTCCTGCCAGACAGCCTTCGACACTTCGCATGACCTCAACAGGCACCTGGCCTGGCACAACAAGCGTTGTGGCGATATTACCGTCGTTGTTGTTGCGCCCGCGTGCAACGCACTCGCACCTGTAGTTGCATGGCAGGATCTGCACGCTGGCCTTGAGCGACTGCTGTACCCCGCCAGCGTCGCGCATGGACACACGCGCCTCCTGCACAGACTCGGACTCCGCCTCGCTCGCGTACTCCAGCAGCAGCGAGTAGCGGCCGGCCTCTGGAGCCCGCACGGCCAGGTAGAGCGATTGCTGGAAAGGGGGTCGCGCATTGGCAGCTTTCAGCGGTGCAGCAATCGCAGCGTTTCATTCTCACGTGAAAGCCAGGCGGTGCAAAGCGTTTGGATGTCGAATGAGTTGTTTGCTCTCAGAAGTCCATTTGGGACCCAGACATCGCACCTCCTGGCTTTGACGTTCCTCCTCCCCGAAGGCACCGGTGTAACCATCAACCGCAACAGAACATCGACAGGCCGACGCACACACCCTCTTCACGAATGGAATATTAAAGACAACACTGTGGCCATGCAGCCCAAACTATGGACCATATGGTAAACCACTGTAGTCTGTACTCCTTCAACGGAGGAAGAATAGCAAAACCATGTGAACCCTCTCCCGAAGGCCTCTCATGGTGAGCAAAAGTCGACATTCGCTCCTGAGCATATGAGAGGCAGAAGGGAGGGTGGGAGTGGCGAGATGTTAACTCCCTCGCCTGGTATGCAGGAGGTCGTGGGTTCAATCCCGACCCTGACGCCTGCTGCTGTATATTTGGAGTTTGTGTGTCTCTCTCCCCGTGGTCGCGTGGATTTTTCTCTGGGTCCTCCGGTTTTTCCCACCACATTTAGAATCAACATGCCTTTAGAGTATTTGGCTGATATAAATATCCGCGTGATAAGCCACTACGTTGAGCTATTATTTGTGGCCAGGTCGCTTCTGAAAAAGAGCGATATAGCTCAGTGGGCCTTACCTGCTTCATGAATAAATAAAAGTTAAGTTTACTTTTTTTGTTAGGACAAGACGCTCGCACTCGAATGTGACCGCGAGGCCGCACAGACAAGCGCTTCACCTGCTTGTGGCTGACGTCGGCCATGACGGGGTGCCTGTGCGTGGCCTTGCGGCCCTGGCTGGGCGAGCGATGTTTGCCGGTGCCGTGGTACGTGCCCTCGATGCCCCGCACGCCAGCGAACCCCTCCAGTGGCAGGTACAGGTAATGGAGACACCTGGGCAACGGGGATGCGGTGCGTCAAGCGGGAAGCACAAATGGAAAAATAACGACTGTGACGGGCGGTTTTTTATTCATTCATTCAGTCGTAGCCATGTAGGCATGGCGCTGTGGTCGCCGAGGATCAAACGAATCACTCGAGACACCGGTGTATGGCAGCGAATGCTGTGGCAAGAGGTCACACGTCGACTATGCGCGATTCATGAATGAATGTCATTGCACACCCGTGATCATATCACCCGATCTTCCAAGATCTCGGAAGCTAAGCAGGCTTGAGCCTGGGTAGTGTTAGAATGGGCGGGTGACCACCGTACATGCCTGCTGGTTAAAGGCGGCTGTGGGGCCGTGCAAATGCGGTGGGCAACAGAGGGCAGTGCAGAAAATGACATTGTACCGTACTTCTATGCTCCCCACCTTTACCAGTCCGCACTAATCGGTGTGGCGAACTATGGTCAAGTAGCCACCATCACCAGAACGGCATTGCGGAGGTCCTCATCCGGCAGTGGATTGACAGTTGTGCCGTACAGCTACGTGTAGTGTCAATCTCAAGCAGCACCTGCACGTATAGATCAGCGTGCTTCAATGACGCCGAGGGTCACGTCTAAGGCACGTTGGCCCACGCGGGCGGCCGTGGTCGCGAGGCATTCGCAGCGATGGAAAAATACAAAAGTGGCCTCACAGCTGAGCGCGTTGGGCGGCGGTCGGACTGACGGAGCAGGGGTCAGAGGCCGCCTGCCGGAGGACCGGCGACTCGGCGAGAGCGCCGGCACTGGGCAGCAGCAGCGCATGGTCCTGGGGAGAGAGAGAGAGAGGGGGGGGGCGGAGGAGGGGGGGGGTGCAATGAGCGTAGACTCCACGGGTGGAAACCCTGCGCGGCTGCTGTCATTCATCGTCTGTGGATATTGCAACTCGCAACTGCTGTACGAGAAGAGCCCTCAGTCACTTTTAATAAAGCGACAAAGAAAGAGGCAAAGCTTCTCCCGTTTAGCCGAGAAGGACTGTTGGGGCAAGTGCTGTTTGCGAGTAGCACCTTTGCAGGCCGGCACGGCACACATGGGGGTGGGTGGCCAGCACCACGCCCGGCCGCCTTTGTCTCCCCAGTGCTGACCACAGCAAGTTAACCTTTTCCCATTCCAATGAAGGTCTTCAGGTCGGAAGACATACCGAGACTCCCACAAGGCCATTCGTGAGGTCGTGTGGGACAGTTTGGCGCCAGCTATCGTTGAGTGCGATCGTGTCGCTACAGTTTTCTGCGGTGTGTACAGTGTCTTTAAAAACAACGGCGCTACTACGCCTCTCTAAATACAATTCACGCTGAACCGCTTGCCCGTCCCCGTGATTCAGCATGGACGGGACCCACCCTGCAACTTGCAGACGTCTCGGAATGGAAAATTGCTTAAGTGGATTGTGCGTGTCGATAATTCTGGACTAACCAACAGCAGCAGCGGCGACGAGGTTGAGTGCGATGATGGTGATGACGCGGACGAGGGGAACGACACGTGGACGGAGAGAGTCCACGAGCCGGGGCGCAAGACGATGGCTTCCGTGATGGAGCGACCGGGCCCCATGCCGGCGCCACCGCCGCCCCCGGTAGCAGCAGCAAACACCACGGCCTTCTCCTGCTGCACCGCCGAGCCTGCTGGAAACAGGCCGCAAGGCGTTGCACTCCACAGGAAAGTCTTTGGTCTCTGTTTAGCCACTATGCGAATGAAATTGCATTTTCCGTGAAACGTTGCCTTCAAGTCGCGAGTAACTTCGACAAATAATCACAATCTTTCATGTTAACCTATGAGGTACAGCATGGATGTGTGTGCACGTGCGTGGTGTCGGGCTGGTTGGAGGGACGCTCAGAACAACGAGCAGAGCACCGGGTGGCTAAAACACAGCAAGATGGCACAGAAGGGGGCACACGTGGTGCATCAGCCAGTCCTCTGAGTCAGTTACAGCCATGGCACCATCTGGGTCTGCCCGTGACCCCCTGCCAGTGGGCATTAAAGTGCACATAGCCTGGCACAAGCGCCGTAGCGACGTCACCGCCACTTAGCGGCAACGGTCGTTGTTGTTGGTGGACGTGCAGACGCACCTTGCGGCCCACGCGGCGTGACCGTCACCCTGCCCGTCACGGGCACGTCCAGCGCGCTCACGTAGCTCAGCGCCACGACGTACAGATCCAGGGTGGAGGAGCCCAGCTCCACGTCCACCTGCACCACTTCCTGTTCAGCAGAGAGAAGGTGAAGTCGAGTTAGGATCACACAGCGCCCACCGCCCCCCATATTCATGATCCTCCATGGACTCACTCCTGTCTACCTCTGTCATCTCACTCTACGCCCCTCCCGTGTCATTGTGCGGCCCAGCAACCACTGTGCATTCGATCAAAGTCTCCAGCTGACTTTCTTCTCTGTGGGAGGTCTCACTCGAATACCTGCGACTGTAAATGAGGCTACACCATCACCACCATACTGGGATCCCTCCTAATCGCATTCCATATCGATTTCAAGGTCACGCTCGCAGTTTTCAAGGTTTTTCTTGGACTCGCCCCTTATTTACCTCTCCCCTGACATCTCACTCTACTTCCCTCCATGCACTCTCCGACCTCTCCCCTCTCATATCACTCTTCGCCCCTCCACACACTCTTTGCTCCAGCAACCAAGGCTTTCCATTAAAGCGACCAGTTAAATTTTTGTCAGTGGGAGGTCTCCAAATTCTCTTCTGCTGCACCTGCTGTCTGAAACTCCCCTCCCCCAGCTATTGGTGTCGTCGATTCCCTACCTCTGTCAAAGGCCAGGCTCAAGACAGGTTGGCTACATACGGTGCAAAAGAAGTTCAAAATACATACATGACATTTTTGTTGAATTCCTCTGCCTCTGACCGACCACCCCACCCTCCACAAGAAATGCGGTAGCTTTTTCCCCTCACTGTGCCCCACAGGAGCCCGTCGCACCTGAAGAGGCGACATCTTCACGTATCCTCGCCCGCTAAAGTTGGCGAACCCCGCCCCGTCGAAGCCGAAGCGCGGGGGGTCCCCCGTGGGCGTTCGTCCGTCCTCCAGCTCCACATGCAGCCGCTCCAGCCCGGGGAAGTAGTAGCCCTGGCGAGGACTGAGACACACCGGCCACGTCGCACCGGAACCGAGGGGTCAGCAACTGTAACGTTATAAACTGTACATCGCTAAACTTTCTTTTCTTTTACCGGGTATGGCCAAACTGAGCTATACAGCTCTTTTTAAGAAGCGACTTGGCTAGAAAAAATGAGAGCACTACGAAGTGGCTTATCATCACGTGGAAATTTATAGCAGCCAAATACTCTAAACGCATGTTTCTAAAAAAAAAAACAGAGGACCCGGAGAAAAATCCACGTGACCACGGGGAGAGACATGCAAACTCCAAATATACAGCAGGTGTCAGGGTCGGGATCGAACCCACGACCTCCTGCATACCAGGTGAGGTAGTTAACATCTCACTCTTCCTTCTGATATTAGAAAGCCACTGGAACTCTGCACTTTTTTCAATCTCGATAAAAAAATTTTATTTCTAACTGATTTTTGTGTTTAGTTTGTTGTCCTTCCGCTGCACCTCCGATTATCACGGTTGGCTATGTACGGTGCGAAAGAAGTTCAACATACATACATCTGCCTGCGATTGGATTGGGAGTTGCCAACCCAACATTTGGACAGCTGCATTGTTCACACTGGAGCACGGTGCGGCAACTCATGCCAGCAGACGAATGCCGGCGGCATCGGTTTCACCGTGGCCTTCAAGGGGACGAACTGTCTGGGTCAGAGTCCGTTCGGGGCGTTGACCCCAGCGCCGTGGAGGGTCCGAACTCACCTGGAGCACGAGCGTCCGCTCACGCCCTTCTTGCACCTGCAAGCGCCCGTGCCGGCGTCGCAGCCGGAACCTAGCGATCCGCCCAAGTCACAGCCGCACGCTGTGACGCAGGGATGCAGACACGAGCGTGTTAAGTGTTGCTCACAACGGTAACGTGTCGTCATTTAACGGCCCTCTGTGAGATCCGCTGCTGGATGAAGGCCTCCCCAGTCATCCTGCGATGCAACAATCTGACCAGCTCCTGCACGTGGGCCAAATTCGCCGCTCCATCTCGGCGTCTGACATCCTCTTGGATCGGTTCTCTCCTTTGACTGCCCATCCATCGTTATGCTTGCCCATCGGCTGTCGTCCCTCCTAATGTCGTGTCCTGCCCAGGCCCAGTTACGTTTATTAACAGCGTGAATGATGCTTTCAACCTGACAATTACACGTAAAAGGTGATTCATAGACAGCAAAAGGCGTGAGTGTGCCTTCCACCCGGCCCTGTTGTATACTGCCAACTCGCAAAGGTCGATGTAGCCTTACAGGCCGCAGTGCCATAAGCGAGCACCTCCTTAGGCGAACACAGAGGCTGGTGTGGCCAACACCATGGCTGAGCGCCTTAGTCTTCCCGCGGTAACGTTTGCACGACTAGGTAGGCACCCAATTAATTCGGAGACATGCTGAGAAACTGGTGGGGGGGGGCAAGCGTTGTTAGCGAGCACCTATTAATGCCAGCAAAGCACAAAATGGGGTTGCGTAGTGAGCACCACATAAGCTGCCCTATGTCCAACGTCTAAGTCAGTGTCAACGTTCTGACACTGCACCAGGTAAGACCAAGTCAACCTCGGGAAAGCTCGGAAGGGGTTCAGTGACCACTTGGCAATAAAAAAACAACACGAAGTGTATTTACAAAGCATCCGTGATGGCAATCTCAAGACGCTGCACGATCGATTAAGATATTTCGAAGGGGATTTCTGGTTAAAAATCTTTCGTTCTCGGGAGGCGACTGCGGCAGCGGCACACACCTTGGCAGCCCAGGTAGCTGGAGGCCTTCAGAGCAAAGAAGCCTTCTTGGCACCGGCCACACGTGCGGGAATCAGCGTGGGGCTTGCAGGGGCACTGTCCCGTCTCCTGCCGCCGCAAACACACAAGCGCAGCGTTCGCAATCCAACCCGGCGAGCTCCATTGCCATCGTCACCACTTCTTATTTAGCGCCTTTGAGGCCCAGGCAGGGTCAGATTTAGGGATCTTTGCCTCCTCTGGGGAATGCCAGAGCACACTCTAATGAGGGTGGAGCTGGGCTCAATTCATGTCTGCAGTGGTGGAAAGTCTACGTGATTAGGGAAGGGCTAATCCATCCACGGGACAACATGTATCAGTCACTGCGTCGTAGTTGCATTGACAACAAATACATCGCAGCGAAGGTTTATTCTGGGCTTGAGTGGAAATAGTTTTAGTCCCCCTCCTCCAGGGAAAATCTAATGAAAACTTGAATATTCGACGTCAACACCGACACTTATTATCGCGCCTCTGAGTTTTCAGGTCACGCAACAATTTGTGTGTTTCGCGAAATTTGCACGCGTTACAAATTGTTGTATTATTATTGTTGTTGGCACCCTAGTTAATGCCCACGTGTAGGCACGGTGCTATGTTCACCTTGTGCCGCATCGGAACGGCTGCCATCGTGGGAGTCGCCGAGGCGAAAAAAACTGCACTCTGAGACGTTGCTACATTATGGGTGCTATATACATTCAAGTATTATTTGCTTTTATTATTATTATTATTATACGCGGCGAGCTCTGGCCGAAAGATGGCAGTGCTGCATGTTTATCTATTTGTATGCATAACAGCTTTTCACTTTTGGCAGTACGCATGTCGTTGGTGGAGGTGAGCTGGGCAGCACCGTTACGTAGCCATTGGATTTCGTAGCGATTCTGTAGCTTTCGTGAGAACATGGAAAATTATTTATTTTATTTTATACCCACGTGACTTTACCGAAAGAACCAACGAGTATGAAAAGTGATCTCGAACGCACGGAAAGACAGACGTAATATTTCCCAGCCCAGAATCGTAAAACGTAGCCCATGTTAAACATTTTATAATAACGTTTAGTTTTAAACGGCATCGTTCGTGCAAATCGCATCTCACAATTTGCTGAGGAACCACAGACATGACCTGGAAGGCAGCAGCCACCACGCAATGAGCAGGCGCCAACCATTGCCCAAGCTCTGCACTCCTCTCTATTTTAAGATGTTTCCAGCTAATGAATGAGGGTTCATAGATGTGGGAGGAACCCAGAGTTACCCAGAGAAAACCCAGGCCTGCAAGAGGGAAACACTATCCTATACAGAAATGACAGATGACATTCGTCCACACTTTGCTGGACTGCCTTCTCCTGACAAGCCGGAGTACGACATCTCCTTGACGTTCCACGGGAAGGGAGTTTCGCAACATTTGCGCGATCCACCATCCCTCGCTGCCTCCACAGTGCTGGACTACAGGCCGCGTGCTGCACAGCCACCATCGGCAGGCTCGTTTAACAAACAACGTTCCACTGTTGGGCGACAGCGTTTTTACGCCGAACGAGACCGAGCTGAGCGGACGTGGAGCGACGGGTGACCGACCTGTGTGCACTCAGCAAGCCCACTCAGCGCGCCCTCCCTGTCGCACTGGCAGCCTGTGGTCACACGCAACACGCACACACACAACACGTGCAACACGCACACACACGACGCAAGTTGGATTTATAAATAAACTTAAATATGGCCACATCCCAAGTCGTGTGCTTCTAGGGGAGTGTTCTTCACGAATGTTCAGAGGGGGTCACTTTCGCCAATAAAACATCATCAGTGTGAGGGCCGCCACACATTTCAAACCATTGGGTTTGTGACAGCACGACGACGATGATGGGGGGTGTTGTCACGTGCTGCGTATTGTCGGGGGCCGCACGTCAGAGGCCTCACTAACGGACACCAGGAGCTGCCAGTGGCCCGCGGGCCTTGCAACGAAGAACGCTGCTCTAGAGAGTTTGGCGAACGCTTTTTCCGTCCGGATGGAGACACGCCCAGAGACAGACGGACAATCGGTTGCCGTCTCAATAGAAGAGGAAGGACTTGAGCCTGGACTTGAATAGGGAAAGTGCCTCAGCAGTTCGGATGGCCAGAGGAAGGGAGTGGAAGCAGCAATGGAGAAGGAGTGACCTCGCATTGACCGAGCTTTGGTAGGGAGCTCGAGCGGAGATACTGCGAATGGGAGTAGCGTGAGATGAGAGAAGTAAGCTAGCGTGAGTTCGCGGAGGACTTTGAAGACGGTGAAGGAAATCTTCTAGTTGACCTGGGTCTGGATTTGGAGCCAGTGGAAGGATACGAGGACTTCGGTTGATGTGGTCGCATTTAGCGGCGCAGGCAAGAAGTTGGCCACAGTCATTCTGGGTGATTTGGAGTTGCTCGGTGAGTGATTTGGGAAAGCCATGGAGGAGAGGTGCAGTAGTTGAGTCAGTGGCATAGCGTGGTTGGCATGGGCCCTGGTGCAAGGAATACAAAATCAGGGCCCCCTGTCCAAATCTCCCAATCTTCGTAGCCCGGCACCCGTGCTCCTCCGGCCCAGGATCCGCGGTGCAGTTACACCGCCTGCACACTCGACAGCCAGGCCACTGAGTCGAGCCGAGATGCTATGAAGGCAATGGTTTAGTTGATTCAAGCTCATGCGCTGCGGGGTGAGACGCACTTCTGCAACCCTGGGGGTGGCTCTCGCGCAGGTCCCAGTGGAGGGGCTTGCAGACGCCGCAGCTGGCTCCCTGCACGTTCTCGCGGCACCGACACCCGGCCTGCGACAGCAACACCGCACGCACAGTCCTCTGTAGCAGCAGCGGCAGCAGCAGGGGCAGCAGCAGCGGCAGCAGCAGCGGCCGCATCACATTGCTGCGTGCGTATGTGTGCCTACTAATAAGGTACCCGTCTTAAAGTGTAACTTGTCATTTGTCATCAAATGTCTCAGTTTGTCTTGGAGCCCCACGGCGTAAAGTGTGATCTCTAACTACAAGTCATTGACCTCTTTGACCTCTTCTCTAGAGAAAGACAACCACCCAGAATGTCAGCTTACTCTCTTGGTGTTATAGACAAACGTGCTAAGTGTTTTGTTTTATCATGCTTGCATACCACTTCCATCATAGTGACTTCAATGTTTTGTGTAAATTAACGTGTGTGTGTGTATGTATGTGTGAAGGAATTCATTATTGGAAAAGGTCCATCTCATCCCCTTGGCCGAACTAAACTATACACACAAGCGCCGTTGGGCCTTTCAGTGCAGAAAATTCCCAGTGCAGTGCATAATGTTGTACTGAACGTGTACGAACAAATGTTTTAGTGCACTTTGAAAAATAAACGATGTATCCATGTAGGTTTTCACGGCTCCGTGTATGAGAAATGTTCTTAAAAGCTACTCTTTCGGGTTAGCCGTGGCGAGCTCATTTTTTCTTCGCGACGTTTCGCGTGCCGCCACGCCGACACCAAAACGACGCGCGAGCTGAACTCCTGGCCGACTCACCTGGGCCGACTGCGAGCCGCTTCTTGAGCCGGCAGGGTCACAGTAGAGCACTGCCAAGGACAAAACCACACACGGGTGAGCAGACCGGACGCTGCAGACAGAGTGTCAGAATCATTACTTACCCTGGAGGAATACGAGGAGCAGCGATGGACACACGGGCAGATGAGCCGATGCAAGACGACGTCGATTTATACGGCGCGTGACTGTGACCGCCACAGAAACAGTGGGCCACGTTCATTTCATGGAGAGGGGGGGCAGTCAAGCATGGGCAGAGAAAAGAAGAATGGAGATTTCTTGAGCCTGGACTTGAGCAGGGGGCAGGAAGTCAACAGCACAGATGACCGGCGGAAAGGAGTTTCAGACTACGGGGGCGGCAGATGGAGACGGAGTCGGACGCACAGGAGAACACGACGCAGTGGCAAACGCACGAGAAATACAAAATTATATTCTTAGGTTTTTTCGGTAAAGTCACGTATGTAAAAAACAAAATTTGTATTTATAAAAGTAAAATTAAAATAAAAGTTTTGTTTTAATAATTTCAATTTAAAATGTTTTTTTTATTTTATTTATTTTTTTACCTCCGTGATTTTACCGAAAAAAGCTAAGAAGATTAGGTCAGGTGGCAACCCTAATCCCCATACAGATATAAATAAAGCCATTGCACACTGCATACATCTGATGATGGGTAAATTTGAAAACCTGTATTGCAGTCACGAAAGCTTCAAATCTACAAAATCATAGACAGACGAACACACGCACGCACGCACGCTTCCAAAAATGAAAAACACAAGCAACGCGCAACGCGCACTCACCCTGGCAAGCGGGGAAACCGTAGGTGCCTGAAGCGCAGGCGTCGCAGCGCCGCCCCGAGACTCCCGCGCGGCAGCTGCAGGCGCCCGACGCCGCGTCGCACTCTCCGGAGAAGGAGCCGCGCACGTCACAGTCGCACGCTGTCGTGCGCACACGCGGGGGACACGCACGCACGGCATGATGGCACCTCGATGCGCTGCGCGGGAGGAAAATGCGGCGCGGGTACGTTATTTTGTTTGTTCTTTAAGAGCACTTTTACTTCTCGACGCACCGGTATCGTTGGTACCAGGTTCGAACGTCGTAAGGCGATTTGAACCCTCGACTTTCAAGGAGCAAAAATGTATCTATAGCTCTGGGTCAATCAACTGCTGGATTGGGCCTCTGCATGGCATGCTTTATCACGCTTGTCAGTGTGGGTTGGCGAAGACGTGCAGCGTAGAAGTACAGCACAACGATGGATTTTTATGTACCGCCTTCTGCTGCCCTCGATGCCTGCGAACCCTGGTACAGTTGTCATCGATGAATGAGTTGGGCAGGGGGGAGTTTTCTAAAAGTGTGAGCAGAAATGTGAGCGATATAGCTGTATAATGAGTAATCGGAGGGAGGGCATGCTTGTACGTTCATGATAATGGATGCGTGGGAAGAATAATTGATCAGTGAGTGCTTAACAGAAGAATTAAATAAGTGGATGAACGTGTGGGTGGGTGATTGGATGGGTGAGCGTGAGATCATGAGTAGAGGAGGGAGTGCATCACTTGGCGTAAATCCACGGGGAGTCGGAGAGTCGTCGAGCGATTTGGGTGGGAGAGTTGGCGAATGCGGAGTTAGTCGGCAAAAGAGTGAGCAGGCAGGTGAAGAACTGAATAGGTGAGTTAATGAGCCGGCGAGAGGGTGAGCAAGTGCATGAACAGAGGAATTAGTGGTGAGGAAATGTGTCGAGAAGGTAGGGGGTGAGGAAGCAGCTGAGCAACAGAAGAGTTGAGCGAACGGGTAGGTGAGTTAGCAGCTACGTGGGAGCGTTGGTAGTCAGGAAACGAGTAGATAAAGTGAATTCGTGACTGGGGAAGTAAGTTAGTAGGTGAGTGATTGGGGGTACGAGAAAAATGGTTGGTTGGTTGACAATTTAGAAGTCAGGGAGAGAGCGTAGACAAAGTATTAAGCAGGCGAGCGAATGGCTTGCCGAGAGCTTGAGTTAGCGGGTGCGCGATGTGAGAGTTAGCGGTCGTTGGGTACATCTTCTTGGTTCTTTCGGTAAAGTCACGTAGAATGGAAATAATAAAATAATAAAAAATAGAAATAAAAACGTAATAAAATAAGTCTCACGACGTTTCGGCCACAACGCTAAGCAGCCGTCCTCAGGTGGAGAACAGGTCTGTCGAGAAAGCTTTAAATCGAAATTTGGTCGTTGGGTAGATGAGCGGGCATGCGAGTGACAAAGCGTGCGAGTGTGTGCGCGTGTGGGTAGCCGGGCAGCCTGAGCGAGCAGCTTCGTGCGCCGGGCTGTGTCCGTACGCATGCAGCTGGGGAAGGCGTAGAAGCCGCGGGCGCACGCCTCGCAGCGCAGGCCCACGAAGTTGGGACGACACCGGCACTGGCCCTGGCCGCTGCAGTCCTCGGCCACCGCCCCGAACGGGTCGCACGCGCAACCTGCAACGCGGGGGAGGGGGGGGGGGGAAGAGTCAAGGCGCACGCTTCGCTGGAGCGGGTCCGGGAAAAACGCCGCAGCAGCAACGATGCAGCAGCAACGGTGCAGCACAAACGGTGCAGCTGCAACGGTGCAGCTGCAACGGTGCAGCACAAACGGTGCAGCAGCAACGGTGCAGCTGCAACGGTGCAGCTGCAACGCCGCGGGAGCGAGAGAAACGGTTCTCCCGTCGCCGTGCCGGAGAATGATTGCGGAAAACGATGCCACAAAGAACTACTTCTGAAGTCACTTGAAATAGATCTCTTTACCCAAACGAAGCTGCACACCTTGAATATGCCCCGCAAAGAGTGTTCATCGCATGTAAATGAATGGCCATATTAAGTTCGTAATAAATACAAAGTTTGTATTCGCTCGACTAAAATCGGTTTCTTTGAAACTCTAACAGGAAGCAGTGTAACATCGCTCCATGAAAGAGAATGGCTTCTGGAAGATGAAATTACAGAACTACTTCTGAAGTCCCTTCAACTACCTCTAGAGGCCCTGCAATTACCTCTTATTGACACGAGTGGTGCACATTCGCACAGGCCCTAGAATAGAGGCCTTCATCACGTGGCAATTGAAATTATTTAGCTCTCAGAGGCAGAATGTGCTGAAGTGAAAAAGTAAAAACTAAAATTCAAGGCGATTATTTTTTTATGCAGTCAAGAGTCACTGGGCTTGACGGCCTGGTAGAGTCACGGGTGGCTGAAACCCGATTTCAGCCTCAGCAACGCCTGGTCAGTGCCCTGACTGCTTAGCCACTTAGCCACCTGACCACTTCACAGTGCGGCGTGTCAACGTCAATTCTTGTAAATGTGTGAACGAGCACCACGTGAGGAGACAGGTTTGTGTCATGCGGGGAAGAGTGAGGAATAGGGCATTCGACACACACAAGTGTAAGAAAGTGACCTCGAATTAAGAAAGATTTCTCTAAGCGTATACAGACACATCCCGAAGTGATTCGTCATTAGTTTCATTTGTGTTAGTCTGTGAAGGGATAATGTCAATGTTCAACTATAACGGTGCCTACGTACGGTGCGAAAGTAGTTCAACATACATGTGCATACATATTCCCCGCATAGAACCAATGAAAGAAAGTTGTCGCGTGGATAAATATGCCACATGATTTGGTATTTTATGGAATGGTATTGTTGGATTATGAACAACATTTTCAGACCCCCGACACCGTCAGATATTTCGCTGGAGATTACAACCTGCATCGTTAGACGTTAACAGAAGCCAAAATAAACTAATTATGAATGACCATATTGGCCGTGAAAGCCTCTGTATATAATGATGAGTGGCAGCGAGAATTGGCTCGCTAGGCTATCACTCATTCCTCATTCATTCACTCCGTCCATCATCATTCACTGTCATCAATTTCGCTTTCACCGAATTCACGCGTCGCAGATTCGCCCCCCAAATTGCGGCCTGTCATCTATTTTATTCACCTTATCTCCACCCATTACATTCATATATTGCACCGTTGTTAATTCCTTGTAAAGCGCCTTGGTTAAGGTGCTATATGAATTTCGTTATTATGAGATAAGATAAGGCATAACGGCAGCTGTAAATATAAACCGTGGCTCAGGAGGGGACTATGGTGGGGGTCTCTGGACAGATGACGGTGGTGTTATATTAATACACGGGGCTTCAGAGCCCGACTCGGGAGATGAGTAACGCTCAATGTGCTCCCCATCGCCCCCCTCCCCCCCCCCGTCTATCTCCCGCCACCGCCACCTGATCCGCTTCATCGCCCAAGTCCAGATAAACAAGCGGCCGTGGGCGATGAAAGAAAAATCCCACATTCTGAACAACAATAAAAACGACCAGCAAGTATAACATTTGCCTTCAAGATGTATCGACGAGCATTCGCTTAAACGTCCTCATGTTTTGGGTCTCATTGGCTGAGAAGGCAGGCAGTCACTCGTGATGAAACTGGGTCCTTATGAGTGGTGAGTGGATGGACTCAGTCCAGTTCGCAAATGATCATACTAAACAATAATACTACACTTCTATTTTTCAAAATAGCCGTTTGACTGTTGTGCGACAAGTACGACTCTCAGCGGTGCAGTGGGTGAGAGAGAACTGCCCCCTACTGTGTGTAGACCGGTTGTCACTTGATAGGGAACTCAGAAGTAGCTCTGCATTATCCGCTTCCATGGGCCATTCTCTAACATCATGGGTTGGGATGACATTGGGGGAAAATATTTTTAAAAACTGAGATCAATTTGTGGAAATAAAAATATTATTCCAAAAAGGGCATGCCTTGAACACTGTTAGAATTTTCCAATAGAACTTTGGAATAGTTTTATTTCGAATAAATATTGCATTCTTTTCAACAAGTAACGGTAATTATTTTAAATCGGTAACTTTCGTGTTACACCGCTTGGCCTGGCAGTGACTAGCTTGTGTGGTCTTACATCCTGGCTTCGTGAGCCACACCGCTGGACATACCGAGGCATTGTGGGAAGGAGTGGCGGAGGGGACCGCACTGGTCACATGACTCCCCGTCAAACTCGGGGCGGCACAGGCAGCGTCCAGTGGAGTCACACACCTCGGGCAGGGTGCCCACCGTACTGCACTGGCACACTACACGTGCACACACACACACACACGTGCACACACACACACACGTGCGCACACACACACGTGCACACACACACACGTGCACACACACACACATACACACACACACGGGTTCACATGAATACATGCAAGCGCAGGTTATGCATACAATGCACACATATAGGAGCTTAAAAAAAGACAAAGATCCCCTGTATAGCCTTACCAGACTGTTGGGGTAATTGCTGTTAGCGAGTACCTATGAAGGCTGGCACGGCACACGATGGGATGGGTGGCCAACACCACGCCCGACCGCATTTGTCTCCCCATTGGCGATGTTTTTACACACCGCACCAGGTATTCATTTGAGTTTGAGTCAACCTAGGAGAGGCCCAGGACCAGTTCAGATAATCGTCACTGGTGTTGGCTGTGAGTGGGAATCGAACTCGGGTCGCCGGGTTCGTAGCGCAGCGTGCTAACCTCTGCACGACCGCTCCCCACCACTACACAACACAACCACACGTAGACTGACACTCAAAAAGATAAAAACAATCGAGTTTCAAGGTTGTTTTGTTTAACCAGGAAGAGAGAACTCAAGAGAGCAGGATAGAGTCGCATTTGAAAGAGTGACTTGGGTTACCAAAATAGCAAGAGCAATTCTAATGAATTGAAGTACACCTGCTTAAACAAATGGTACTGGGAAAAAAATTAAGTCCATGAGTTCCAGAGCTTAAAATGCTTTATCGATTTCATAAAACCTTTTACCCACTGCACACACTTCTGGAAGGGGAGGACAGTCAGGGATGTAATTCATGGAAAAATAAAAAGGAGCGGGAAAGGAAAGGAAGAATACCGGGACAGAAGTCTGCAATGCGGAGATGAGCGGAACGAAGAAGGAGCACTGGGCAGGGAGGGGGACTTGGGGAATGACCGGGCCATAATGTCAGGGATGAGAGTTGTGATGATGAGAGGGGAGGGAGCGAGCGAGAGAGAAGGAAGGAGCGAGCAGAAGTGAGCTGCACGGAGGAGGAGCGGTGTCTGTTTTCACAGGGGGTGGAGATTAGTTGGGGACACAAAAGTTGCGTGATTCGCTGGATGCTCGAGCTGATCTGGATATATAGAAGAATACACTGAGACGGACCCTTCCTAATGTATCACCGTCGCCAAGTACCGCACGAGTGAGGGCATCAGGAGGTGTGCGCAAGCCACGTACTCTGGCAGAGAGGGAATCCGAAGTATCCTCCAGCGCAGCGCTCGCAGTGCGCCCCCTCGAACCCCGTGTGGCACCGACAGCGGCCGCTGCTCGCATCCACGTGGCTGGAGGTGGCACCAGGGCCCCTGCACTCAGAGACTACACGCAGAGAGACACGCAGGCGTGGGACAGTGGGTTGGGGGGGTGGGTGGGCGAGTGGGCGAGCGGTGGACATTAGAGACAGCTAAAAAAAGGGACCTCATGAGTTCTAGATTTGAAGCTTTCGTGACTGTAAGGATTCATACTCTTAGGTTTTTTCGGGAAAGTCACGTAGGTACAAAATAAAATTAAAATTTACTTGATACAGCAATCGTGCTGTGACTGTTCCACCTAAAGACGGAAGCTTGTGTTGCCTCCGAAACGTCGTGATTTATTATTTTATTTTATTTCTATTATTACTTTTATTAATTTTAATTTTATTTTTTACCTACGTGACTTTACCGAAAAAAGACCGCATGAGTGTCCACGCGCTCTCGCTCGGCCACGGCGAATGAGAACGCCGTCGTACCTCTGTGCGGCTTGTTCGGTAGCCTCCTCTGTGGGGTCATCTCCACGGAGGGCTCCTTGTCTGCACGGAGAATGAAACACATCGGCGTTTTAGTGGGCACGAACGCTACTCACTGCAGAAGTAACAACAACTACAACTCGATACACTCCGTCATTAAAGAAGTGCAAGAATGGACACTTGTTAGGACAATACATACACGCTGGATAGAGTTTCATTGCCCACGATGCATTTGACTTTTCTGAACTCGTTTCATCAGCATCTGGGTTAATCCTCCAGCACGCCAACATTCAAACGTCGCTGCATTTCTACGCCCAGAGCGACCGTGCACGGCCAGCTGCCGTGAGGGTGTGCCTACCTCTGTGTGGGGCATGAGGCAGCCGTCTCTGTGGGGTCATCTCCACCGAGGGCTCCACGGCTGAAAGGAAGAAAAAAAACAAAGGGAGGAGGAATTTTAGGGAGAATGGAAGGAGCGTCAACCTGCGTTTGTTCTGCCCCCTCCACCCACCCCCCTTCTCTGAGCGGTGTCACTCGTGCGGACACGTGACGAGAGCAGGGGCCTGGTGTTGTGACAGAGAGGGCAGGAGGTCAACTATGGTGAAGTGTCGTGTCCGTTGCTGGACTTGCAGCTGGAAGGTCGAGATATTTCCCCCACGTGTATGAAGAATAAAACCTATTAATAATAAAGGCTTTTTGGTTAGATCTATTTAAGACCGGAAGCAGGTGGATTGCATCACTTTTCTGGAAAATCGCCCGATGATGCTGGATGTAATTACCAGCGAAACGTCAAAACGCGCTCTAGCCCAACAACCTTCATCGTGAATAATATTGGTCGCGAAAGCCCACGTGTTAAACTAAATAAAAACCTCTCTCGTTTTGTTTTAATCATTCAACGCATCCTCGATATGTTTGTTCTAAAAAATACGAGGTAGGAATGTGTAAACACGTGTCCGTATCTGAAGAGGAAGTTTGTTATTTGGCCCTTCATCCTCTCAATTTTTCAAATGTATCCCAACACTGAACAACATCGCTCAATTGAGATTACGCACAGCCGCAGTTCCGCCGCCTACAGTAAAAACGTGACAGGACCCTCGTGAAAAAGTCTTGAGATTAAGTGAGGCTTTCCCAGGTAGACAAAGCGTAATCGTAGCAACAATATTAAGCTGCAAGTGTGGTGGAACGACAGCCCAGTGATTACCACACAGCGCCGTGAATCTGGTGACCTGAGTTCCATTTCTGCTCGTGGCTGCCATCGGTGGCGAGTGATACCTAAACTCGTTCTAACTCCCACTTCACAAGCCCACACTGCCCAGCATCGTGAAGTGTGGCTGAACAACTCCCATGGCTTGCATGGTGTGCGGAGACCTTCATCCAGCAGTGGATTAACAAATGGCTCTTGATTACTAACTATTGACTATATTTAGTCACATGTACTGTACTCAGGGATGATTAAACAATTTAGAAAGTGTTTAAAATATATAGTGACTGAGGGGTCAGAGTACTGGGCCTGTACCCCTGAGGTAATGGATTTAAATCCAGGTTTCAGCCACCTTGTGATTCAAGTGGGTTCTCAAGTGTGGAGAGTGATCATCTCAATATTGTCACCAATGCAAAAACATTTTCCGTGAGTGGGAATTTAACTCGGGTCACTGGATCCCCTGCGCACACACTCACACACAGACACTATTAAAATACAGCTATGAACTATTTTCTATTTTACCAGGTAAAGCCCACTGAGCAATGCAGCTCTTTTTCAAAAGCGACCTGGCCACAGATGATAGCTCAACAAAGTGGCTTATCACGTGGAAATTTATAGCAGCCAAATAATCTAAACGCATGTTTCTAAATGTGGAGAACATGCAAACTCCAAATATACAGCAGGCATCGTCAGCGTCGGGATCGAACCCACGGCCTCCTGCATACCAGGCGAGGTAGTTAACATCTCCTAGCCATGGTGATGATCATGAGAAAGAGGCACGCAAACTCCAAATATACAGCAGGCATCGTTAGGTTCGGGATGGAAACCGACGGCCGTCTGCACACCAGGCGAGGGAGATAACATCTCGCCACCGTGACACGCATGGTGCAACTCAGCCACTGCGAGCACGGGCGACGCCGTACCTCTGGGTGGCATGCCTGGTAGCCGCCTCTGCGGAGTCATCTCCACCGAGGGCTGATCTGGAAGGAGAACGCAACACGTAGGCATTCAGCCGGGCTCAAACATGGTGCTGCTCAGACCATCATAGCATCGTAACATTATTCTTGTATGTCCTGAGAAAAACTTGTCATACTTCTGAGAAATGCTTGTTAGGACGTACGCACGTTGGACTGAGCTGCGTTACCCGTGATGCACGTGCGCGTTACTATTCCCAACCGGTTTCATTCGGTTCTGGGTTAATCCTCCGGCACGCCAACATTAAACCGCCGCTGCATCCAGCGCCCGCAGCTGCCGTGCACGGCAACAAGCAGCACGAGACACGGCCAGCTGCTGTGAGGGTGCGCCTACCTCTCTGTGGGATATTGGGCAGCCGCCTCTGTGGGGTCATCTCCACCGAGGTCTCCACAGCTGTAAGGGAAACACAAAGGGGAGAGGAAATTGAAATGATGTGGTACCACTCGTGACAAGGCGACAAAACGTTCTGAAAATTATTTTTAAAAGAGAGAATATTCCAGAACATTTGGGAAACTGACCCACAAACAACAACACAGCCCTTGCCCTGCCCCACCTCGTGGCCCCCCATGACCCCTGAACTCCCAGGGCCTGCAGATAACCCCACAACCTCCTTGCATCCCCCACGCGGACTCACGGCGACAGGCCGGGTATCTGCCGTGTCCCTCGACGCAGCGGGTGCACGTGTCTCCCCTGAAGCCGGGCGCGCAGTGGCAGTGACCGCTGCCATCCTCGCATGTACTCGCCAGATTCCCGCCGCTGCATGCGCACGCTGCAAGCGCACGCCGACAACCCGGGGATGAGCTCGCGTAACTGGGCAGTGCGCACTCAAAGGGTATGATTTGCACACAAAATTGCAATTTCGCGGAAGATAATAACCGAGGAAATGTTTTTTATATTTCGATTTAAAGCTTTCGTGACTGCAGGGATTCATCTTCTTGGTTCTTTCGGTAAAGTCACGTAGAAGGGAAATAATAAAATAATAAAAATAAAACAGAATTAAATAAAATAAAAATAATATAATATATAATATATGTTTTGTTATGTTTTTTATTATTTTATTATTTCCATTCTACGTGACTTTACCGAAAGAACCAAGACGATGTTTTTTATAATTCGTTTATTTCGGGTTCAACCGTGCAGGAATGCTGCTACTTTGTTGTAACTATAACCCTTTACCGCTCGACAGGGCCAATCCACTCAAGTCGTCACGTGGGCAAATTAGCCAATTGATTTGGTTTTTCAGCAAACAGGAGCATTAAAAAGCAAGCAAAATCGTGCGAGCTGAGCTCTTGGTAACACCTGATGATGATAAGAGGTCATTTTTATTTGAAAGAACAAAATGTTTTTCTCATTGAGAAACTTTCCCGGCTTTGTAGGGAGACGTTTTTGCAAAGTAGTACCAGGTTGCAGCTGTTCGAAGTCACATTGCAGTCAAGACTGTAGTCAATGCATTCTCCATTAGTTAGTGTTCAATATTGTGTTGTATAGTTACTCATGACTTCAAGGTAATGCTACCTATCCGAAGGTTCTGAGCTCAAATCGTGGTTGAATAAAATAAGCGCCACTGTATGGGGCAGTCAAGAGTGGTTGCCATATGGGATATACCCACCCCGGAGTAACAATGTGGACTTTCCAGTCCTGGCTCAAGGCATACAGGATGTTGTGGTTTTGATCCTGACCCTGACGCCTACTGCTGTATATTTGGAGTTTGCGTGTCCTCCCAGTGGTCGCGTGGATTTTTCTCCCGGTCCTCCGGTTTTTCCCTCCACATTTAGAATCAACATCACGCGTTTTAGAGAATTTGGTCGCGATAAATTTCCGCACGATGATATTCCACTTCGTTGAGCTCTCATTCGTGATTACACAGCCCCCACTGAGCTGTGTAGCTCAGTGGGGGCTTTACCGGGTAAAATAAAAAAAATAGTTTATTAGTTTAAAAGGGACTCACGTCTGCAGGCGTCTGGGGACTCGCGAGACACGCCGGTCGGTCGGTAGTATCCCGGCTCACAGCGTTCGCAGTTGATGCCGTAAGTGTGGTGCTGTGAGCAGAGACGAGACCCCAACGTTACCGGCTGATCCACACACACGCACCCACACCACTCATATGCACAAAGATAACGATCCTCCTCGTATAGCCTAAGCAGAGTGGTGGGGGAAGTGCTGTTAGCGAGCACCGATAAAGGTTGGCACGGCACCACTCCTTTGCCTCTCCAATGCTGATGGTGACACGATGAACCACTGTCAGGGTTTCAATGCAGGACCATTCAGGTCCAGTGACCGAGCAGCTTGACTGCTACAGCCAGGCACTCATTTAAGGTGCAGTTGACCTAGGGGAGGCCCAGGAACCGGTGCTGATGTCACTCGGCACTCATGCCGGCCATGGCTCGGAATCCAACCCTGATGAAGCTCAACCTTACAACCCGAGTCATTCAAGTGGTAGGTTGCTAACGTTTAAAACCCTCCACTGCGTACTGATATTCAAATTAGCCAAAAAAACTCAACACGCTCGTAAGAAACACCGCCTTAAAATAAATTAATATTAAATAATGTGAGACAATGGCTCTTCTTCATAGCACATCGTACTGTTTCATGCAATATCTTGCAGGGTGGGGGTGGAGGCAAAAAACATTTAATGCGATTTTTGCTTTGAAATTCGGCCCACGCGCCAAAAGCATCTACAAAAATCGGCGGCCTGCCGCTTCATTCTGTACGGTCGGCACGCATTGTGAAGGGGGGGCTCGCCCTCACCCCTCCCCCCGGGGTGGGGCTCACCCCCTCCCCCCCCCCCCCCCCCCGGGGCGGTGCGAGGGCCCGCACCTGGCAGTTGAGGCAGAGGCCGCCGCCGCTGTAGCCGCCGCTCGCGTTCATGCTGGCGCGCAGCGCGTCCACCTCGGCGTCGTACACGCACTCGTCCGAGTGCCCGTGGCAGTTGCACGCTGTCGGAGAGAGAGGGGGGGGGGGGGGGGAGCGCGATGGGCCACAAGCAGCGTGAGCAGAGGGCCGCGCAATATGAGCTATACAGGTACGTACGTACGCTGAACTTCTTTCACACCGTACGTAGCCAACCATGCTAATCAGAGGTGCGGGGGGGAAGGACAACAATACTAAACGCAAAAAGGAGTTTTAAAGAAATGAGTTTTCAATGTAGATTATTTAAAAGTGCATAGCTCCAGTGGCTTCCTAATATTGGAAGGAAGAGCGTTCCAGACGTCCGCAGAAGCGCATGCTATGCGCTTCTGCGGACGGCTGCTTGCGTTGTGGCCAAAACGTCGTGAGAATTATTTTATTTTCTTGGTTCTTTCGGTAAAGTCACGTAGAAGGGAAGTAATAAAATAATAAAAATAAAACATAATAAAACAATTCTCACTTTTATTTTTATTTATTTTTATTATTTTATTACTTCCCTTCTACGTGACTTTACCGAAAGAACCAAGAAGATGACACCGATCGTGACAGTGACGATGCTGTGATGGTGGAAAACGTCTTGGCACCACGTCCCAAGCCAACGGCCGCTTCCTCTCCGTGCCGGCCAGGTCACGTGGCGCGGCTCAATGGCACGAGGGGGAGGGTTGGGGGGCGCGGGGGGCGCGGGGGTGCAACTCACGCTCGCAAGCGTTGGCGCCGTCGGGACCACTCGGGCTCCAGGGCCTCTGCTGCATCCCGGGGCAGCAGCGCTCGCACGAGTCTCCGCAGGTGCCATGCCGGCACTCGCACTGCAGCCTGGGGCGCGCACAGACAAAGGGGGCGCCACGCGTCAATAGCCGGGGCGGTGGCGGTGGCCACGCGCGTCGCTGCCCGTTAACCCGGTGCTTGCGGGAGGCGGCGAGCGTTTGGTGGATCGTCGAGCAGATGCCCCCTCATAAATGTGGGTTTATTCCAGATTTCTCCGTTTCCTCCCACGTGCAAACACTCAAAAATTGACTGATAACACCTTCGTGTATAGAGGACCGCAGAGCTATCTAAGCTCACCGTGCGCCTGCCTTTCCCGCTCGCCTTTGATTCCTCGCAGCCTCTGAATCATTGTCTGTCTTCACGAGATCATAATTATTTCAATGCATTACAAGTTGCAATAATAACAATAATTATTCATAACAATCACAACTTCACAGGCCAAGTGACTGCCCGGGTGTAGCTCGGCAGGCTTGGCAAGGCCATAGCCGTGGCTTGTGGTTGCACATTGAGGTGTCAAGTGCAGCTGCACTAACAGAGTAACTTGGATGTTATGGCAGTGGTTTCATTATCGGCAGTTTATGATTAAGGTTTGGTTTAGGGTTAGGGATTAGGCTTAGGGCTAGATTATGATCAGGGCTATGGTTAGGCCGAGGGTTTGGTTAATCATCCAGGTTAGGGGTGAGGGCTAGTTCTAGGGCCAGGTTACCATCTGGGTTCAGCGTGGGTGTTTGGGAGGGTGGTGACGTGGCCCGCTCACCGGTAGGGGTTGGCTGGGTTCCGCGCTCTGCACGAATCCGCGTGGCCGTGACACATGCACCGCCCACCAACGCTGATCTCCTTGATGCTGTAGAAATACTGCAGAGGAGGCAAAGCAGAGGCGGTC
The DNA here is from genome assembly GCF_964198595.1 of Lampetra fluviatilis. NCBI lineage: Eukaryota > Metazoa > Chordata > Hyperoartia > Petromyzontiformes > Petromyzontidae > Lampetra > Lampetra fluviatilis. The sequence continues at coordinate 30,774,745 of NC_136278.1, read as the reverse complement.
AGCGCAGCCTGCACACAGTCTACATGTCGATGTTGTCTGTATGTAAACAAAATTATTACTTTATTTTGTTATACTCACTGGTGCTGGTTTGACGCGTAAGAAGGCACCCACCTTCATCACGTTCTAAGGAAATACTTGATTATTTTGTTTAAAATTGTGTCGTCACATTAGTTTAGCAGATGCCCTAAGGCCTGTATACCCAAAGCGGCCAGTCACTAAGAGAACTGGAGTAACATTATCATGTAAGAGTTGGACATCGCTTATACAATTTAGATTTATAAAGTATCTGCATATTACAGCATCTTAAATGTTACATTGTCGAGCACAACGTATTGACTTGCCTTAGGCTATGCATTCTTTTAAGCTGCCTACGACCAATCCATCCTCAATGCCAACTCAATCCCATCAGATATCAAAATCTAAGCAGCTTAGAACCTGGCTGGCACTTGGATAGAAGGCCACCAGGGTCGTGCCAGGCGTTGGGCAGTGAAGTGGCCAGGAGATCGCAGAGATGAGAGTCACCCCCTTGTGTGCGTGCGGTGGCTTTTCTCTGGGTTCTCCGCTTTCCTTCAACGTGAAGCCAAACACTCATTGAATAGAATTGGCCAAACGTTCCGATGTGACAGGACCCACCTGAAAATGAGTCTCGAAACTCAGTGATGCTTTTTTCCCCCCCTGGGTTAAACAAATGGCTTTAGGCTCGTGTTTTTTAAGAGTTAGTGGATGATGCATTCTAGTGCTGTCATAACGCCCCCAGTTTATCGGGGCCACAGGCCCACTCCCGCTTTCATGTCTTCCCCCATCCTTATAAATGGTTCAGCTGCGTTGGGAATGTACCACTCGAATTATGTAGTCGGACCTAAAGAGTTTTGCGTCGTACTGTAATAGGCTCGCGCTTTAGTTGATGATGTTATTACAAACAGGATGACATTGCTGGGGTGCTTTGTCCGTGTGGCAAATTGGCGGTGGGGGGGGGGAGAAGTGCAGCGTGCTGGGCTGGGTGGGGCAGGGGGTGTCGGGCCGGGCGTCTCCGGGCAACGCGAGCGTCGCTCACTCTGCGCGTGACGGTCGGGTCCTGGTGTGCCTTGGCCAACAGGTGCCCCGGCAGCGTGCCCGTCTGCAGGAGGCGCAGTCGCACGTGCGACGCCGTCGTGAAGTTGCGCAGCGCGGGAGAGATGGAGTTGTCCGTAGCGCCTGGACGCCCGCCCATCAGCGACACCACCACCTGCGTACGGGGGACCGCCAGGGTCAAGTGTCAAAGGTTCACCGAGCAAAGGGCAGCTTTGCGGGCGGGGGGGTAACAGCTTTAGTGGCAGGAGACGTAAATTCTAATGACTCTATTCAACTGGGGTGGAGTATTTTGGAATGCAGGAGCCGAGTCAATTTATGACACTTTCTGGTATCATAAAAACATCAGCAGCAGACGTGATCACTGCAGGATGAAGGCCTCCCCGAGCCATAGCCATCCCTCATGGTCGGGCGATGCAATCCATCCATACATCTAGCTCGTGCACATGGGAACAAATCTCATCGCTCTATCTCCGCCGTGGGTGTCCCCTTGGACGTGTTCCTAGGTTCAAAGAAAATAACCTATCTACGTGATTTTTACCGAAAGACCCAAAAATATGAATTCCTGCAGTCACGAAAGCTTTAAGTCAAGATTACAAATTTTTAAAAAATAGTGAATTCGTAGTGGTCGTAGGCGCCTCACCTCGCCGTTCTCGAGCGGCACAATGCCGGAGTGCTGCGTGGAGCACGTGACGTCGTCGTCTTGGCTCACGCGCTCATCGGCCGCAACCCCAAACCTCCGCTGGCACTCTTGCTCCGTGGCTGCGTGGCCGCGTGGGTGGAGGTAAAAAAAACCGCCACCAATGGTCACGGGGCAGTCCGCACTGCGCCAAGCTCGCGCACCCTTGCAGGCAGATTCATTTTCATTACAGCGTAACTTTTTGCTGGATATTTTCCAGGTCGCTGGTGGTGCGAGATCGGTGGCCTCAGTCATAGCCAGAGCTATACTGGATGTGGTGTGCCGGGTGTGGAAAAAAATGTTCTGGGTCGCTGACCCAGACACACCCGGCTGAAATAAGCCCCGCTCACGGCAATACCGGCATTTAAATCATTACCTCAGGGACAGGAATTAATGATGTTGATCCATTTCATAATAAAGATTTCTTTGGGTTAGATCGCGTAAGAATAAATATGTCGTTAGCTTACCACCACCCGACAATTAGTAAGGTTTGTCCCGTAAACAAAACGTGGCAATTAGTAACTACTTCAGCCCACCGGTGTGTTGGCGAGTAAATCCACAACATTTACAAATTTTTGTTTGACGTTTCGCTGCTAATTACTTCCAGCATCATTGGGTGAGTTTGATCCATTTGTTGACATATAAATCCACCACTTATTATTGAGATTATATATATTAATGATTGTGGGCATCAGAGTACACTATCTTTATGCTCCCGGCCGTCAACAAACCCGCACAGAGCAGCCTGGTGAAGTATGGTTTAAAAAGCCCCCATGACCTTCACAGTGTGGGGAGGCTCTCATCTGGCAGAGTGGATTGACAAAGTCACTGCGCATGAACTTGTACATGTTAGGAGCTGGTCAAACATCCGAATCGAAGGCCCTCTTGAAAAAGAAGCATTTTGACTCGATAAGCGTTTCCTAGATACATAAAGAACATTATTATCATACAATGGCATTGAGTGAATGCTGCAGATTTTTTCTTTATTCTCATCAAATATATGCTTGAGCCCATGGAATGGGAACACAATGCAGTCCGACAGAACCCTGATCCTGTCTGTGACCGCTAGACATATTAGTCACTTGTAAGGCGCACACTTCTTTAAAACTGCTTTTTGTGTTAAGTTTGTTGTCTTTTCCCGGCACCTCTGGTTAGCATGGTTGGCTATGTAGGGTGCGAAACAAGTTCAACGTACAAACATCCTCGAGGTTTTCCTATTATGTGAGACGTACCGACTTTTTGAGATTGAAAAACACACCTTTCTTTTTGGGGGGAAAACTAAATCAGAGGTGGCGTTATCACGGTGAAGCAGCGCCGCTTGCTTTCCCCGCGTGCATCGCGACGCCACACGAACGCAACGCACACTTCGCCCTCTCCGGCATCCCCGGACTTACGAGCAAAATACTGCCAGGGCGAGTACGTGTGTCCAAAGTCTGCCGATCGCTCCAGCAGCCAGACGCTCGGTCGGGGAGAGTTGGCAAACTTCACCGTGATGTGGCCCACGTGGAACAACTGCAGGGTGGGTAAAAGGTTTGGGAGAATAGCGGTGGGTGGGTGGGTGTGTGGGTGTGCGGGGTTGATAGAAAGGAATTGGCAGAGAAACAAGCGGGCGATCGAGAGTGTGACACATAGCAAGGATGTGTAGAGAGAGAGGGGGAAGGGAGGGATTAAGGTGTTAATTAGAGAGATTAATTAGAGAATGGTTATTTAGAAAAGTGGAGCAATCGGAGGAGATCGAGGGAAAATTATGATGATGGGACAGGAGGAGGGGGGGGGCAGGCAGAGGTGGAAAAGGTGATTACAAATTAATCACAAACCATAAATACGTGCAGTGTCACAATTCGCGATAGGCAATGCTCATATTGCTCTCGTATGCCACTCAAACACAGGGCACTGACTCGACCTTCAGGCTCGCTCGCGTTTTAACCGCGCACAGCCGCACGCACACGGCGCGGAAACTCACGAATACGCGCAGAGATGCGTCTTGCACGCCCAGCGAGTCCCGCTCAAGGCGTCCTGCTAAGGTCGCTATCCCAAGATGTTGTACAACGAAGAGACAGATTACACTGGTCAACACACTTTTTCTGGCAAAAGGTATTCCGACGGTTTTTAAGGTAATTTTGGGGTGCTGATTCCAAATCTGGCATCAGTTTTTCTCTATCACATTAGGTTTTTGAGATATCAAATATTGCATTTTCAATAAAAACTGCAGAAGAAAAATATTAAATAAATGTGGATATCTACATAAAATTATATTATAAACACACTATCCTAAAAATACAGCACCATATTTTAACACTAAAGCAGTCACTGACTCGCAACAACTTGCAATCATAAGTGACAGAGTTAATTTTGGGTAAAATCAATGAAAATGGGGTATGCCGATAGCATAAAAATGATGTGATAGAGCAAATCTGAGATCAGATTTGAAATCAGCACCCTGAAATTAGTCTAAAACAGCTGCAAAAGTCCAGGCCAGAAATTTTTTTTTGTTGACCAGTGTTATCAATGACCCAGCGTGAGACCTCCAGTGGACGCAGGCTGCTGCCACCTGCACTCCGTGCACACTAATCGGTTCTTTCCCTCCAATTTCTTAAGTTCAGCACGTTGAGGGTACTTGAACTTCTCCATATATTGGAATTGTGCTTTTGGTGTTATGTCATGGGATGAAGCTTCCATTCGGAACTCTGGCAGAGCAGCGCATCACTCCTGTGCGTTATAGATGGTGTGAAAGAAGGTCAGCATGCATACAACAAACTGCAGAGGAGGGTTATGCAGAATTGCTTCTGAAAGCCTTTCATATTACCTCTGTTATCCGTAGTAGTGAGCCCTACTACAGAGTTATTTTCATTGCTTGTCAGTGAAGCCAACATGTTAATATTAATTCTCAGAGCTGGAATTGCACCAAGATATATATTTTTTGAACATATTTAATAACGGATTTTTTTTCTCCTTCTGCATTTGTTGATGACCGGGCACAGACCACCAAGCCACTACACTTGGGCACCCAGTAGTATTTACCGGTGGCCCACGCCACAGTCAAGCCCAGGACCTCAGCAGTGGCAGCTCAATGGTCTGATCTCCAAGCAACCTGGTCACCTCCAGTCTGTGGTTACACAGAATCAGAAACTTTATTTTCATCCTGGAGAAATCCCATGAGCTATGAACCTCAGCAGCTTAAGGATTTTATTTTTTAATCCCGTGACCATGAAAAAGACAAGGTGTTGACTTGGACCCAAGCTCACCCCACTGTGTACACACGGGGCCTTCGTAGGCTCACATGCCAGTCACCATTCTTTGTTTTTGCTCAAGAAGTGTACTAAATAATTACGTATTATATATAATCTTGTATGATATATAACGTTAGCAAGATGCAATAGAGTGATCCTTTGAGAATATGTATGGTATAAATGTGAAAAAATATCCATATTATTGTTATTATTAAAACCAATTTACAAAGTTTGGGAAAACACTATGACACTTTGTTTTGCAGTTTCTTTGACATTTTCCACTTTGCTCGCGACTCGTGATGCTTCGTTCGAGAATCGTTATTAATCAAAAAATCACTATCATCGTCCAAAGGGGTGAGCACATGACACAAGAAATCTACTGACCTCATCTCAAAACTACCACGGGCGATTTCCCTCAGCGTCACTCCCAGCGTACGACGCACCTTTCATAACAGTCGAGCTGGGAACACTTAAGCCAAACCTTATCACCATGGCCAGGTAAAAACGCATCGACCCTTCGAGCTTCGTTTTCAAGAGAGAGAGATCCCGGGGGTGGGGGGGGGGGTCAAGCGAGCGGCAGCAGCGCAGGGCAACGCAAGGCTTGCGCACGAAACCAAGACCGAGAGGATTTAAATGACGAAAAAACACAATTTTTTAAGCATGCAAAATATATGGCCCATCACATCAAGCACTAATGAGAACATTATATATAAAAAAAAACAATATGCATATTATACCCATTCCAACTGAGTTGACAGTTTGTCGTAGAATATAGATAGATGCCTCTTTGAGGGAACGCACCTCTGCCACACCTTCTGTGCCTGGCCCGTCTGGTATGTTCTTAACATCATAAACATCTTCGAGATAATTGGATTGTCTATCATCACTGCTGCATGAAGCAAACCAACTGCAGCGTGTGGCCCGGCGTGGCACACTGCAATGCACATCCCTTTGTTTTGTATGTGTGTGTGTGTGTGAGTAAAGCTGAGAGGGCTTTCAGAAGACCGGCACCAACTGTGTCAAGATCAGCTTTTATAGGGATGTGCAGGGGGGCTGCTTCGTGACAAATGCTCCTGCATCCACGTCGCCCTATCCCCACCCCCTCCACGAAGCTCACATCAACGAGCAGGGCAGCTTACGCACTAAATCAGGTGGCTCAAACAAGGGCGGTTAGCAAGTGTCTCGTTCCTTAACCAAATGAAATTCGAAGGAGTTGCAGGTGACGCGTCCGCCAGTCACCGCAACCAGTTCACACGCGACACCTTCGGCGTGTGTTCTTGCAACTCATCCCTCTGTCGCTTCCACGCGTTCTTCTCAAAGTGCGGCGAGCACAGCACAAAGGCCTGACGCATCGCAGAGCGGCGGCGAATGACAACTGTTGTTGTTATTGTTGTTGTTGTCAGCGCGCTTCTGCCTAAGCAACTTGCGGACGCACGCATGGCCCCATCCTCCCTCCCCCCCCAAACGTGACACGCAGCCCTCTGCTATTCACGTTCGGGATCGTGCATCGATGCGACGAGTCTCAGGTGCTCCTGCATGCGTGACACCCGCACTTGGAGGCACAATAGCGAGCACACCGCCACCACGGGCGTCTTCACAGGCGCCGACAATTCGATAAGCCGTGTGCCGTGAGAGCGAGCCTATCTATAGCTGTGGAGGCTACATTGTTAGCCTCGCTAGTCTAAGTAAACAAAAACAAAACCTTGAATGTCTTCTTGGAAGTCCACCGATGCACGCATTTGCGTTCGCTCGTCAAATGTGTTCAGGAATTGTTTTTTTAACTTCAACGCATGGCACCGCTTGACTGATTGGAGGCATTGGGAGTGGTCACGGCCATGACCGAGTGAGATTGCGAAACTCACGCCGATAGTTCGGCTTGTCACGAATCGACGAATTAGTGCTAGTGGCAGGGTTGCGGTGTGATTCGAGAATTTATTATTTTTTTGTATAAAATGTTTACAATTTCATTTGTAGTGTTTCTTCGGGTTTTTCGGTCAGGTTTGTTCAGTTTAATTCGCTCGATCAACACGCATTCTACATTGCCAAGTTACATAACGTTTGTACATAATTTTGTATGAACTATAAACAATCGTAGAAGGGAAATAATAAAATAATAAAAATAAAACATTATAAAATACCTGAGGACGGCTGCTTGCGTTGTGGCCGAAACGTCGTGAGAATTATTTTATTATGTTTTATTTTTATTATTTTATTATAAACAATCGATTTGTGAATTTAACACGGAGGCTTTCGCAACCGGTATTTTTTTTCGATTAGATGCTTTGGTCGGATAGCCGCGTAAGTAACATGTTTGTCGTAGACCCTCCTCCACCCGACACAGTAAATTAATAAGGTTGTCACGTGATGAACAAACGTGCCAATTTATTATTGCTTCAGCAGCACCACTGGGGTGATATTGCAGAGCGATTCACGTAACATTTAACAAATGGGCACGGACGTTACCCTGGTGGTTACAACCAGCATCATCAGGCAGTTGACGAATAAAAAAAACTCCAACAGAAGCAAGAAGACCTGCCAATGCAGCCAACGGTCTTCTTGTTTCAAAAGTAAAGAACTACACTATGGGAACCTCATTTGCCAGTAAAAATATGATAATTGGTTCTTTACCCTTCTATCTGGCAACAAAACTGACACCTTTTTTACAAGGAGTCATGTTTGCATAGACCGCAATACCTGCAGTCATAATACAAACAAAAGAACATAACTCTGATAATGTGCACTGTCCTTAAAGTTGATTGATCCACACCCGAGACAGCTTTCCTTAGAGCCTAGTCTCATATGGGTTGGACCAAATGAGGTTCCCATAGTGTAGATGCTTGCCCCGAGCTCTCATACTCTGATGGTGCATTGTCTTTGAGTTGTGCGCCTTTTGGCGTCATCTGGTCCAACCCATATGAGACTAGGCTCTAAGGAAAGCTGTCTCGGGTGTGGATCAATCAACTTTAAGGACAGTGCACATTATCAGAGTTATGTTCTTTTGTTTGTATTATGACTGCAGGTATTGCGGTCTATGCAAACATGACTCCTTGTAAAAAGGTGTCAGTTTTGTTGCCAGATAGAAGGGTAAAGAACCAATTATCATAGTAAAGAACTACTTTACCATTCCATGTCAATTCACTGCTGGATAAATAACAAAATAGATAAGCAAACAATGTCTCCCGCATACAATATGTCTGTCCACACACATTAAGCATTTTTTCCCCACAATGACTCATCGGCCGCACGGCCTTCTGGGACTGAATAATTTCAGCTGATTCAGTATAAGTTAACTCTGGAGCGGTTTTTGATGTACAATTGTCAGCAGAGTCAGGCTTGCTTGAATCCATGTTGGTGAACTGCCAGATGCTATAGTCAATGACCTCTTTTAGACATGGGTCCTAGTTTCATTCAACATTATATACTGGAGTACATAACTGCTGGATGAAGGCTATCCAAAGGTGTGTCCATTATGGGGGTTGTTTGATCATACTTCAAAACACCGACCAGGGTGGGTTAAGGAAAGAAACAGGAGGATTTCTCCACAAATCTGCCTGTCGCCTGATGAAGCTAGTTGTAATTACTGGCGAAACGTCGTACTCACATTGTAAATGTTGTGGATTTTCTCTCCAACACAACTGTTTGCTGTGCTCGTATCGAATTGGCATGTTCTGTTTACGTCACAACCCTTACTAATTGGCCGTGTCGCTTGGTGGTGGGTCTAAGGACACATTCATATTTACGCGATCTAACCCAAAAAAAAACCCCTATTTTCTAGATTGAAGAATGCGGGTGGGGGGTGAGTCACAACCAGCTCAGATATGCCACTTGCCACTGATATTAGCCGTGGGTGGCAAGAATTATAATTATAATAATTATAATTAGGTTGATGGGTTCATAGTGCAGCGCAATAACTACTGCAATGTCAATTATCCGCAACGCCCCATGCACAGTATCCCACAGTATATAGTGAATAAATACACCCGTGGATGTTTAGAACATGAGCTGTAAGTAAGACCAATGGAGAAATCCAGCACTCAGATCGAGACAATGATGAATAAGGCTGTGAGTTATGAAAGAATGGCATTGCGTCACTGTAAAGCCAGTCCAAGGAACAGAGTCCAATTTTCACTGCCTCGACAGCCAATAAACGCTGCCTCAGCTCCACAGTCTGGCCACTGAGTCACCACGTGAAGTCAAAATACGATTGTAAAAGAACACAAGCTGGCCTATGTAAACAGCCCGCATTTGTAAAGTGTGTGTGTGTGCGCGCAGGAGGGTTTTCAATCCGCTTGTTTGCGCGAATAAGTGGTGCAACTTTTGAAAAATTTGAAAAATTAACCACAAAGTGCTCAAGTGGAATGTACATAGCAGTGATCGGCCCCCGTCTGTGAAAGCGTCGTGACAAGATCATCCTGCATAACAGTCGCGAGACTCAGCCAGGCTTTCCTGGGCAAACCAGAGTCACGTAAAACATAATTTGAGAAATATTAAGTGATTTTTTATTATTTGCAACTAAATGGGGGTTTGAAACATGAATAGAGTATGCCGTAGTTCATTTTATCACGTATTTGCTCCATGCAAGGTCTTGACATGAATGAGAAACAATGTGAGACATACCGACGTTGCATATAGATGAGAAATATGCACACTGCCTAGTAGATTTGAATAAAAACTGCAAATTATGCATCAACAACAAAAAAACGCGTGGAGAAATGCCGGGAATAAATTTACACTGAGAAGCATAAACACGTGGGCCAGGGAACAATATGCAAATCGGAAATGTCACATTAAAATAGAGGAGGCTTGGCCAGGCCGCTTTGCAAGGAGACATTATGGCTAATGGACAAAGCTCGTAAGAGAATGGTCACCAAGAGGACGTTCACGGCAGAGATGGTCTGTGGCATCGGAGGAGCATGAGGAATGGCAACAGCATGGGGAGCATAGCAGGGTTGGCTACATACGGTGCGAAAGAAGTTCAACATACATACAGTACATCACATTCAGCAATGGATTGGCCAAGACTCACGGCGATGATCATCATCGTGAGTAATTTATCTTACTTCTAATTTAAAACCCAGGGAAAGAATGCAATACTTCTAGTTGTATGTTTAGAATTTGCATTTTCAAATTTATATTCCAATTATGCTGTCTGCATCACGTCCCAAGACAAAGAAGCATCCATTGCAATGGATCACCCTGTGTCATAGAATTGCCCCGAAATGTGTCTTCACAGAGCTACTTATGAAGTTCCTTCAATAGGTCGTCTTATGTTCACTTGGGGGTGGGCACAGGTGATATGTGCTCTGCAAATAATGCTTGTTGTCAACCGAAGTAAAAAATGTGACTGATCTGGAAAAATGCAATTCAAATGAATTAAACAGAAATGTATGAGGTTTAATCTACATTTTGTTCTTTCGGTAAAGTCACGTAGATATAAAACAAACTCAATAAAATCACGACGTTTCGGGCGCAACACAAGCGCCCGTCATCAGGTGGGACAACCACAGCAGGAAATAACTGCTGAAACAAGTCCGAAACGTCGTGATTATATTTATTTTGTTGTATACCTACGTGACTTTACCGAAAAAACCAAGGAATTTATATGAGGTTTATTGTGTTGTGTCCATTTGAGAACCTCAGACAGGTGAAATGAGAATTTAAATCCTTGTAATTCAGCCGTGCAGGACTCAGGATGTTGGGTTCATTGCACAGCGAGATAACCATTATGGCACCGCTACACCATCGTACACCATTAATTTAAATAATTGTACCTATGTTGCAGCGCACGGCACATCTACTATTCACCTCTCCAGCGATTAATCAGTGCCATTCATTGGCGTGTGTATAAAACATCGGTGCAGACAGAGAGACGGAGCTGACGCATGATCGTCATCGACCGGGACAGCAAATCCTTTCACTTCCCACTCGCCAGCATGATTCACTCACTGGAGGCAAATAACGGAGGTATGTTGGGTGTCGTGTTTGTTTAAAAGGGGTTATTATGTTTTGCACCGATACATCGACGGATATAGATTATTTAAACGTGTGACACATCCGTCGAATGTCACGTTTTCCATTCATGCGCTTTGTATGCGGTGGGCAGCAGAGGGTAATGCAGCCTAATCCATTGTTGTCCTGTTCATCTATGCTACTGCGTCTATGCTACCCGCCATCACAAAACAAAGGTCTGACCTAGAGCCTTTAACAGACTTTTAGGGTGTGTGCTGTTCGCTATTCGCACAGTTGGCTTCGTGCGGTGCGAAATAAGTTCAACATACATACGAAGGCCTGTACAGCACCCGAGGGGGTGGGTGGACAGCACCACGCCCGGCCGCCTTTGTCTCTCTAGTGGTGATGTTTTTACACCGCACCATGTACTCATTCGAGGCTGAGTCGACCTAGGGGATGCCCAGAACCGGTTCAGATAATCGTCACTGGTGTTGGCCGTGAGCGGGAATCGCCGGGCTGGTAATGCAGCGCGCTAACCACTACATCACCCAAAAAGACACGCACAGAAGACACGCGTGGTAAATAAATCGTTCTCACAGGCGATTCCTTCACACGGCAGTGCCTTCCAACGGATGCAACACTCTCAACGTCTCGCAAGCGTCACAGCTATCTTCGCAACAATCTTAGCAACGTCACACCGCGTACAGCCAAAACATCACCCCGTGTTCTGGAAAACAGGGCTCATTAGGTAAACGGTGTGTGGGTGAAACACGCACCCTATGAGACCGTGCTTGGCGAGGTTTTCCTGCACACTGATGCCAAATAATGCCCGTGGCGTGGAGAGACCTTCATCCGACTGTGGTTTGACGGAGGTACGGTGCACGCACGTTGGATGCAATGGGTCCACGCGACGAGCAGCGGCGAGAGGTCGCTCAATTCACGACGAAAGAATCGTGACCCCTGCATCGAGACGATTTGTTGAATCGCCGAGGAGGGGAGGGGGGGGGTAAATCACTGCACCCGTATTCTGTAGAACCGTAGGGCTGGTCATCACGCAGTACGTAGGAGGGATGGCAATAGCGTGAGGAGCCACTCGTCCACGATCCTGCAGCTGCTTCTGTCCATTCTGCCGACGCTATTGACGCGAGAGATATGCGGTACATCTGCGCGCTAAAGCTTGCGGAAGGTCCATTCGAGCAAAACTGCAAAAGGGGCAAAAAAAAAATCCCGCGCTCTGCCCCTGACTGGCCGCATGCCTATTGGGCTCAGCCACACGAGAAGTGGCCAGGGCGCCAGTGTAGCGAGCCACCCATTCTGTTATGCAGGTGAACTGGAACCGCGGTCGGACGGAGCGTGATGAAACGGAACGGGGGGCTCTGAAGTCGCTCGTCAGGGGAGGCGACACATGCCGGTCCTGGCCTTCCTTGTGGCCTTATCGCATGAGGGGCTCGCAGCGTAGGTCAAGGCGCTATGGCGGTGGTGTCAACAAAAACTGAAGACAAGAGGTGGCCGGGTATCCCAGAGGTCAGAGCGCTGGGCTTGTACCGCTGAGATGCTGGGATCTAATTCCAGGCGGTCGCTTGTGATTAAAGCTGGAATTGGCGGTCACGTAATCGTCGCTGGTTTCGGCCGTGAGCAAGAACACAACTGGTAGTAGGTTTGTACCCTTTCAACTGGAACAACAACTGACACCTTTATACAAGGCATCATGTTTGCCATAACCACAACACAAACAGTCAAAATGCAAACAAAAAGAAACAACTCTGATGATGATAATGATATGCACTATCCTTGAAGTTGATTGGTCCACACCCGAGACAGCTTTTCTTAGAGCCTAGTCTCCATTGGTGTTGGACCAGATGACGCCAAAAGGCGTACTTGTATAAAGGTGTCAGTTTTTGTACCAGTTGAAAGGGTACAAACCTACTACTATATTTTGCCACTGGTAAAGGAGATGTCTCATAGAATACAACTGGTGTCGCCGGGTTCGTAGCGCTGCTCCTGGCTAGCTAACCACCGCGCCACCGCTCCCCGTACCACGACAGCCACCACCGCCACCTCACTGGGGTCCACACACCGGCGTGCAAGTGCCTCCGTCTCGATGGAGCCACTTTCTGCGGAGGGGAGCGCACGGAGCCGCCACATGGCACGCCTCGTCAATCCGCGCCTCAGCTCAAGCGGCGCATCTGAAAAGCGCTGTGCATGAGCATGAACGAATTCCTTTTCCTTCGCAGCAGGTGAGGGCCTGTTGAGATGCAACGTGTCTTTTGTGAGGAAGATGAAAGGGCCGTATTGGCACTGCGACGTTTTCAAAATGATGCGCTCTAGAGGCTGGTTCACTCCCACTGCTGTGAGACGTCACTTTAGCTCAGGTCCTGCAGTTTATCGAGTTGTAGATCCTCAAGTGCTCATGGACAGTTTATGGGTTGTGCAATTTTCAAGTGATTTGTTAATTTGTTAATTTGTTCCATTTGTGTAGCTTCTCATTACTTCTCACTTTAGCCTCAAATTGCTTTCATCGCCCTCATCGTCATCAGCCATAATCTATCCACTGCTGGATGAAGGCTTCTGCAAAGCCTTTGCCATATCTCAGTCGTGCGATGCAATAATCCATTGCTTTGCAATAATTATGGAAGTATTTGTGAAAATAATTTCTCCTTTCTTAAAACGTGCGTGGGCCAGAGCTCATCTCAATCCGCAGCTCCGAGGCAATGAAGGAAACTCCACATTCCTATGGCCTGTCTCTGCATTGGACATATGCTGTCGGTTTCCCACATAGGAAAACTCAGGACAATTACGACGTTTCGGGCGCAACACAAGCGTCCGAAACGTCGTGATTTATTTTATTTTATACCCACGTGACTTTACCGAAAGAACCAAAGAGTATGGATTCCTGCAGTCACGAAAGCTTCAAATCAAGATCGGGACAATTAATTGAGTCGACGCCTGAGCGCCACTCCAACCCGCAGCGGCACACTCCGTGCAAGGCAAGGACGAGGGTGACCCATCTTGGGTTAATCCACGGAGCGGTTTGTCAACGCTCGGCTTGTTTGACAACGTGAGGGTCTCCAATTTCACCGTGGCTGGCGGCCAGCCCCCGCCGAGTCTCCGAGCACCACAGTGCGATTGGTCACGCGTCAGCACGGTGCTCCTTCCACCGCGAAACCCGTCTCACCTCCCACGCTATGGCAACGGCACCGCCAGGAGCGTGCGTGCACTCGGTGAGTCCGCAACAGCCGTGTGACCCCGACTTAGTTTCGGGGGTAACGCTAGGCATGCCACCTGTCTTGGTTTTCCCAGGACTGTCCTCGTGATGACGTAGCTGTCCCAGGGTAGCTGTACATCTGTCCAGGACAATGAAAAGTCCCAGTTTTTACGTATGTATGTTGACCTTTCGGACCGTGCGTAGCAAACCGTGCTAATCGGAGTTGCGTTATAATAATTCACAACCTAAGACGTTACATTTACACGTGGTTCTCCCCTCTTCCGGTATCGCAGCATATTATTCTTCCCACGATATGTCCCGGTTCGTTGTACCTAGTTAACATGCAAGATGGAAGCGGTGAGGCTTCCTATTGCGACGCGTTCTGGCATCTCCCAGTTGGCATCGCTGCAAGATACCATTTTTGTTGGCAACAAGCAAATATTTTTCCAATCAACTGATACGGTTCAGCCAATGAACAAACACTCTTCGATACTTCATCTGCCGGATTGTTCGGCATTAGCGCTGTCCGCAGATGGGGTAGCTAACACTTAGAATTGTGCGCAGTGGTCAGGAAAATATGGGCCACAAATTTGAGGCCCTCGAAATAACTGCGTTCGCATCAGCCACGCCTGAGGGGGCACGATGAAGGCAGCGCGTGACATTTATTGTGGCGGGTGAGATGAAAGATGGCCGACCGGGACGTTGTTTTGGTGGCAGCTGTCGTCTTTGTTGTTGTATTTGTCACCCAAACAATGCGGCGGACTGAAATAAGGATGGCCTTCACCTGCCAGAAGCCTTCCTGCCAACTTCAGTACTGTACCATTTTATTGAGGGGTCAGGATGAAGTGATGTTAAGTCTCTAGTTCACCTAAGCTCTTTGGCAACTGCTACAAGCAAAGTCTGGAATTCCCTTCCCACAGCAGTCACGTGATGTCGACACCCTACTCCTGTTCAAGACCTTCTTTTTGGATATGACCAACTGCCTCTCTCCAGAAAATGAATGCACCCACTGTTTCTGTACAGCAGCAAGAGATGACGAGCGTGTTAAGTTTTTCACATTGAGAACGCGATATAAATCCACATTCTATTGTATTTTTGCAGCCCTGCCCATAGCCACACAGGCCGCAATGGACAAACTCTGCAGGAGGGCCAAGATGGGCCGTATGGAACTGCCACTACGACTAATCTGAACGATGCTTAGCCCAGACCACCCTGCCATTATATGACTGATATAAACGTGCCGGCTGGTTTCCTGCTCCCCGCCGTGGCCTTGACCTCAAGGTAAATGTATTTTACAACTCTTTCCTGATCTTGTTCTTAGTGTTCAAGCTGCCGCATGTCTGGGGAGGCTCAACCGGGACACATTGTAAACTCTGAGCACCTCCCTACATCAGCTGCGCCCGCTGTTACATAGTCACACCCACTCAATCACGAGCCCCGCACACGCAGTGGCCTCCCTGGTCTTTCTGATATTGGCACCACCTATTGACCCACCGGCCCCAATTATTCCTTTTCCAGCCTCACCCACTGCTCGGGTAGCTCTACCCACTGCCCATGTAGCTCCATTCTTTACAAGTAGAGTACATATCAGAAGTTAAGCACAAGGCTAGAATATTTTAATCTTGGGACAAAATCCAGATTTGTATTTTTTTGTGATAGCCCTTCTGAAATCTGGACTGCCTCAGCCAAACCAGGACGTTTGGTAGCTTCGCCTGTTGTACTATTGATGCCATATCATGACATAAAATCCCTTTGAAACTCTGGTAGCAAACAGTGCACAAACTGTATTCGGGAATGACCCTGTAAGGTGATGCTAAGAAATATTTGTCAAGTATCTTCAAATTAAGTTTTTATTTCGGCACACTCGGGGCATATATTGTGTTTGCCTTGCACAGAGCGTTGTAAGTTCCAAATGAAGACATGAGGCGCTGCAGATCGACGGCAACGCATTCAACGTTAAACACCTGCGAAATGCAACGGAGTGTAATTGACACTGAGCAAGACTGCTGCAAGTCGGGCATTTGACCTACGGTACCCTTCCACACTGGCCAGCTATCTTGCAAGAGATGGAAGCACCCACAATTTACTCCACCACACAAGACCTGCCGATCGACGAACTGTGGTTGTACCCCCTTCGTACTGCTTGTGGGTGGACAGAGGCGACGAGATGGACAAAACGTGCCCATTGTTTCACCTGCCTCTCGCTGGGGGAGGTCAAATTGGTGACCTGTTCTGGATTGCAAGTCCAGCATGCTCACCACGATGTACACCAAGACAGCGTCGCCAACTCGCGGTATGCCATGCTGATAGGCCAGGCTGATTTAAATTGACAAGATTTTGTTGACCAAACGAATTAGGTGGAGGCAGCACGAATGCGCACGCACGCCTCAGAGGGCACAGGGGCACAAAGACAAAGATCCCCCGTATAGCCTTAACAGACGGTTGGGGAAAGTGCCATTAGCAAGCAGCGCCTATGAAGGCCGGCACGGCACACGAGCGCGTGGCCGGACAGCACCACGCCCGGTCGCCTTTGTCTCCCTAGTGCCGATGTTAAAATACTGCACGAGGAACTCATTTGAGGCTGAGTCGACCTAGGGGAGGCCCAGCACCGGTTCAGATAATCGTCACTGGTGTTGGTGGCCGTGAGCGGGAATCGAACCCGGGTCGCCGGGTTCGTAGCGCAGCGACACCACCGCTCCCCACGGCACCTCTGGCACCACAAACGCCCGCTTCAGAATTCAGATTCACAGTTATTTTGTTTGCACGTACAGTAGGCTAACGTTGTGTCTTACTTGCCAAAGAAGACAGAGGGGAGTGCAGCAAAGGCACACCCAATCTTGTCAGTTAAATTGCCCCCACGCCCTTCGGAATGGTATGCGAGCGAGCTGAGCGGAGAAAGTCAGCGGAGTCCCACCGCAGGGCAACATGTAGCCCACCCTTCTCCAGCGTCACTCGCCGGCATTCCGATATCCTCCATCAGCACGCGTCTCGGGGTGAGGCTGTGGAGAGCGCGGGGCTGTGGCCTCTCTCCCCCCTGCCAAGTCACCTCCAAAGGTCTTTAATGTATGGCCCGTTCGCTCGTTTGCACAGCGGTGGACAGAGTTATAATGAGCTGAAAACTAAGCATTTTTTTATTTTACCAGGGAAGGCCCACTGAGCTATATAGGTCTTTTTCAGAAGCGACCTGGACACAAATGATAGCTCAACGAAGTGGCTTATCACGTGGGAATTTATAGCGTGGAGGGAAAACGGGAGGACCCGCGAAAAATCCACACGACCACAGAGAGAGAAACATGCAAACTCCAAATATACAGGCGTCAGGGTCAGGATCGAACCCAAGCGCTCCTGCATACCAGGCGAGGTAGAAAACACCTCGCCACCATACGAGAGAAACCACCCTGGGCGATGCCGAACTCACAAGGTATCACAAGCTAAGCAGGTCACTGCCCGGCTTCTAGGGGAATGACAATTCACCCTCGTCACAAGCCATTGAATTCCCTGAGAGGTCTAAAAAAATGTTTGAATCAAGAATCAATTTTTTTAATACTGTGGTGAATGCAGTGGTTTCTAGCTACTGGAGGGGTCCTGTAAAGCTATTATATGGCACATATATGAATTAATTAAAAAAGAAACGTTGATCCTTATGCACACATTTCGATATATATCATGAGCTTCAGAATTTAAATTAAACCGTGAATGGATGCAACGTTGCACCTCTACAAGTGCTTGGATGATACATTTCCTATAAATATGGTGTAGGCCCGAGCAGCAAAGTGATCAGAAGATGGCAGCATCGTCATTCATTATTAAATCCATCTATATGGAGCTTTGAGAATAATCTCGTCATATGGGTGGGTTTTCTCCAGGTACTCTGGTTTCCACCCACATGACAAACACTAATGAATAGAATTGGCCACAGATACCAATGTAAGGAACCTTACATTGGTAGCAGGCCATACCTGGGCAAAACAATGGGGAATTATTGCAATGCCTTGAAGACCATCCAATTAAGCATAACCAGGGGACAAAGAATCCTCCAGAAACTTGCTCACAGATTATACAACGCACGTATTCCGGGTATAATTACAGTATTAACGCAGCCCTGCATGCACGCCCCACGCTGTGGCTACATGCACATAGCTTGGCGAGGCTGAGGAGTCTGGAAGGGATGAGGGACGGCATGTGTGTGTGGAGGGAGGAAGGAATATGATTGAGCCTGCCCAGACCTGCCCTAGTTCTGGGCCGACGGAACAGAGAAACACAGGCATGAGCCGTTGCTGTCATTAGCAGGTGGAAAAACACCAGTCAAGTAAAATAATCACGCACCCCCCAGCGATATTAACAAATAATAAATAACCTTGTTTTCGCAATTTAATAACAAAAAATACAATGGTGTGTGTTTCTAATTTCACCGTCACGTTTTTATCGTTTAAAACAAAAATGCCACGTCTACATTGTACAAGTTTAATCAATCCATTACACCTAAATCTAACGTTAGAATAGAAGTTCCAGAAATGGTAAATAATCGAATTGTCACACGCTTCCATGCGTGTACCATGTGCAAAAGAATCCACTTCAATTGATGAATCAATGCATCGTTACTTGGCCAGAAAACACCATTGGAACGACTGACATCTTGATGAAATGGCCAAAACATCACTTTGGCAGCTTTCCATGATTGTTTTGTGTTGGCAACATTACTATGTTTTTGCCAAAAATCATGCGAAGAGAGGCATTCGTCAACAACTTTAATCATGCCCCATGCTTGCTGGAAGTGTGTCCTCTATCCAAAATAGAGGATTAGGGTTAGGCTTGGACAAAACTCAGCGGGGATCAAAAAAGTAAATGTTAAACAAACTGTAACATGTGTTAAACGATTAACAGAATGAGTAGTAATACGATCTGCTTTGCCTATGATGGATTCCGCTCTAGATCTCACCACCTATGTAAATGTTGCACTGACAGTTTTTTTCTCACTTTTCTCTAAGAACGTAGAAGGGCACTGAGACTCCAGCAGGGGCTGGGTCTCATCCGCCTCCAGCCACCACTCACTGTACTGGGATGGTGACGACGAACCCACCTGTCCCAGGTTGAGGGTGACGTTGACGTGATTGTAGTGTGGCCCCCGCGAGAGTGGAGGGCTCTGCCAGGAGCGCTCCGTGCCGTCGATTGCGTTGCTGACCGGGTGAGCGGAGTCCGGGTCGTCCAGGCTGCAGATCTCGCACAGGTTGCCCTGGGAGCGCGCAGAGAACGGAGAGGCAAACCGTTAAAACTGCTTGAGAGTCCACGTGGTCTTCCAAAACCAGAATCAAAATCTTTATTTGTCCTGGAGAAATTCGATGAGCTATGAAGCTCCTTTTCACAGATGTCCAGTAGGGCCGGGGCATAAAGTCACAACAATACAAAAAACAATAGGGGTGCAAAGCATAGGAAAGATTAGCCAATCACTAAAAACAAATACGTAAATATACTAAAACTAAACTTTTTTTAATTTTACCAGGTAAAGCCTACTGAGATATATAGCTCTTTATACTGGTAGGAACCTCCTGGTTACACCAGCCCACAGGGGATTATTGTGTCCGTTCGTCCGTCGTGCAGGGATGGGCTGGGTGGGGAGGGAGGGGCTGGGTGGAGAGGGGAGGGTGGGGAGGGGCTGGGTGGGGAGGGGAGGGTGGGGAGGGGCTGGGTGGGGAGGGTGGGGAGGGGCTGGGTGGGAGGTGGGAGGGTGGGGCAGGGTGGGGAGGGGCTGGTCACCCCGTGGTGCCCTTATAAAACTCAACGTTTAACCTACTCACGCCGGCTTGTGCCCGCCCTCACAATCGGGCATATTTGCGGAATACACCACGCCGCCGTTGACCCTGGCCATTGACCGAGCAACCCAACGTTCCTACCAGCTCCCTCCGCAGGAATGTGTTCAGACGGGTCCTGGCCACAAATTATAGGTCAACCAAGTGGCTTATCACGTGGAAATTTACAGCAGCCAAATTATCTTGCAAGCGACCCATACATTTCAAGCACAAATTAATAACTAAACATATTACCTTTCTCGTGAGCACTGCTTTATAACAATATATATCTGCATGGTACGCTAACGGTCTGGGTAATGGAATGTTTAGTCAACGAACCCATACCACACCCTCCTTAAGCGACACACATCTGAGGTCGTAAATGCAATTAATCTTTCATCGGAATCATGACACGCGAATTGCAGGGACACATTTTCAATAATGTGGCTTTTGGATCACTAAACTTTTTTCTGTATTTTACCAGGTAAGGCCCACTGACCTGTGTATCTTTTTGTTAAAGAAGCGACCTGGCCTCAAATTATAGCTCGGCAAAGTGGCTTATCATGTGGAAATTTATAGCAGCCAAATACTCTAAACGCGGTGGGAAAAAGCTGGCGGATCCTGAGAAAAATCCACACGACCACATGGAGACACGCAAACTCCAAATATACAGCAGGCGTCAGAGTCGGTATCGAACCCACGCCTTCCTGCATACCAGGTGAGGTAGTTAACATCTCGCCACCGTACGAGAAAATTCACCCTGGGAGAAGCTCAACAAAGTGGTTTATCACGTGTGAATGCAGCCAAATACTCTAACACACAAACTCTGCCATAGCCCTCCCTGATCAGTGATCAACCTCACCGGTTCTACCGTGCTGATTGAGATATGGCAGAATACGATACGCAAGCGGACAAACTGCGAAATCGGGCCAGCTTTCGGGAAAACAAAAAAAAAACAGTCACCGTTCCACTAAAACACGGCAGAATGATGGCCAAACAACGATACACGAATTGGGGCCTATGTATGTGTGTATGTGCGCGCATGGCAAATCACACGAGTGGGTTTCCACGCTCGGCTGCAGAGTTACCTGGGCCTTATCACTCTTTAAGAATTCACTGTCACAGTTGCGTGGGGAAAAGAGAAAAAAACCCACCCACATGTCCTTATTTGGAGAAGCATTTTTTTTTTTAGCGCGCAGGCTCACACAGTTGCGGCACTGTATGAGAAGAGGGCGACTCGTAGCTGTACGGAGGATGGATGTCAGAGAGATTTATCGCGTTTTGCTCTTCTCACACAAAAGAGGCAAAAAGGGAATGCCCTGAGGTTGTAACACTTGCATACCACCAGACGCGCACGAGGAACGTAGCCCTGCACGCAAAGTTCGCCCCGTGTAGCCTTCAACTGAGCGTTGGGGCAAGTTCTGTCAGCGAGTAGCACCTCTATGAAGGCTACCGGCACTGTGGCACACGAGGGGGTGGGTGGCCAGCACCACGCCCGGCCGCCTTTGTCTCCCCAGTGGCGATGTCTACGCAGGTCTACGACACACACGCTTCACACGCATTCACACACATATGCCCAATGGCTAAACAAATAAATGCCCCTTATACAATGCTTCCCACGGCTGGTCAAATTTGTCAGCAGAAATGTACTCGCCGCTGTGAGTCAGCATTTAGTGGCGTTTATTAGCGTGGCCTTAGAAAGGTGAGTTGAGATTCGTGCTTTCGTGTCTCGCTGTGCGCACGCTTGGGTAAGGGAGGCCACCCGAATGGATTGAAGATTTTACAATCAGCGTCCACAGAATGCTGCTATGCGGTTCTGTTAATAAATAAACGGTACTGTACAACATTCTACTCTCGCGCAGTGGACGCGTTTACGCGTGCGAGCATCAAACAAGCCGAACGATCGCTGTGCGTGGAACTCAACGACGAATTGCCCTCCGGAGGGATTCATCCCCCGTCACGGCGACGTTTTGGAATTTCCACCGCTCCCTCAGGACCACACGCACAAAAAAACACAACGGGCGTAAAGCATCGTCCACCTCCATCCTCTCGAACCATGACCACCTCGACCACGTTACTAACCCCCCCGCCCTCTCGCAAGGGTAACGCCAAGAAAGCCTCTCAGTGAATCACAAACTCAGTGGCGACGTCGCACTTTCTTATTTTTGGCTGCCACCCCGTGCCGGATTATCCTCGTAGCACAAGTAGCTACATGTGTAGCAGCTACACGTGCAGTGGCAACTACATATGCAGTAGCTACTACACGTGTAGTAGCCACTACACGTGTAGTAGCTACGGGCCACGCACTTTCAAGGGCCCCCGCGCTAAATGCTTTCAAGCTATCAATTCCGGCTCAGTGATTCTGCACTTGCTCTATTACTATAGTACTATACCGCCTTCAACTTTTACGAACGACTGGGTGTTTAAGGTTAGCGATGTGTCGTATTATCTGGCTTTATAGCAAATGAAAAAATACAATTAATTTACTTTGCAAGTTGACAATTAGTGTTTTAATATTTATGTGTTTTATTATTTCGGGCCCCTTTATAACATCATGCTACAGGCCCCGCACTAGCTTAGTCTGGCACTGGTGCCACCCCCTGGACCGTTGTCCGGAACCCCCCCTGGTTCCATCTGTTCACGTCCGGGGGGCCTCAAGAACTGTCCCATCGTCTTAAGCCGAACGACCCACACCGCCAAAATGTTTCAGAGTGTCTCTACAACACCTGTCGATGTGCTTCCCCCCGCTCCTTTAATCCGTAAGCCTTTTGATGGGCACGGTCCGACTTTCTGACGTGGCTGCAACGAGATGTCGCGTACCGGATTTGTAAATCCACTGCTGGATGAGGGCCTCCCCCCATGGCTAGGTACGGTGCGAAAGAAATTCGACGTACGTAACATGCCGTGCAGGCCGGGAAAGGGCTATTTCGATCCAGATGCATTGCCCTCTGCTGTCCACAACGCCGACTACGCCTGTTTTACTTACACGGTGGTCTTGCCCATTCAAGCGCGATCCAGGCTCAACCTTCCTTAAGCTTCCGCGTTTCCGATGGGATCGGGTGCATTTCTGGCGATTTCGTCAGAGGCTTTGATGCCAAATGAATCCACGTTGCCATTGGAGCGTTAGAATCTCCCACCGTTCCGCCATCACTGTTATCCTTGCATTTCATCCCAGGTCTCCCTTCCAACAGACGATCACTGCCGAACATCATGAAGGGGCTCTCGCATGGTTAAACAAGGCACCGTCTCAGAGCTCCAAAGTCTCGTTGCGTTTTTGGGCCCTTCTCACACTCTCACCGCATCCCCTAGGAAGAGGGCACTCCAACGGTAAGGAACGAACTGTGGTTTCCACGTGCTCAGCGAACAAGCGTAGCCCACAAATGCCATGGCAATTTTCCCTGCAAGACTACGCCACAGATATCTTGCCAGACATCTTGCCTCGCCACTGGTATCGGTCTTCTCTGCTATGCTATATGAACATTGGGCTGATTTAAGATCAGCCACATGAGCATCGAAGGCTTTAATACAAGCACAACGTTAGTCAAGTGATACGAGTGTGGACAGCCTATAGTTAACTACAGTATATCCTATAAACTGAAGTTATATCTGTAAGCGTGACTCCACAACAAAGACATTGATGACCCAGTGGTGGTGCCATGAGATGAGGATCATTGATAACCCTACGATGAAGGCCTTGAAGCATCAGTTGTGAAACCACATAGTCAGTATGAAAGAACACCCCACGATAAAGACATTCATGACCCAGTGAAGGAGCGATAAGGTCAAGATCACAGATGCCCCACGTGGTGGAAGACACTCACAACCCTGTGTTTTTAAAACCACTATTTCCGAGCCACGGTTGGCCCAACAATAGAGATGCCGGTGACCTTAACGACCCATCGACGGAGCCACACGATGACCCCAAGTCACGAGAGATGCCGATCTGTCCCATCAGTGGTGGTTTCTGGCTCATTGGCGGTTTGAAGCAGGAATTAAATTTGGGGGGGCCCTCCAATCGGTGATAACCCCCCCCCACTCGACTCGATGAGCCCCCCACTCGTAGTGCGATGGCAGGAGATATGTAGACTAGAGATGTAGATGACAACAGAGAGATAGAGACGAGACAGATGTGTAGTAAAATAGGAAAAATGCATGGGACCTTTTACCAGTATCAAAGTATGAAAAAAAATGGTTTTACCATTTCTGGCAATTAAACAGGAGGTGTTAAGATGTTCATACACCAAATAGAAACCTTTTGCAAGAAATCAAGAATGCATTGACGACGCGACCTGCAAAAGGTGTCTGTTTGTTGTTTGAACATCTTAACACCTGTTTCATTGCCAGAATTGAGTCAGAAAATATTAAGAAATATGACAGGTGCAGACAAAGACAGAGGCGAGAGAAGTTAATTATCGTGGTAATGCCAATCATCTTGCTATGCGCGTTAGGCTTTAAATTTGTGCCGGAATTTGACGAGCGGCTGCTATATTGAATGGATCTTTGCCCTCCCCCCCCCCTTGGGCCACTTGTAACCCCGTGCTTTTACTTAGCTTCCTCATGTCTCGCGCGACACCACTGCGTCCCGTCCACCACCAACCAACCACTCACTGACTCCCACTCACTCCACTCACTCCCACTCACCTGTCCACTGAGCGCGGCGCTCCCAGACAGAGCGCAGGACGTGTCCTCCCGGCTCCTGCCCTCCTCGTCCTGACCGCAGGTCGCCGTGGCGCTGGCACTGGCACGCTCGGCCACGTTGAAGTAGGGAGGCAGCAGGCTCGGCTCATTGCCCGCGGCCCGGGCGGAAGGGAGAGCAGGTAGCAGCAGCAGCAGTAGCAGCATCGAGACCAGGTGAGACAGAGCCATAGACGTCATGGCTTTACCCTGACTCTCCCGGGGCCGATCGTCGTGTTATTAGAATTGTTGTTGTTGTTGCTTGTTGTGTGACTGGGACGATTGGGTTGATGGCTGGGTGGCTGGCTGGTTGTCGGATCTTTTCACGTGGAATCAAACCGTTTCGTGCTCGGCTAAGGATGTCACGTCGCCCCAAAATTAAAAAAAAAAGTCGTGGAATAAATCGCGGAACAACCTCGCCGTTGTACAACGCGACTGCGTAACCCTGTCACCCTTCCCCACCCCCCGTACTCACACGGGCAGGCGCGCGCCTCTCGCTTCGCCCCAACAACGACGATCCGAAGTAGGTCCCTCAATCAACCGCAGCGTCAACTTACGGACAACCCAAGCGACCCGATCAACAGCCCGGTCCCATGAAGATTCACCCCCGTGGCACCCGCGTGTCGCTCGCTTAAATACCGAGCGGGCTGCGGGGCTGGGAAGGGGGGTGGGAGCTCCCAAGGTGGAGCCGCTGTGCGTGTGCGCGCAGGTGAGCGAGCGGTGGAGGCGGGGACAGGTTTGGGGTGTGTGGGAGAGGCGAGCGGATGGTCTGGGGGCACACCCTGTGTCTGCCTTCCTTCTGGCTTGTGGTCAGTGACAGCGAGGCTCCGCGCGCCACTCGCGTTGCCTAACGTGTTGCGCGCTATGGAGCGAAGCCCTCGTCCGCGGGGACACGAAAGTCGGGTTGATGCTTCGCTGCCCATTGTTCAAATTCTGAGCCACCACGTAGCGAATTACGTAAATCTCTCCGCTCCCGAAGACGCCTTGGGTTCCGTTTGAAGGTGGCATAACCCTCATCCCTCTATTCAAGTCAAGGCTTACGACTTTTAGGTTCACCTCTGCCTATGAAATGTTTATATCCATAGAAATGTTTAGCGTTATTTATTTTCACAAATCACATTGGGTTATTTAATGTATTTTTTTTACAAACATAGCAACTTTTTTGTTCACACGCGTTTTTTGCTCCCCAACTTTCCCCTATGAATGAATACGAATAAAACTATGATTTCGCCTCCTCCACGTGCATATCTCGTCGAACAGAGATGATGTATTGATACCTTCAACAGTTGAATTGTTTCCTATGAAAAATACGAAATGTACTTGTTTGGAAAGAGTGCAAGCTGCCTTCAAGGAAAATGTTATGAATGCCAACACACCTGACCATTGCCTTTCATTCGGACAAATAGTCCGTTATTAAATCGGTTAAACATTTTAGTTACAGCTTTTAGGAAATATTTTTTTCCGTAAAATTTTTCATAATTGTTGAGCGAAAATTGTGTCAATGATATGGTTCATGCGGAAATATAAACAACGATTGACGACTGCTATCCCAGTGGCTTTGACCACCGCACACTGACCTGCGTGGTGAAGTAAGGTCATACAAACCCCCATGTGACATAAACGGCTTGGGCTTTGCGGGTGGATTGACAAAGGGCTTGCAGATTCCAGAAAGACAGGGCCGACAGTCTCCCTCCATCCCTCCAGTCAGCCAAGCCTACTCACTCCTAAGCCATGCAACTTGTAAGATCCAATTATAGACTTAACTCTCTTCTAGAGCCAAACCGGACCGCTGTTTATCAAGTGTAATCCTGCATCCCCAAGATGGGTCATCCATTGCAACCAGACCCTGCTGTTAATGGATGCTTGTGGTTAGAACTCATAGCTCGGAGATTTACTTATATCTTTATGATCCTTCCAGGGTCGGTAAAATTCGGTACCACTCTGTGATAAATCAAGTGAATCATTTTAGATTTGAAGCTTTCGCTACGTTGTCCCCACCTGAAGAAGGACGCTTGTGTTGCGCCCGAAACGTCGTGATTTTATTTAGTTGTTTTCATTTATTTTATTTTTTACCTACGTGACTTTACCGAAAAAAACAAAGCGTACAAGTGAATCATGCTTGCGAGGAGATTGATTGCTTGTTGATTAGAATGCGGAATTGCCACGCTTGTTCAGGATGTAGATACTTTAACGTTGAACGTTTGAATTAATAATGACATAACCACCTCTATATGAGAACGTATCAATTTGTAGTACATATGTTGACTTGAAATAAGAATTATATCTAGACAATCTCCGACGTAAATGTGGATCTCGAAAAAAATGGAGAGGCTTTAATCATCGTCATGCGTTGATTGGAACTGTTTTGTGAACATTAAATGTACGTGTTATGATGATGTCATGCATGTTGTGTGTTTTATTCGTGTGTAGAATTGAAGATGACAGAAGTTGACTCAATCTGTAACATCACAACAAATCAATGTAAGTCCGTGACTGATGCGCTCAATGCAGTCCTGTAAACAGTCCGTAAGCAGTACGGTATAACAATCATGCCCCTGTATAAATACCAGTCCAAAAATGTGTCGTGCCTACCACTGTGTTATATAACAAACACATCAACTCAACTCGTACTCAATAGCACATCATGCGCGAAAAATACGGGTCACTGCCCGAACCGTGGCCTGTCGTGGACATTTCCTCTTTAAAGCCACGGTGGTATTGACATTTCGAATGCGTTGGGGTTGTTAATATGTTTTGTTATGTATCCTTGTGTGTGAAACCACTAACCAACGCAGCAAAGCCAGCATCACCGAATAAATCACAAACACACACAAAGTTATATATAATAATAACAAAAACATTGCGTTCCACTACTCGGTGTGTTCGCTAGACGGCGCTGTGAGCCCCAACACCGAAAACTAAATCAATGGATGGTCACTCCCCCCGAAGCGTCTGGTGTGGGTTTCGTGTTCAGGTTGGTGGGTCACTGGGAGAGTAGCCAGTACCAGTGGCTGGGTTGCCAGTCAGAGCCAGTGGGAGGGCGAGTACTGGGCATTGGTTAGCTTATTGGTTAGGGCAGATGTGTGTGTATAGCTGGTGTGGGTGAGGCTATGGCTCGTACCAGTGGCTGGGTTGACTAGTCAGAGCCAGTGGGAGGGCGAGTACTTGGCATTGGTTAGCTTATTGGTTAGGGCTGATGTATGTGGCTGGTGTGGGTAAGGCTATGGCTCGTAAATGGGTCTTTCAAGACTGCAGTGCGGCTCTTGAAATTCGAAAAAAATGGCTCTTCTTGTTATTTTGGTTTCCGACCCCTGTGCTGGTACCATTGGCTGGTTTGCCGGCTCGAGCCAGTGGAAGAGCTCCTAAGTCATTGTTTGGCGAGCTAGTTAAGGTGTTGGGGTGGCTGAGGGTAGGTTTAGTACTGGTTGGCTGTGTAGTTGGTTGGTTGGTTGGTTAGAGGCCGTCCATAAATGACGTCACGCGATTTTGGATGCTTTTTGACCCCCCCCCTTCGTCACACGGCGTCACAAAAAGTCAGACCTCCCCCCTCAAATATGACGTCACAAAGCTCTGCCCCCCCCCCCCCAGGTGCGTGACGTCATCTATGGACGGCCCCTTAGGGTCAGTGTGTGGGCTCGTACCAATGTCTGGTTTTGAGAGTTGTGTATGGTTCGGGGTATGGCTAACGTTTCGTTGCCTCGTGTACTCTGCCTTCAAACTTATGCACTTCCTCAAACAACATAATCGTATTTTCAGTTCTTAACATGTTTTCCCTTCTGGTGTTAACAACACGGCTTAATGTTATAAATACAATATTCCATGGAGGAGATGTCAAACAGGTCATTATCATGATCTTTAACAGCATCCAACTTCATTAACTGAAATACAATTGTCTATTTGCTCCATTTTAAAACTCGAGGATGAAAATTACTACGAGAACGAGCAACACACGAAAACATCGGCAGCACGTTCACTTTCCATGACGCGAGCTTGTCGAGAGGGAGTGATCTGAGCTGGGGAGCGGGCAACATTCTTCTTGCAGAGAACTCGCGGCTGTCTGACCACCACCTCACCGCCATCTGTGAGTTACGAAGCAAATGACGATTGAGTGAATATCGGGGAGCGCGCAGCAACAGTTCACGTCTTGACAGGGTGAACGGAGAGAAGAGAGTGGGGGTTGCAAAGCCATTCGTCATCCCATTCGTTGCAATTATTGGCAAACAAATCCAGACGAGGTCGTGCTCGTTTCACCGTGCCAAAGGTGCCACCAGATCCAATGGGACACGAACGGGTGTGTTCACAGGAAGTGTCAAAACATTTAATCGGTGCAATGTCAGCCTTTTTACGTAGCACATATAATAGATTTTGGGTTCCCATTTCCAAGTGTCAACAAGGACGAGATTGTACCATGGTCAGTGCTGTTGATGTGCCCCCTCGTGTGTGGATTAATGATCCATTTAAGGGATCTCTCACATGTTCATCCTTTAAGGGAACTCAGAAATTGTTTTGTGATATCTCCTTCCACAGGCCATGCCCTAACATGGAGTGATACACAGTTAAATTTCGATTTAAAGCTTTCGTAACTGCAGGGATTCATCTTCTTGGTTCTTTCGGTAAAGTTACGTAGAAGGGAAATAATAAAATAATAAAAATAAAACGTAATAAAATACAATTCTCACGACGTTTCGGCCACAACGCAAGCAGCTGTCCTCAGGTGAAGAACAGGGCTGTCTTTCAACGTTTCGGCGTTGTGGCCGAAACGTCGTGAGAATTGTATTTTATTATGTTCTATTTTTACTATTTTATTACTTCCCTTCTACGTGACTTTACCGAAAGAACCAAGAAGATGATACACAGTTGTGTGCGAGTTCCAAAAAGACACTTTTGTCTCGTGACATGGCGGATATAAATTGATATAAATTAATAATATAATTAAGGAAAACTTGTGATTTCTAAAGGTACTGCTGTATGACAATTTTACAAGATCCACAATAGGGCCAAGACAATTTTTTTTTGCAATATCCAACGCATTTGCAACTGAATGTTTCCGCACCTGTGTGTTCTCTATCACAGAGTGCCATCTTTCCATCTTGTAGGCACACACGAACGTTGCACTTAAGAAGTGACATCAGGACGCCCGAATTAACGACTCAGAGGCCAAATACTCCATGCCTGGTTAAGGAGCGTTATTATTTTCGGAGGCACGTCTCGAATTAGCGATCGACACAAGGGATTGGGGACTTGCGTGCTCTCGGCGAGTGGCCGGGCCCATCGTAGATGGAACTCGCTGCCCCTTCGACACGTTAAATAAGCCCGCTTCTGTGGCAGACGTCGCACACGCTCGCACGCCGGCCTGACTCCCAGCCCTCTCCTCCCTCCGCAGCTCATCGCAGCAGGTACGGTGGCACGGAGGGGCAGGATTGAGGACGCTCATACGCGAGGGCGATCCACCGTCGACAAGAGATACGCGACTGATTTCTCACGAGCCTCTTATTTTCTTCTCGACCCGTGAATGAATATTGTGTGAAGGTGAAGGCTCCCGTGTCGCACAGAGGAGAGTTAAAATATTGGAGACGTTTGTTTTCGGATTGGTGGGAGACGTTGTTGAGGTTTTGTGTGGGGTATATATTAATGTACTTGGACAACCACCCGAGATTAAACCACATCCCCGCTTTCAGCGATTTGATGGTCTTAGCCAGTTTATCAGCGTTTGCACAACAATTATAAATTTGTGTTTTCACTTAAGCCTTAACCCAGCTCCCATAGACAAATAGACAAATAACGAAGGGCATGCATTTTGATATTTGAGTGGCTATGTGTGTTGAACAGAGGACAGGCTGTATATATATATTTTCTCTTAAATAATACAGAGACAAGAGTCTAAATGCCAAATAAATAAAATTACATATAGGTCCATCAGCCAATTGGTTATCCAGATCAATATTTCCCATCTAGGAATTCGACCCAGAGCAAACAATCGGTTCTGGAAGGGCCATTGGCTGACGAACCTAACATTTTATTTTACATATTGCGTTTTTTTTCTTCATCCCTTCTCGTGTCTCTCGTCTCCTTTTTCTTCTTCGCTCATTCGTGTTGTGGTTTCAGATGATTCAGTCGCTTGTTTGCCTTTGTTGTTATCTCGCACGACGTCCGCCACTGCGCCAATCGTTCAGCATTTTTGTTTAAAGCAGCTGCCCCATCCGCGCGTTTTCCGCACACTCCCGACTGCACAGACTCCTCGGAACAAACGCCGCCACCGCCGGCGACCGCCACGCTCCACCAGCAGCCATGCCCTACTACATACCCAGCTACCAGAAGGAGCTTCCCTACAACCAGTTCCGCTGGGGCTCAGCGGAACGGTGGCGCGTGCGCTCCGTCAGCAAGTGGCTAAGCGCCAGCTCCGGTCGCTGGAGCGCCAGCCCCATCCTGGGCTGGAGCAGCTACTCACCGCGGATCTGGAGCGAGAGGATCCGCGAGTGGCCGTGGAGGTGGACGCGCGGCTGGTACGGGCAGTTCCACTCGACGCGAAGCGGCCTGGAGACCTACGACCCGAGCCTGGGCGCGTGGAGCGCTGCCCGCAGGCGGCTCAGCGTGACCCTGGACTCGCCGAACAAGTACATACTGTCTCCCTCGCGCGAGTACTGCGTGGGCTCGGCAATCCGCACACGCCACCACAAGACCTACATGTTCCCCGGCTACAGCGGCACCCTGCACAGCCTGGCCGCCACCAAATCCAACATCTGCGCCCTGCGGTAAGGAACCGACGAGGAGAAGGAGGAGGCGGGAGAGGTGGAGGTGCAGGGGCTACTTGGATTTTCATCAATGCCGGGGGAGACCTGGGATACATGCAAATCTGTGGCTTGCTATTGTTTCAAGGGATGGGGGGGGGCATGCACAACATTAGAGGATGAAACGGCCCAGTCAATGTTAAACAAACTTTACGCAAATGTATAATTCTAAGCGGAATGAGTAACGATGGTAGCAATATGATCTGCTCATGTCTATCGTGAATCTGCCCCAGCTCTCAGCCCCCGTGTCTTAGAGTCATCGATGCGACGCCCAGCACGTGATTGCCACCTGTGTTGCATTTTGTTCCAGCAATTTTTGACACCAACGATGGCAATTAAGCGGCAGGGCCGAGCCTTCAGCAGGGGAGGGGGCCCAGCCCCCATCTAGCCCCTCTCACAACGAATATGCTTACAATCAACATTTTCAAATTGTAATAATAAAATAACAATGGGATTTTTTAAGTCTTTTAATATCAGAGCATCTCAGAATTGTGTGCAATGTGACCAATTCAACGTAAACAATACAAAGAACATCAAAACAATACATAATCGCTTGGAGGTGGATTGGTGAAACGAGTTGTTTTTTGAGAGATTTTTCAGTCAAGGAAGTTCAAGGATTGTACCATAATTGTACATTCTACAGTTAAGCATGACGCCGGTATTATATGGCTATATATTGGGGCAGGGGGGAGGGGCAGGGCAGGGGAGCAGTAACACGGTAGCTTCGGAATTGCACTGTGAACCTGGTCACCTGAGTGTGATTCCCAACCAAGGCGAACATAATTGACCGTCCCGCGTTGTAAAATATGCTCAGACAATTCCCATGGCCAGCATCTTGTGGGAAGGCCCTTGTTCAGCTGTGGATTGACAGGGACCTGCATTTGTTTTGTTATTGCCATTATATGGCTAAGACTGGCTCACCACGCACCAGTAGATTTCAAGGAATGCAGTTTTATGCCACCACGGTTCCAATTTCCTGCGAGCCACATCAACGTTCCACCAATTTATGGACAGCCAAATATATTCCGTGCATCATATATTAACTTGCCACTGCCATTTGCGGTATATAAAGAAGGACTTGCATGCCAACTCACGACTCGAGGATTAGCCTTGCACATACACCATCTTATTTCTTTATTATATTGAACGGGAAAACAAAGTTATGCTTTGCAGACGGACGTGGATCTGGTGTGGGACACGTGGCGTAGTAGCGGGGTGAATCAGACACTAATTAAAGTAGCGAAGGAGAAGATTGTGGTTTGAGATGTGGGACAGTCCGCAGGAAATGTTGCTCATGGATCCTGCGTAAAGGTTGCTGTATGTTGTCGGCTTTGTCACGTGGGGTAAAACATCCCCTTGCACCTCATTCTAGATGCATGCGAGGTGTTTCTGGAAGCTATTTAACAAACAAAAAGTGTCAATGCCACAAGGAAAAAAAGCATAAGACGGGATCTCTTCCGAAGAAGCGGCGTCAAAAGTAAATTTTCAGTGGTTGGTTAAGGAGTGAAATGTATGTTGAGCCACTCTTACAGCCACACTCACTGGCAGTGTGTTTGCATGGATTGTCGGTGTTGCAGTTCAGGCAGTCCGCGTTAAATTTGGCAGCGCGGGCAGCACCCTGTCACAATAAGGCTCCCCAAATCACCGTGTCACGGCAAAGCGCTCCCTTGAGCACGGAAGTTTGATAATACTTTTATTTTGATAGGGTGCTGCCCTGACTGATGCAAAAACTAAACCTGTAAACATAGAATGAATTTGCATGTTAGCAATGTCTGCAGTCGATGACATTAATTACATTAAATGCCTTAAAAGAGTAAGAGTGGCCGTGTGAATTATTTTGAATTTGAGTCGTGATGGCTTGTGGGATTTATTCCTCTCGGTGCCTCGTGGTAGAGTGTCTGCTTGTACACTTTGGTGCCAACTTTTCAATCACAAATAATAATGATCATAGTTATTGCGCTTGAACCAGAAAGGGCCTCTTTGAAACTCAAAACTCTTTGGCATATTCCAATGGTGAAGAAACTGGAGTAGTCAGAGAAAACTCACATGTAAATGGAGATAACGATTAAATATCGTATTACTGCAATCTCCCAACCACCCTTGCAGCCCAAAGTGACAACACTTGGTATTCTGACATCTGATGAGTTCAGGCAGGATATTTTAGTAATCGGATAACAACACACTTTTGACTCAAACCCATTCCAAATCAAGGAAACAAAAGTCAAAATAATGTTGTGGGCAATGCAGAACGATGGACGCATTAAAAATCGCATCCACGTATCTCATGGCAAGTCTGCCGACTGCCTTCAGAGTGAAAATTAAAAGCAAAAAATATCGGCATACGACTATGGAAGCACCGACAAAACCATCTACCACGATGCAGCGAACGACTGTGCGCTCAACAATGAAACTGAGCCATTGAATAAATCAACGCACATCAAGTGAAGCCATTTCCTGGCTAACTAAGCATGAAATTGATGTATCAGTTGCCATTTCAGACAACCATAATCAAGTAGAACAAACTATTTTGAACATTTTCTTGGTTCTTTCGGTAAAGTCACGTAGAAGGGAAGTAATAAAATAATAAAAATAAAACATAATAAAATAATTCTCACGACGTTGCTGCTTGCGTTGTGGCCGAAACGTCGTGAGAATTATTTTATTATGTTTTATTTTTATTATTTTATTACTTCCCTTCTACTTGACTTTACCGAAAGAACCAAGAAGATGAATCCCTGCAGT
The DNA here is from genome assembly GCF_964198595.1 of Lampetra fluviatilis. NCBI lineage: Eukaryota > Metazoa > Chordata > Hyperoartia > Petromyzontiformes > Petromyzontidae > Lampetra > Lampetra fluviatilis. The sequence goes on along the minus strand of NC_136278.1, from coordinate 30,740,624 downwards.
CACGAAAGCTTTGAATCGAAATTTATTTTGAACATTGAGAACAAAATCTTAATTATTATATTCTCAACGGTTATTTGTTCCAGTGATGCAGCGATCAGCAACACCGCACTACGAACCTGGCAACTCCAGTTGAATTCACAACCACAGCTAACATCTGTGGCGTGCGTGAGGTCCCACATTCGCCAACCCCCACTAACTGGCGTGATGAAGTATGGTCATACAACTGCTGTGGGTGACAGGGTTTGCGAAGGCCTCCATCCACACAGCAGAGCGTTGACGAAAAGTTGTACATTATTTGCATTTATTTATTATTAAACAGTTGCCGCACTTAGCGAACGCAACCCAAAAAACTGTATCATTAATGTAACTCTACAATTAAATTTGGATTTATATTGCGTCTAAATGTGGCGGCATCTCAGGACGCTGTACAAAACCAGCGGGCACATTTAATTCAGAGAGAGGTGGTCAATCTTAGGCGATGTGAAAAAGGAAGGAAGGTATTGAGCCTTGGACTTGAGCAGGGGCATAGGGTCGATAGGGGCATGGGGTAGAAAGTCATCTGTGTATGACAAGGGGGATGGAAGGAAGTTCCAGACACATATTCAGCCGAACCAACATTATGTCGCATCGCCCAATATTTAAAAAAATTACATGAGACCGACCGCTTTAATTACTCAGATCCAGCGAGCAGAAGTCTGGGGGGGGGGGGTTAAATTGCAGACGTCCCGGTATTGTGACTAAGAATAGAAGGTACAGTTATACACACACGTCGGTGTTCCTGTGAGACGCACCGCAGCCCATTCCTCGCACCGGCTCGCGCCATACAAGGCTCCTCTCTCCTGCAACGAGAGAGGAGCCTTGGGATGGATCCCTTACATCGAGACATCCCCTCGGAGGATCCGGCGGGGAGGGGCGGCTCTGCGAGGCATCGGGGCGCGGCTGCTGCTGTAGGACCCCGCGCTCGGGGAGTATCGAGTTCTTTGTTGCGTGGGGTTTAAAAAAATATTCCCACACCGGGTCTAAACAGGGGGAAACGCGATGACAGAGTGGAGAGCTCCACTGCCACTCGCACGGGGCCCCTCTGCTCAGCACATTGCGCCCAAGGAGGCTATGGCCATTATGGGCACCACGTGGTAGTCCTACTCCAACCTTAACCCACCTTGCTTACCAACCCATTCACTTGTCGACCTGCCTGCTTGTCTATTCACCTGTCTGTTGTCATGTTTATTTGCTTGCTTACCTGTCTATTTGCCTACCGCCTTACCTGTTTAACCATTAATCTACCTTCCTACCTAACTACATGCCTACTTGTCTGCCTGTGTGCCTATTGACGTACCTACTTCAATACCTCCCTGCTTGCTTGCCTTGGCACCTACCTGTCTGCCAACGAAGATGCCTCCCTGCCGATCTGTACATATACCTACCTGACTGCCTGCCTGCCGTCCCACGTAACTGCCTACCTATTTCTCTGCCTACCTACCTAGTAACCAATCTACTTGCCTACCTACTTGTCTATCTGATTATATGCCTGTCTTTCTGCCTACCTACCTGAACGCCTACCTACATCTCCCTACCGATGTCACTGCCGATCTGCCTACCCGTCTGAGAGCGTGCTTGCAAGGCTAACCTCAAACACCACCGTCCCATCCACCTCGCCCCACCGTCTCAGACACATGGGACCCCTCTTTGCTGGCATGACAGGAGCAGGGGTGGACGGGTGTGAGTTACCAACCAGTGACAAAATTTATCGCTTTGCATCAACGACGGAGTCGTCACGTGACACGGTCACGCGAGCGGTCTGAGATTTAGAGAGCACACGTTGCTTCACGGTGCTGCCTCGGTGCTTCCTGCTGCGTTGGGCGCCTATGTCAGCCGCTTGCCCCAGTGCCTGCGGTGTGCCTGCGGTGTGATTGCGGTGTGTCTGTGGTGTGTCTGTGGTGTGTCTGTGGTGTGTCTGTGGTGTGCCTGCGCGTGCGACGGTGACTTAATGGATTGGCGCACGCCGCGTTACGGAACCCGGCAAAGCCGAGTTCCATTCCTGGCAGTGAAACATCATCAGTGGTGAGCGATATGTGAAATGCTAACTGGCTCTCTCTCACCTGGATTGACCGAGCCTTAAATGAGTGCCTGGTTCAGTGTGTACAAGCATCAACACTGGGGAGACAAAGGCGGCCGGGCGTGGTGCTGGCCACCCACCCCCTCGTGTGCCGTGTGGACCTTCACAGGTGCTGCTCGCTAACAGCACTTGCCCCAACAGCATGTTACATACTCTTTGGTTCTTTCGGTAAAGTCACGTAGGTATAAAATAAAATAAAAAAGCATGGTCTGCTGCTGATGCAGACCATGCTTTCCCACCTGATGACGGACGCTTGTGTTGCGCCCGAAACGTCGTGATCTATTTTATTTTCTACCTACGTGACTTTACCGAAAGAACCAAAGAGTATGGATTCCTGCAGTCACGAAAGCTTCAAATCAAGCATGTCACATGCTATACGGGGGGATCTTTGTCTGTGTGTGTGTGTGAACAACGCTCTTCATTGGCAGAGTTGGCTCTGTGCTGCTGCTGTTGTTGTTTTGGCAGGCGGAAAGACTGTTGGCTGAGCTCCTGTGCTTCCCGTCCCAGCTGGGACATGTAAAGCATCTCTGCATTGGAACCATCCCGGCACTTGTCAGTGGGCACACACGCGCACGCACAGAGGAGGAGGAGGAGGAGGCAACCGCATGAAGAAATACACGAGGAAGAAAAATCACGCGTGCGCATGGATCCCGCAACCATTGTCGACGTGCGTTTTCCCTCGGAAGTATAACAGCAATTTGCGATATTGTTCAAATAACAAGTGCCGGGTGAGGTGGGGCTGGGCCCAATGAAGTGGTGATTTCCCCGATTAAAGTGTCACGCTCAGACATGCAGTCAATGTGTCAGTCTCTCGATTGCTCAGAGAGCCCCGGTCAAATTTGCAACAACAACAACAAAAATGTACCCGAGGTGGGTGGGTGGGGGGGGGAAGTCAAAACGTCGAGGGAGTGATGATGACAAAATTTGTGTTCACATACAAGATGTTCGTCCTTCAACATATATTACATGTGCATTCATGTATTCATCATGTGGTAAACACGATGGGTACACCAATGTTAGGGGATGTCTGCTTTGAAAAATAAAGTCCTGTATGACGTTACATTTTTGTCTAGTTTTAATATTACAGTATCGTCAATGTTGAACGATCCTTGTAAATTGATTTGCAAGATGAGCAGATACACCTTTACCGAATTGGTTGAACGTATTTGCCTGCGATGGTAAATACATTCACTGTTAATCATATGACTCGGTATATACATTCACGTATTAAAGCTACTTTTAAATTCTTATAATAGCTGTTGTAGAGAAAGGCTGTCCATCACTTACGGCACAAGATGGTGTATACGAAGCAAAGAAAGCGCGAGAAGCAGAGAGGTTGACACGTGAACAGGATATGAATGTGTGATGTGAGCCGTTCATAAGACGAAGGCACCTGGAATGTCGGAGCGACTGTTGAAAAGTTTCAGCTATGGGTCGATTTTGAGCGCCACGGAATGTCGAACTAAAATTATTCAACGACAGTGGCGAGGTAGCGGTGGCATTCGATTGCAATCTTTTGTAATTTTCTGTACGGCCACTCAGCTTTGCGAATTCCTAAACGTGCGTGAGTAGGATCGATGTGAACACGCGGAAAGTGCAGTAATTGTACGTAGGTATGTTGAAATTCTTTCGCACCCGACGTAGTCAACCGTGCGAATCGGAGTTGCGATAATTAACACAGACCCAGGGATGGGCATAATTCAACATTCTAACAATTCGCAAAGAATAAGCAGCATCACTGCAGCAAGAACAAGAGAGATTGAGAGCTGTGATGGAGAGAGTTGGAAGGTTTCAAGATGCGCACACTATACATATATATATATATAATATATAAGTGACTCTCTCTCCTCTGAAAATTACTGCACAATGATATTTGCTGTGCGTTGTATTTAAGAATACAAATTTACGTGTAATATATCTGTTTTGAATAGATTTAGAATGCGATTTAGTGAATAGTATGTATCCGTTTTGAATAAATTTCACTCAAATTGTTTGCTCGTGGTCCATTTCTCTTTTTTAAATCCTTTATATTAAGTTCACTTGCTTGCTTGCTTGCGCGCTTACGACCGTGCAAATCTTTCGGTCGTTTTTTAACCCACTTCCCGTGATCCAATCGAGCTGACATTTTGCACACAGACTCGTTGTGCGTGACAATTTATTTTCGTGAAATTTTTTTCCCATAACTTTACACTTTTTAGGAAAAAATATATATATTTAATTACCAATTGCTTAATGGTGGCAGGCAATCATCTGACCCATAGGTGGCAGCCATCTCAAGCCAGAGGACGAGAGGACTCTAGCCGCCACGCATATAAAGGATTTATAGTGAAAAACTTTGTTTTTACGGGTTAATTTTTTTATGCAAAGCTCTTCTCAGAGCAGAGCACATTTTGCGAATGCGCGCGGGTCACAATCAGCAATGGTCGATCAAAAAGGGCCACGTGCATTTTTGACGCGCTGAACATTCGCCGTTACGTTTCAGTTTTGCGAATAGTTTTTTTTGTAAAGGCGCATTGTTCGTAATGCTAGTGGAGCAGTTGGCACGCCGCACTACGAACCCGTCGACCTGAGTTCGATGCCCGCTCACAAGCGATTATAATCTGAGCCGGTCCTGGGCCTCCGCTATAACTACCTGGTGCGGTTCATTTTCTTGGTTCTTTCGGTAAAGTCACGTAGAAGGGAAATAATAAAATAATAAAAATAGAACATAATAAAATTATTCTCACGACGTTTCGGCCACAACGCAAGCAGCCGTCATCAGGTGAAGACCAGGTCTGTCGGGGAGACAGCGTCGTGAGAATAATTTTATTATGTTTTATTTTTATTATGTTATTATTTCCCTTCTACGTGACTTTACCGAAAGAACCAAGAAGATGAATCCCTGCAGTCACGAAAGCTTTAAATCGAATTTTTACCTGGTGCGGTGTGTAGTAAGCATCAGCACTGGGGATACAAAGACGGCTGGGCTTTATTCTGGCCACCCACCACCTCGTGTGCTGTGCCGGCCTTCATAGGCGCTCGCAAACAGCACTCGCCTCAACAGTCTGTAAACGCTGCGATACGGGGTTAATTTGTCTTTGTCAGCAACATGGAATGGTAGTTACATATGCAGACCATGTTCATTCATGTCTGGGCAGAGGTTGGCTAACAGCCCAAAAGGTCGGCTTCGGAGGGAAAAGTTTTGCGAGTTTCTGAAATAAGAATACCCCTAAATTTCGATTTAAAGCTTTCGTGACTGCAGGGATTCATCGAGAAGGCAGAGTCTGCCTTCTCGACAGACCTGTTTTCCACCTGAAGACGGCTTCTTGCGTTGTGGCCGAAACGTCGTGAGAATTATTTTGTTACGTTATATTTTTATTATTTTATTACTTCCCTTCTACGTGACTTTACCGAAAGAACTAAGAAGAAGAATACCCCTTTGAACGCAGCGGCACGTTCGATGGATAATTGCCAACGTGAGTGAAGTGGCTTGACGCAGGGTTGGACTTAGTGGGAGGCAAAATGGACATTTATTCAGGGCCAAAATCTCCAGAGGACCCCACGTAACATGTACAGTATATTTTTAATGTAAGTATGGCTGTTAGTTTCAACTAGAATTTAAAATGAACGATATGGGGCCGTCCATAAATGACGTCACGCACCTAGGGGGGGGGTAAGACATTTGTGGCGATGTGTGACGAGTGCGGGGGGGGGGGGTGAGAAATGTGACGTCACATCAAAATGCGCAACTTTAAATAAATATAGACAACACGTTCTGCTTAGTGAAATATACTTTTTGATGTTTTCTCCTACAACATCAGAGTGCAGCGCCACATTAAATACGCACTACAATGACAATAGTTTAAAGCGATTTGAATCATGTTTTATTTTTTTGGGGGGGCAGAGCTTTATGACGTAATATTTGAGGGGGGGTTCTGGCTTTTCGTGACGCCGTGTGACGAGGGGGGGGGGTCAAAAATCGTCCATAATCGCGTGACGTCATTTATGGACGGCCCCTATGAACAATACTCTCTTCATTAAGTGCTGCTTATTTGGTTGCTGTGTTTGCATCCGGTCAGGTGACTCAGTGGTATCACAAGCAGCTCGTAAGCAGGAAGGTTGCAAGTTAAAATCCTGGCTGGGGAGTTGGTGCTCCGTCCACCGTCTCTCTGGGGTTGATAACACCCGTACCGCTTCGTGGGGAAGTCAACAGTGGTTGACTTCTGGATGGACTCACCCCCGACTCACCCTCGGCAAATGAATTTGTAATTTCCACGAGTGGCTCGGGGCGATAAAGAGCCGACGAGCACTGGCGCGGTGGTTGTTTGAGCAGGAAACTACTTTTTTTTATTTTGTTGTTTTGACTTTGACCTCCAGCTTTCCCCACCTGACGTAGATTAACGCTCCCGTATCACGCTGGTGTTGACCCCTCCACAACTTAGGGGTTTTTCGTGTGTGTGTGTAAGGAGGGTGGGGGAGATAATTTGTGTCTCTGGGGCAAAGATACATACATGCCGCCCATGCGTCGAATGAATATTACTCAACAACGTTTTAAATCTGATATATATTTTTCAACAACCACTCGCATCTAAACAGAATTGTCAAAATGTGACAAAAAAAACTCATGGGCTTGGTTTGCGAGTTACAGCGGTAATCATTTCCATGGAAATCATCACAACGACTGTTGACCGTTGCGCCGTCGTGTTTAAACGTGTTCTGTGGCTCGAATGCCACGGCGCCTGACAGCTCCTGCCTGGCGCACACAACCAAGGCAGCCAAAATATTTCTCGCATGATGAAACAGGCAGGGATTCTGAGCAAGTGCGTTGGCCTTTGGCGGCTTCAACCGGCTACACCGTCTCTTCTGTTACACATGTTAATACCTTAGCCAGCTCTCGAATTGATAAATGTTGACCACACCACACTTTGACAATTCATCGCTAGTGGTGTAGAATTTTCAACACGTTCACTGAGATTGCTCCAATGTAATTTCTCACAAAACGATGCTGTCACGAGGTCAAATAGGTCATGCCAGGCACACTACATTCTGGAACTGAGGTTGGACATTATGTGAGGGATTTCCCCTGAGCACAATTTATCTTGACAATGGGGAGTTAATGGGTGGTCTTTTGTTTGTAGAATATTTCGTGGCTGCAGGTTTTACTTTCGCAAGTCACAGGCAATGTATGATGATAGCTCAAGCTTATATGTTTAACCAGGTGAGAAGTCAACAGGCCAGGATGAGTATCATTCGTAAGAGTGGCTTGCGGCATTAGTCTGCCAATAGGGGGGGAGATGATTGCTGTTTTGTGTAATCCCGATTGAGTAATCTCCTGCTGGTAATTTTCAAATTTGGCAGATTTGAACCCTGACACCAGCAACACAATGGCAACGCAATGTCATTTGTCAATCCACTGCTGGATGAAGGCATCTCCATCCCGTGTTAGTCATAGGGTTTATTTCACTCTCCTTTCACCACACTGGCCAGTGTGAAGGGACATGATGGTGGTTCGTGAAGGACGCTCGCAATAACGAGCGGAGAGCCAGGCGGATAATAATCAGCAAATTGGTGCAGTAGGGAGCATTGGTGGTGCATCTGTCAGTCATCTCAGTTACTCAACCCATGGCGCTTGCCTGGGTCTGTTCCGTGACCTGTCAGTGTGGCCTCAAGGTGCACCTAGCCTGGCACCGGCGCCGTGGTGATGTCACCGCATCACACAGTGACATCCGCGATGTCCCTGCACAGGTGTTCACATGTGGGACCCACATTGCATAGGAGGTGCCTGCTCAGAGTTGGGACACGGATTGTTTTCACTTGCGAATAACTTCAACTACACAACAACGCAGCGTGCAAATGATCGTTTTTCTACATTTCATACCGATGATGACCATGACCTCCTTACTGTCGACAATGCATCAGGACTTGTTACGTTTTAAAGGCTGGCAAGCCCCAACTTGTTGCTATGAGTAATTACATTGTCCAGCTAGCCTCAGTGTATCCACTTGTATGGAATGTTAACAACAATTGCCTCTGCCAATGTCTCTTTGAAGTAATTTTGTTCCACTGAAATCTAAATGGTAACTCTGAACCCTCTCCTCTGAAAATAAGTGCTTGAAATGTACATGCATTATAACTCGATTCCATCATCCCATTTCTCGTTTTTTTAATGCTACGGTCATGTGTGCTCATGAGAACCAGTATTCTATGGCTGATTAACATCCAGCGATACGTGATTGAAATTGTATTTATAAATATACGTACACCCCTTGAGTGCGTGCTGCCCGTAGACCAGTTGAGATATCACGACTCGCCACTGCTGTTATTCACGCAAGGGAGTACAACTCTGGTAGCCGAGTTTCTAATGCACCACTCCTCCCCCCCGCAATGAAATCTATGCGAGTCCCAAATACTCCCACACACACAACCAGTCACTCAACCCAATGAGTGCCACAGACTCGCCATGGGCATGGGACCAGTGGCACAGCACGGTCGGCATGGGCCCTGGTGCAAGGAATTAAATGCGGCCCTCATCCCACCGCTGAGTGGCAGGTCACGCTTTCTCCTCTGCTACCCTTTAAAAGCAGAGTGCTTCAAAAAAATGTTAACACTTATATGGGACTATAGTTTTAAATGGAAAGAGAACGTAGACTGTAACATGCTAACAAATGTCATGTTTAATAGCTTCAAAAAGTCATTCTCCACTTGTTCGCCATCATTGTCAACACGTGCCTGGAATCTTCTCCAGGTGGTCTTCAGAGCCTGGAGGCAGCACATTTCACGTGGTATTGTTGCAAATTCTCAGAGGTGTTAACTTTTTTTTGAAGCACCCTGTATGGAACTCCCTCCCTCCCCCCCCCAATCAACCGCAAGCCATCCGTGTTGTCGTGATCCCTCAAGACATTTCCCCTTCTCCTCTGCCTATGACGACTGCATGACAGACACGCTACGCTGTTTCCATTCATCGTCTTGAGATGCGGTGATTTTCGTTGTGATTTCTTACGTAATCCCCGGGGGGCAGTTGCACCGCCTGCACACTCAATAGCTATGCCCCCTGCACGGGACATTGATCAAGACTGAACCGCAATCGCTGCCAGGTGGGGCTGCGGAAGGGATTCCCGAGCCGAGCAAACCCACCGCGTGACTGGTGGGGCGTTGCACTGTGCCAGGCCAGGTGTGACGCACGCGCGTACACGGCGGGGGTGCTGACTCAAGGGAAGTGGGAGAGACAAGATCTCGCCTCTGTGAGTAACGCCGCTCACCCCAGGCAAGGGATAGGTACGTCACCGTGGCTCCTCCGCTGCGTGGAGAACGACGTTTGGGTGTTCCTCCTCCTCTATGACTGTCCTCCTTGGGTCTTCATTCACACCGCTGGGTTCTTCGTCAGCCTTCCTGCCCTGCCCATTTATGACTCTTGAACAAATGTTATACTTGCTAATAAGCAGTTACAACACCTTTTCTCTGATTAAAAAAAAACCCTCCTCCTCCTAAGCCCAAACCTTAATATTTCACACGTGCATCTCTACCTTGTGCAGATGTATTGACAAGAACACTTTAACTTCAGTGCGATTGTTTTTCAAATGTGTGCCATGCCAGTGTGGCTTTTCGGGAGTGTTCCTGTGACTGGTTGATTGGCAGGTTGCGTGTGGTGGGATAGAGCGTGGGTATTCCTTCCTCTTCCGACACATCTGGCCAGCGAGGAGATTCTCCAGAGTTACCTATAGTGGGGGCCCTTCCGCCAGCAGTCGCGTGAGCAATCAATTAACAGGGCTGCGTATTTAACTTTTGAGTAAAACTATAAATCTAAACTATTTATTTTTTATTTTATCAAGTAAGGCCCACTGAGCTAAATGGCTCTTTTTCAGAAGCGACTTGGCAACAAATGATAGCCCAATGAAGTGGATTTTCACGTGGAAATTGTAAACAGCCGAATACTCGAAAGGCATGTTAATTCTAAATGCGGAGGAAAAAACCGTACGGCCCGGAGAAAAATCCACGCGACCCACAGGGAGAGAGAGAGAACACGCAAACTCCAAATATACAACAGGCGTCAGGGTCGGGATCGAACCCACGGCCTCCTGCACACCAGACGAGGGAGTTCACATCTCCAAGCCACCGTGAAGCCGCCCCGTGCTCAACGCTCGCGAAAGAAAGCTGCGACACAAAGCAGCACCAGGGCACAATTTATCTTGTGTTTATTTCAGACATGCTCATCTTGGACATGGGTAGCAATCGGAGGCTCCGCCGTGGCGGGTGAAGCCCGCGACGTCCGTCCACCGCGCGACCTCCCCGAACGCTTTGGGCGCGCACCCAACCCCCACGGCACCCCCCCCCCACACAAACCCTCGCGAGACAGCGGGGTGCAGAGCGACGCGTCACCAACCGACTGGACCACCCAAAACGTACCCGGTCACGGGACCGTCACATCCTCCGCTACACGATCACTTAGTAAAGAGACGAGGAGTTAAAACTACACAGCAGTAATCACGAAGAACTAGACGCATATTATGCCACAAACACTACCGTTGCTTTGGACTGCCGTCCGGGTGCACGTGGGGGGGTCACGTGGCGCCACGCGGTACTCGTGCGGACACCCCAGCCGCGTCCGTCAGATTAACACCAGCCCGGAGTTGAACTTTCAAAGCCCAGCCTGCGAGCTGTCTGCTGACTGCGATGGGATCCCACGAGCTCTCAGCAGGCGACACGACTTCTCTGGAAAACAACACCCCCCCCACCCGCCCAACTAGCACATTGATGAGTTTTATATTTGGGGTCGGAGTGAACCCGGCAGTCAGGTGTCACCAGATGCCACGGTTGCCAGAGCGTGGATCAGTGCGGGAAGCAGACGCGGAGGCGCGAAGGACTCACGCTCGCGTGACTCCCATTCACGCCGGCGAACGCTTGGCCGGCCCGATGCGAGTTGGAGTATCGCTTCATCTCGCTCGTGGTGCCATCTGGCGGAGTGACTCGCGCTCTGCGGGACCGGGGGCTGCTAAATTCACCCCACTGGCTGATTGGCACGGCCCACGTGCACACTTTTGTTGACCAACATCAGGTTAAGGGAACTTCGCCGGAGCAGGGTGGGTGTGGGTATCAAACTGAAGAGGGACGGGAACCGATTGCCAGCGGAACGTCTCATGTTCCACGGTGCCATGTGGTATCATAAGCACGAACGAAAAATACCTGTTTCGGATATTCCCCCGCTCTTCTTCCAATTAAATAAATCGCGTTAAAATTTAACCGCCAATAAAGAAGACAAAATGCGCGTATTCTTCTTGGACGTGAGATATTTTGAACGTCAAGGTCTGGGAGGGAGGAGGGCCGCGTGGGGTAGGATAGAAATTTGGCAAAGTGAGGATGCCGACCAGCACTGAGCGTTGCAGGCGTCCATGAAATTTGTAAGTTTGAAATCTGCCACCTTAAGTACGTTTAATCTGAGCCCTGCAAACTGTTCAACTTAGGAAGGACAACAAACAACTATCTTCTAATTTTGCTGATAAAGCAGAGGGCTCATATCGTTAACTGTCGATTGGTAAAGACCACAAGCGGTTTTTGGTCTGACGGATCACAACATGATCATTCACTGAATTGGTGCGTAGGACCCCTGCAACTCATGTGGTCAGCTTCTCCCCGCCTGCCATTGCTTCATTACCACACAAAACACGAATATTGCTGTGGTAATCCTTGACAAGTGGTTCGTAATCGTGTGCCTAAGCTTTCAAAAGCCAACGTTTGTGTAATAAATAGTGTGTATGCATAACCCACTTACATACATACGCACACCCACGTACACACATATTACACTGGGGCTCAGACCTCCTGAACCTGAAGTTAATGTTCAGGTCTAGGTATGCCATCCAGTTCACTTGCCAGTGACACGCCTCCAGCGCCGTTTAAACCGTGGCACGACACTGCCGGTCGCCGCACGTGTGTTCTCTAGCTGTTACAATGACGACGCTAATGATTATTATGTTCGCATGGGCGGCACCACCGTTTCTGTAGGCGAGAAGCTTTAACGGGACTCTGCAATTGGTGGGGGCAATGAAGGATCAAGTGGGGGGAAGGGGAGGTTGGAGCCAGAGGGTGGCTTTGTAACAGAGCGATAAAATCGTACGCCCGACAAAATCACCGATCAGAGAATTGGTCATTGTGGATCGTTGACCGAGATCAATTGTGTCGAATCCGTTCGGTCCATCCGTAACAACAAAACAAACGTCAAAAATACCGGGGGCTCATCGCAATTTGCGGATTCATCGCTGCGTCGATTGATGGACGAAATCGATCGAGTCATGATGATTGGCAAACATCACCGGCAAGATCGGTGGTGCCGTCCCAGAGCCCTTTCATTGTTACCGCAGCGCAGCGGCAACGTTGGGAACCACAACGGCGATCAGAATTGTCCGCGTGGAGGCGCTGTAGCCGAAGGGAAAAGGAAGATGTGGGGAGTGGAGTGGGGTGGGGGGGTTGCATCCCTGTCTTGGATGACAATCCTCGTCCTTTTATTAACCCAGCCCCCTCTCACGGTGCGTTACAAATGAACCCAAGATAGATTTCATTTTAGCATTGAAACGCACGTTCGATAATGAATTAATTTCTGTTAATTGGCTTCTACCCCATCGATAGGGATATTATTTTGGAGATTGAGATGAAGTCTGTTTGATTCCCTCCCTAGTTTGCTACATCGGGGGGGGTGGGGGGCAGGCAATGCCCCCCTGCATCCACCCCTCCGCCCCCACTCCCCCCACCGTGGCGCCGCCTATGCACGTTCGATATTGGAAGTGAGCACTAAGAAAATGAACACACGTTCACCACACAGCAACCAAATGCTACGGGGTTGCTTAAATGACACGTACCTATATATCAACTGAGTTTATATACAAAAAAAACATTAAAATATTGATGACAAGCTGTTACGTACTTTAACTGTAATTCAATTTTTTTTTTACTTTTTATAATTACTTTCTGTATGCTTCTAAAATAACTTTTGGTTAGCTGTTTCACTTCCACTTTCAAAAGAAAAGATAACTGCGTAACGTTGGCTCTGGTTTGCGGGGCAGTCAGAGGGGGGTGGTGGTGGGCAGTGGCGTTATACGCTGGATGAAGTGCTACCCAGTGGGGAGGCCGTAGCTTGTTGGGGGGGGGGGCGGGGGTGTGAGTGGGGCTTGGGAAGGGCAGCAGGGCAGCGCTCACAGGGAAGGGGCAGTGGGGGGAGATGGAGTGGGTGACCTCAGCATCCCCTGCCCTCTTTGGGGGGCGGGGGGCTGGGCAGCAGGGTAAGGTTGTAGGGCTTGCAGCAGGACAGAGGCTGGGCAGCTGGACTTGGCCCTTGCCCTGGCTCAACTTCCCCTCTCACCCGGACAGCTCTTCCTTCAGCTCCTTGTTCCTACGCACCTCCATGGCATGCCTCTCCTGCGCAATAGAAGCACACACACACACGCGCGCGCATGAAGCGAATTCATACACACATTCAACAATGCCCATGAACACGAATACGGCGACACGTGCGTGAATGCATAAACAAGTTCACACGCTTATGCGCACACAAGTGCGTGCACTTCCCTGTTAAGTCCTCCGTGGTGCACAAGGGAGTGGTGTGACCAACACCACACTGTGACCACCTTTCGTTTCCCCATTGCTGATGTTAACACACCGCACCATGTGGAGGACTCATTTAAGGTTGAGCTGACCCCTAAAACGAAACCATGTTTTATTATACCAGGTAAGGCCCGCTGAACTATATAGCTCTTTTTCAGAAGCAACCTGGCCACAAATGATAGCTGCACAAAGTGGCTTATCACGTGGAAATGTATATCAGCTAAATACTCCAAACGGACGTTGATTCTAAATGTGGAGGAAAAAACCGGGGAACCCGGCGAAAAATCCACGCGACCACGGGCAGAGAGAGACACGCAAACTCCAAATATACAGCAGGCGTCAGGGTTGGGATCGAACCCATGACCTCCTGTATCCCAGGCAAGGTAGCTAACATCTCTACAAAGGCAGAGTTTGACTTCTATATTTGGGGGGGGGGGGGGGGGTGGGGGCGGCAGGGTTAGCTTTGTCCTTCACATTAGGCATCGGGGGTGCATGCAATTAATTTCTATTAAATATTAATTGCAAACTACTGAAAATAAATTTATAAAGGTGCCCAGTTTGGGCGGGGGCGTTGCCCTTCTGTGCCCCAAACTTCACCCATTCATCTCAAACCTCGGAGACCCAGGACCGGTTGAGACATCACCACGCTCGGCACGATCGGGGGGGGGGGGGGGTGGGGGGAGGCCCACCTTCTCGCGCAGACGCTCCATGAGAGCGGCCAGCAGGGCCTCGCGGTTCTCCTTGTTCATCTCCATCTTCTGCAGCAGCTTCTCCTCGGCCACGCGGCTGAAGTTGTTGTTCTCCTCGAGCACCTTCTGCATGACCTCCCGCTCGTGCTCGCGCTTCTCGGCCAGCTGCCGCAGCACCAGCGCCTCCTGGGACTGAGAGGGGGCGGAGGTCAGGAGACGTGTGGGGGGGGGCAAGGGCCAGAGGTCATGGTCCCGAGTGCACGGCATGTCCGACGTTTCGTTCCAGGCGCTGGAAGTAACGGAGTACGTGGACCGTTACATTTTGCCCCTCTTAACCGCACCGTTACCTCCATCCTCTCCTAACCGCACCGTTACCTTTTGCCCCTCTTAACCGCACCGTTACCTCCATCCTCTCCTAACCGCACCGTTACATTTTGCCCCTCTTAACCGCACCGTTACCTCCATCCTCTCCTAACCGCACCGTTACCTTTTGCCCCTCTTAACCGCACCGTTACCTCCATCCTCTCCGAACCGCACCGTTACATTTTGCCCCTCTTAACCGCACCATTACCTCCATCCTCTCCGAACCGCACCGTTACCTTTTGCTCCTCTTAACCGCACCGTTACCTCCATCCTCTCCGAACCGCACCGTTACCTTTTGCCCCTCTTAACCGCACCGTTACCTCCATCCTCTCCGAACCGTACCGTTACCTTTTGCCCCTCTTAACCGCACCGTTACCTCCATCCTCTCCGAACCGCACCATTACATTTTGCTCCTCTTAACCGCACCGTTACCTCCATCCTCTCCGAACCGCACCGTTACCTTTTGCCCCTCTTAACCGCACCATTACCTCCATCCTCTCCGAACCGCACCGTTACCTTTTGCCCCTCTTAACCGCACCGTTACCTCCATCCTCTCCGAACCGCACCGTTACCTTTTGCCCCTCTTAACCGCACCGTTACCTCCATCCTCTCCGAACCGCACCGTTACATTTTGCCCCTCTTAACCGCACCGTTACCTCCATCCTCTCCGAACCACACCGTTACCTATTGCCCCTCTTAACCGCACCGTTACCTCCATCCTCTCCGAACCGCACCGTTACCTTTTGCCCCTCTTAACCGCACCGTTACCTCCATCCTCTCCTAACCGCACCGTTACCTTTTGCCCCTCTTAACCGCACCGTTACCTCCATCCTCTCCTAACCGCACCGTTACCTTTTGCCCCTCTTAACCGCACCGTTACCTCCATCCTCTCCGAACCGCACCGTTACATTTTGCCCCTCTTAACCGCACCGTTACCTCCATCCTCTCCTAACCGCACCGTTACCTTTTGCCCCTCTTAACCGCACCGTTACCTCCATCCTCTCCGAACCGCACCGTTACATTTTGCCCCTCTTAACCGCACCGTTACCTCCGTCCTCTCCTCTCCGTTACCTTTCGCCTCTCCTCGGCTGCCTCCAGCTTCTTCTGGATCTCCCCCAGGGAGAGGTCGCGGCGCTTGGAGCCAGTCGGGGAGCGGTCCGGAGAGAGGTCGGACGACGGCGGCTTGAGGATCACCTCGAAGGCCTGGCCGGAGGCTCGCTTGTTCAGCTCCTTCACCTCCATGTCTGCGGCGCGGCACCGTGGCCACGGGCGCAGTACAGGGTACGCGACGTAGCACGACACGCACGCATGAACCACATGCACTGGGTGAAGCCATAAGGTGAGCAGGGGATGACCTACAAAATTGGAACTTAAAGGGTAGAACCTATTCTTATATTTTCATACTTTGATACTGGCAAACGTCGTGATTTATTATTTTATTTATATTATTACTTCTATTAATTTTATTCACATTTTTTACCTACGTGACTTTACCGAAAACGCCTAAGAGTATGAATCCTTGCAGTCACGAAAGCTTCAAATCTAAAACAAGGTCCCATTGAGTAGCTGCCCACCCCGAGCTATAACTGCTCTGATAGTGGCATTGCCTTTGTGCTGTTCGCCTTTTGGCGTTCTCTGGTCTGACACTGGTGAGGCCAGGCCCTGAAGAAGGCTGTCTCTGGTGTAGATCAATTAGTTTCAAAGACAAGGGGCCATCCCTAAATGGCGTCACATCAAAATGCGCAACTTTAAATAAATTTAGACACGTTCTAACTGAATTAAATAGACTTTTTAATAAATGTTTTCTCCTACAACATCAGAGTGAAGCGCCACATTAAATACGCACTACAATGACAATAGTTTAAAGCGATTTGAAGCATGTTTTATTTTTTTTTTGGGGGGGGGGGGGAGGGGGCAGAGCTTTATGACGTCATATTTTAGGGGGGGTCTGACTTTTTGTGACGCCGTGTGACGAAGGGGGGGGGGGTCAAAAATCGTCAAAAATCGCGTGACGTCATTTATGGACGGCCCCCAATGCCTCAAATATTATCAGAGCATTTTTGTTTGCATGCTCAACACAAGTAATGTGCGTGGTTAATGCGGACTTGATTTCTTGCAAAATCTTTCCATTTGGTGTTCGAACATCTTAACACCTCCTGTTTTATTACCGGAAACGGTAAACCCTACTCTTATTTTCTCACATCATGTCCCGTGTTACTGCTTCGGCCTTCAAACAAAAATTAATTGCGATTCCGTCACAGCAGGTGGCAGTGTCGCGTTGGCTCACAGCATCACCTTGACCGCGACGGCGCCGTGAAGGAAGCCAAAGAAGAGGTCACACGGGAACGGGCCCCATTTCGTGATCTCAAAACGTTGAAAACGTTCCCGTGGCCACATTCACGACTGGCAGAGGAGGCTGTCGTTTACTGTCAACATTGCGATACTTTAAACAAACAAAATAATGCACACGTCCCCCACAATCAATGATCAGCCATGGCTTACATTCCTTTAGGCCTCGGCAAGGAAAGGTAATTTACCCTTTTTACCGGGTAAAATGGTAAAGGTAAAGGGTAGGGTAAAGGTAGCGCGAAGTATTACCCAGTAAATACCTTGTGTTTACCGCTCGCTAAAAGCTCCGTGGCGCAGTTCGTGACCTCATTTAAAATTGGAATCATCAAGAGTATTCGAAATGAATAAAGCGCTCTACCTAGCATTTACCTGTTATAAACCTTTTTCATGTGTAGTGCCCCAGTAATTACCCTGTAATCGGGTAATTTGTATGGGGTAAGGGTAAAATGTAGGGTAAAGGTAGACTCGTTGCTTTTGATCTTATACCTTTTATACCTTTTACCTTACCTTGCTAAAGGGTAAAAGGTGAGGGTAGAGTGATTGTTTTGTGGTAAGGTAAAAGTTGGGTTAAAAGTAGGCTTGTTGTTTTTACCTTTTACCTTACCTTGCCGAGGTCTACATCCCTGACGGTGTGGCTAGGAGAGTTGCCATGTCTTGCATACCTGTCAACCCACACGGTTTACCCAGTATTCTTCAGAGGTGTGGACTCGAGTCATGTGACTTGGACTCGAGTCAGACTCGAGTCATGAATTTGATGACTTGCGACTCGACTTGGACTTGCATAACAATGACTTTGTCCCACCTCTGGTATTCTTACACAGGGAAATTGAGTTTTCGGGTCCATATTGCGTACAGCCATTTCAACACGGGCAAAACATGTGTCTGCGTTTCTCCCTTGTGATGGGACTTTGTAGGATGAACGTTGAGATTTATAAGGGCACGGGGTGATCAATACGGTCTGAATTGGGTCTGTAATAAGGTAGGGCACTGATAAGGGGGTTGACAGGTACGAGTTTATCCACTGCTGGATGAAAGCCTCCCCACGTCGTCACCATCACTCACGCTCAGGTGTTGCGACCATCCATCTCACCCCTCCCCCATCAACTAATCTCATCGCTCCATCTCTAGGGTGGTCAACCCCTGGCTGGACGCGTTCTCTCCTTCAGCTGCCATTCAATCGCCAGTCGGTGTCCGTCCACCACCGTCCTCTCTTGTGATGCGTCCTACCCAAGCCTGCTTACTTTTTCTTAACTGTCTATATGGTGTCTTTGACATGTGTATGTTTTACGATGTGAAAGTTTTGCGAGTAAAAAAATATATGTATTCTTGTGTTGTAAAAGTCATGATTTTGTTTCTGAATCCCTCTTACAAAAATGCGACTTGCTGTCTTGTACTTATTTAAACACAAATCCATTTTAAAAAAGCAGAGACTTAGTTCCAATACCAGAGGTGTTAACGATTCACCTCCATGGCTCTACAACAACATTCCATATATCTCCTGCTCGTGAGCCGATCTCTGTTCCATCTCCAAGGTGGCCGTCGTCCTCTTGGGTACTTTCCGTCTCTCGGCTTCCATTCCACTGTTAGCCTTGGTCATCAGCCCACTTCCCTTCTATTCCTGCCCAAACCCACTTTTAACAGTCGTTGTGATATCTTCATCTGTTCCTCTGCGCGTCTCTAAGTTGAACATCAATCGTGCACGTCTCCTCGCTTCTTTATGCAATTATTATTTTATTTCGCGTAAAAGGGTGCATCACACGAGGTGTGTGCAGTGTGCAAGTTGCATCTCGCAAGACGCGGTGTGTGAGACACGGTGTGCGAGTGACACCCACCTGCGTATTGGTAGATGGAGTTCTTGTGCGGCTCCGAGTAGAAGCACGAGCACAGGAGAGACAGCATGGAGAGCTCCTTCATCTTCTCCTTGTACGCTGAGGGCAGCACGGACGGTGAGTGCCGGGGGACACGTGAGATGGTTCAAGTTCAAATACAATTAATTGAGTCAATTTACTGCGTTTCCAAACTCACTTTTTACATAAGTGCCAGTTATTCCGACGAAAGCTATTGGTAATATTGATCGGGAGATGAAAATGCACACGTCCTTCCAAATAAATCGTATACTGGCCATACTCATACGTTGTTTATCATTTACCAAATAAATGCCTTTCTCACACGGTAATGAAGTTTTAAGTCGATGGAAGCTACACGTGACAGATTTAAAACGAGTAAAGTTATAATCAGGACGCGACTATGAAAGAAAAGCACTGACAGCAGCACACAACGCAAATAGTTGCCAGTAAAGTGATTTAAAAAATGCATTAAAAAGGTCCTAAATATACCGTGTTCGAATTTTTAAGTGGTGGAAAAATTATGTGTGCGCTTTACTATGAATCTGGAAACCTGAGTCTGATTCCCAGCCACAGCTTCGATCAATAACAAGTAACATATCTATGGGACCCTGTTTTTCCAGTATCAAAATGATGCATTTTTTTATGGGCTTTGCCTTTCCCAGTGAATGCAGACTCGATGCCTTGTAACAGCTCTCTATTTGCTGTTTGAACATCTTAACGCCTAAATTGTTGCCGGAAAGGGTAAAACAAGCATTTTTTTCTTGACAAGTGATATCTTAACTAATTAAATCTGCGTCCCTCCCCCTCCACCTTTACCAACCAACTCTGACCAGTGTGTCCAGTGAAGAAACACGTGACTTTACCGAAAGACCCAACGGAGATGAAGATGATTACGTAAGTTATTTCCCCTGCGTGGTTGGCAGGAGAGAGGGCCAATGCAGCAAAATCAATTGTCGTACTGTAAGATTGCACTTCTATTCTCCCGCATGTATGCTCCCCGCCTTCACCAAACGGTCAAATGACCTCCACGACCCACACGACCCTCATCCAGCAGTGGATTGACAAAAGGGCTGGACATGTTCGAACACGGACCCCAAAGCACCTCACCACCATCATTAACAATTCGAGTACTAGAATTGTAAATGTTGTGGGTTTGCTCTCAAACATGCCGGTGTGCTGAACTAGTAAGGAATTTGCATGTTTTGTTTACGTGACAACCCTTACTAATTGGCTGTGTCGAGTGGTGGTGGGTTTAACGATACATTTATATTTACGCGATCTACCCAAAAAAAAATCTGAACTATTGGTCTTGAAAGCCTGCCTGTTAAACTCACTATCATTAACACTGCCATATAAAAACAATAAATGGCCCTAAGCCAAGGATACTGGCGTCTACGTTCTGCAGCCACTTAAGTTAACTTCAATTATGTATGCAGCGGGGTGAGGATATCTGTGCATCGGGTTGCACCGTCGCCCATCAGGAAAATCTGCCAGCGTCATTGCTCACGTGCCAAATATTGCCCTTCAAAAGTTCGGCTCAAACAAATGCCCCCCAAGAGCAGCAGGAAATCATCAGGCTCCCCCAAACACATTCCTACGGAGGGAGCTGGTAGGAACGGTGGGTTGCTCGGTCAATGGCCAGGGTCAACGGCGGCGTGGTGTATTCCGAAAATATGGCCGACTGTGAGGGCGGGCACAAGCCGGCGTGAGTAGGTTAAACGTTGAGTTTTATAAGGGCACCACGGGGTGACCAGCCCCTCCCCACCCACCCCCACCCCTCCCACCCCCCACCCAGCCCCACCCTCCCTACCCAGCCCCTCCCTCCCCACCCAGCCCCTCCCTTCACGACGGACGGACGGACACAATAATCCCCTGTGGGCTGGTGTAACCAGGAGGTTCCAACCAGTAATACTAGAGGCACTGTAATGCGATGATGGAACACCTCCACGCGTTGCGACTTAGTGGGAGGTCGCTCAGTCTCACTCATTCTTCTCTGGCAGATGCGGACTGATACCTCATGCACAAATGGACATTTCAAAAATCTCATGTGTGCGGCTGTGGTCACCCAGAAGAGACTATGGAACATATAACGAACGAGGCATCACAGCAATACACTCCGCGCTACTACTGACGCAGTTATCTGGCTCAACCACAATGTCAAATTATAGTTGTTGTTCTACGTCATCAGCCATACAAAGGAAAATAAGATATATATTTTTTTTATCTAATGCCCTCATAGTCGAGAACACCCTGCCGACAACATGGCCCTGTTCAGGTTACGGATGAGTTGGTGGGATAATGTGGCCAGTTGGACGGGACTCCCTACGAGAGATGCTGAAGATCACCAAAGATGGAAAACATCCGTCATGGGCATCAACCTTAAAGGATGACACAAGATGTATATGACTGGCTGCTCCTCTCTTAAAAAAAAACGTCCCCATTATTTCTGCATATAGTCTTGAGATGCTATTGTATTTAGATGCGATCTAAATCTCCACATCGTAGTGTATTGAAGATAAGGCCTACATTGATATGAGCGGTCACAATTATTGTTTTCATGCTCAGTGATTGTTACTGGATTCCTATCTACAGTAGAATTGCTTTGGTAGAACAACTTTTGCTATAGCCTTGGCTATTATACTTTGTGTAGAAACCCAGTCCCAATAGCTAAAGCCACATAAATCTAGATTTGTTTGAGTAACATTGTTTTCTAAATGGAATTGCCTCGTTTAAACAGGCACACATGGAATTGTTTACAACGCATTGTGCAATGTTATGTGATTAAATAGAATCCATCACGTGCAGATTATTTTCATTTAAATATTGTTCCCCGACTTGCAAAGGGCCCTGGAAAGGTCGCTGTATGAATCCGAAATAGAAGAAAAGGGATTTAAATTACAAAATAAACATACTTACCCAATTGGCTACTCGGATAACAGTTGGAAAGCACATATACAGCACATGTGTATTCATCATATCGATCATGAGCAATTTTTTTTCCGTAAAAAAACGGCACTTATTCAAACGAAATAGCCAATTGGAAAGCGAACGTGTTTCTCCTGTCTCACTGCTTGAGAGAAGCTCAAATCTCCACGCCCATCCCAGCAAGGTCATGGTCAAGATCGAGATGCCATCATAGACAACTCTGTTGATGCCACCACATCGCTTCCTTCCTTCTGCTGGACAGAGAGCCTTCCACCGCATCGTCGCTGCAAAACCGAAACCCAACCTCCATCGCGCCCCCACTCCCTCCCCCCTGCTGTGGACGGATCAGCATGCGCACAATCACTTTGACGTGCCCGCCAGCCGTGGCAGCGATGGGCATGAGCAACCCAAGCAAAAGCTTTGAACTCCCAGGTAGCTCAAGAAAATCCACTGATTCTAGACAAAAGGGGTGCATGAAATGTCATCTCAAATGCAGATCCTAATAACAACGCAAATATATTAATATCCGGCTTGTCCGCATTTATATTCCCCTCACCTCACTGCATCTCTCTGTTTTTTTCGTCTAAATTTCTCTTGGCTAACTACATCTCTATATCTTGTTTGAATTTCTACCACCTCGCTAGGATTGTATGCATTGAAATGGGGAGGGGGGGGGGGCTCAGAGGGCAACCCTGGGACCCCCCCCCCTTTCACCCCAGAGTCAATGTCGACATTGGCTGGAGGGAGGCGTCAAAGGATGATGATGATGATGGAGAAGCGCACGTCAGGGGGACAAGGCCTGGCAACGCCAGGGCTGCCTGCACGTGGAGCAGAACCAGGGGCAGTGAAGCCACGGGAGATGTCAAGCGTGGGAGGGAAGGGGGTCGGGTGGGGGGGATTGTGAAGGGCATGTGGCAGATCCGGCGGGATTCCTCGCACTATCATCCGCGGCACCGTTGCCTGCCGCGGCCAGATACACGCTGTGGCTTTGACTCAAGTCTTTATCGCGAGGTGGACACACTGGGCGCCCACACAGTGGTGGTGTGTGGATTTTGTTGGTTTGTTCTCCGCTCTTTGTTGAAACTAAATGGCTGTTTATACGATAACGCTGCTGCTGCCCGTGGCGTTTTGAAACTGCGTTTATGATACCGTTTTTTGGTTCAAGTGGGTAATTCACATTTTATATGTCGATGTTGAATAATGCGTACAAATGGTAAATTGATGATACGCGGGTTTTTTAAAACAATAATTAAATATATTCAATAACGTCTCACTGTGCACTAGTTTTAGGTGGCTCCTAGTTTTAGATGTATGTTCCATTTCCAACATCAGAAGGAAATCCCCACGTAAAAGGAGATAACGATCAAAATTTTACTGACAATTATTCAAAAACCCATTTTCTATACCGCCACATCCTGGACCACCTCGCATCACAAATCTGCGTGATCCACCAATGATCCACCAACCCCTCCTACCTTGAAAGTGCTGGATCAAAGAAAGATGTGCACCACGACACTCAGAAAATATGTTTAAAGATTGTGCAAATGTAAATATCTTCAATTTGTTTAAGGCTTACATTTTGTGGAGTTCCGACCTGTGCTGGATGCGCAAAGGAACAGGTGTGACGATCTTAATGGCTTTTTGTTATTACTCCGTAATTAATGCATTTAATTTTCACCGCCTGAAAGTCTTATAGTGGCCATGGGTGCCAATAATGTGCCAATAATTCACATTACGATGACGCTGATGGCCTTGATGATTTCCATCAAGTCCGCACCTCTCTACGCAAATGCCCCCCAATGAGTTGTGGCTGCCGTCTGATGGAGCAGATTTACTGAAGCCAGTGTCTGACGGCGATGGAGGAAAAGTGCTCCACGGGATAGCGAGGCGTCTGCCCGTTTCTTCACGCCCGTGCAGTCACGTGGGCCCCTTTCACCTCACGCGGGTCCCTGCCCTCAGCTCGTTTGTCATGCCTCGCCGTGGAAACATAAATGGATTATTGGATCCAGGGTTAGGATTCTGACCCCCTCCCCCCCCCTCCCACCACCACCACCACTCAGCTCAGATGGTTTTCCCGGTATCACATGACTATCCGGCCACTGGATTCCATTTAAACCGCAGGGGAACACGCCATCGCATTAAAAATGCATATGCTCGTGAGAAGACCTCTGCATCAGCCAACTCTGCCTTGTACTTTGGAATCTAGAGTTTTTATTGTTCATTATTTTAAGGAAGCCAACATTCAATCATCTAATCTTGATTTGAATCTTTCGTGACTGCAGGAATCCATAGTATTTTGCTCTTTCGGTAAAGTCACGTAGGTATAAAATAAAATAAATCACGACGTTTCGGGCACAGCACAAGCGTCCGTCATCAGGTGGGAGAGCATGTTTTGCTGCTGATGCATTACCGAAAGAACCAAAGAGTATGGATTCCATCATCTGTACATAGCACCGTGTAATGTGGTTGTGATCAGGGTGGACTACATTCTGTGTATTATCTTCCACGCCAAAATGAGATCACATCTATGATCCTCAGAATCTATTTGAAGATCAGTTTCGCTGTTTTGAAGATCTTTACAATGGCCTTGTTCTAGCCTAAATCTCTCTGGCTAATCTCTACTACCCTATTTATACACTGTACTCTGCTCGAGTAACCAATGTCTCCTGGTGAAACGCAGAGTGGACCTCAAACCTGTGGGAGGTAACGTCTTCTGCTCTGGTGCCATTTCTGATCTGGATTCCCTCCTCTTACTCGTCCACTCTCTCCCTCTTTAAATTCACACCTAATCCATTATTTTTTGCCTCTCCATTAACAATAATATCCTCCCCGGTTCGCCCACCTCCATAATCGCCACCTCCTCGCCTATCTCCCGATCATCACCCCTTCGCCTATCTTGCAATTAGAAATGTATCTTGACCAACATTTTCAGTTTCACATTTCGTGTGCCTGGGAACGTCAAATCTGTTATTTTAGAACTTACGTAACACACACTGAGGCTCGTGAGCCAAGGGCACCGTTCAAAACAAAAGCAAGCGAGTAAATAGATTGCGCCCCTCACTTTGGACAGCATTTAGACACACGATTGCAATTAGACACTTTGTATTCTGCAAATTGTATTGAATTTCATTGTATTGTTGACTTTTGAGGCCACGAAGCAAGGTGCCTCTCATCAGCATGCGTAGGCCTAAAAAAATAACGATGTCTCGTCCACACAGTTTGATGTCTGGTGTGGTTTTGGTGACAGTTTCGTTGACATGCGGTGTTCATTCAGCCCCTGACACAATTCAGAGCAATCACATTGCAGAGCTGATCTGATCTGATATGAGGCCACCCAGAGACAAAATGGCCTTGACGCATCGACTGATAATACAGGACTGTATATAGAGTAATACTATTGTACATTGCCTCAAACTTGCGGTAATGATCATACAAATGTTAGTAAGGCCAATCAGAGGCTGTCACATACAAAATACCTGCTGAAAAGGTACAGTTGTAATACTATTTATAAAGGTTTGTTTACAGTTGTGTTAAACAGGATTTTATTTTTATATCTACAATGCGGTAATTCACATTTTCTTGAGATGCAGCTATTTTGAGATTCTATGCAAACCCAAATTGTAATTCCCAGCCATCATATATCCTAGCGCATCTCTGCGAGACAGATGCTGTATACTGGATATTATTTGTAGAAATTACATGTTGGCAGTCACCATACTTAAGTTCAAAGCTTGCTAAATTTAAGGTAAATCTTGCTGTGATGATGATGATGAGAGGCTGGAATATGGCTTCCCCTGCTTTGACATTTCAGTGCCAAGATGGCTGCGCGTGTCTCCCACACCAAGGCCACCAGTCCATGGTAACTGTAACGCCGCTCACCTCAGGGAATGCGTTTCCGCAGATTTCCTACCCCAATTAGCGATCGCCGGCAAGTGTGGATGGCCCGCTGTTTTGTATACAACCTTGTTTTAACGAACAACGCCGTAGCCGAGGACAGAAGCGGTAGCCCTCAGAGACTGTGTTTGGATCGCTGCAGTGTATCATCGGATCCTGTCACAAATGCATTTATCACAGGGGCTTCAACAGGCTCATTTGAAACCAAGGTGCTCGTATTCGTGCGAACCTCCCTTCCTCGCCGATGATAGCGGACATGCGCTCTACGAGGAACGATAAAGCAATTCACCTACACACAAAACTCGGCATGCATCGGAAGAGGTATTAACAGCAGAAAATATCTTAATGCTGCGGTGATGAAGATATCTTTAATCAATGACATTACGCATACCAAGACGAGATTACGCGAGGGATGAGAGGTGTGCATGGGCGTTTAAGTAAAATCTGAAATGTGCGATATTAATACATCAAGATAATGGCAACCTTGGCCTGGCAGATATTTGGATTTATTGACAATAAGGGGCCCATGCGACACGTTGCACAAAATGGGGTCAGGTGGAGGCAGGGTGTGAGGAAATCGTTTTGTTTTTACTTTTCATTTCAGAGATTTGCAGGGTTGTTTATTTTTTTACGAAAAACGCTCCTTCAGCTGACAAACAAATGAATCCAATATCGTCTCCGCACACATGGACAGGAGGCTTGGGGCCAGCAGAAGCCACAGTTATGAGTAGCCACACATCACGACAGCTGCTTTTAGTGAGAGGGGGGCTGGAGGTGGTCCAATATGTACGTTGAACTTCTTTTGCGCCATACGTAGCCAACCGTTCGAATCGGAGGTGCGGGGAGGGGGACAAGAAACTAAACACAAAACGCGGTTCTAAAGAAATGCGTTTTCAATATGGATTCAATATATATCCTCTGCTGCAGTTTCATACCGTACCTTAAGTCCACAATGGGGCATCAATTAACGTAGCCTTATGACGAGGAACTTTACGACTTTTATTGGCAGAAATATGCTTTCATGTGGGGGTTTCCTAGCCTCTTTTTCTGCATTTCCAAAGGTTTAGGAACCCCTTGTAGCACGGTTTGACTGTTCCTTATTTAGTTTACTAGAATGCAGTAGAAATGGCCGGATTTTCACGTAAATTTTCCGTCAAAAGCCAGCAAAGCACCATCTGTGTCGTCACCATCACTTACAGACACGAGGGCATATTCTTTACATCAACCGTTGACCCAAACAATAAGATCACACCACGTGCATTAACGTAACGAGGCTGCATTTAGGCGATCGCACCATCGTGGTGCCGCTAATTTGATTGAGACCATGTTTCGTCTCGCTCCTTAGTGCATTGCACACGAGGCTTGCATGCTGATTTTTCCAGTGAATGCATCCCGGGTGAATTGAGGGCCCTGAATTCCATTAAGAGCAAATCAGTGGGTGAGCTCTGCCTGTCGATAGACATTTGTTTGATGTGGGGTGGGGTTGGGTGGAGAGATGGCGGAGAGAAGCTTAGGTGGCAAGAGAGTGGAGAAGTTTCTGTAACTGGGCAGGGTGCTTATGCCCAGCTCTGGTTTGGCAGCGGAGGTCTAACTCCGAATCAGTCGAGCGATATTATCTTTTAATCGGCTGCGTAAGGCCGTGTGGAAGCTACCTGGCCTCTGGGTTTTCTTGGCCACAGTTATGCCCTCCCTTCTGTATCCTTACGACATGTGGAACCTTTAAAAGGAACATCTGTTCGGGTTTGAAACATTCAGGCAGAGAATGGCCCACAGAAGTGAATATCACATAGCTACCTCTGAGATCCTTTAAGGTCAACTCTGGTCCACAAGGTGAGTGATGATTGATGCAAGAAAAGTAGATATGTTTTTTTACAGTTGAAATGTAGCTAAAATACAGTGCGAGAACCAAATTTTTCATGTGAATGTTTTTTGTACAGTTATTGGTGACTTCCGCTGAGGCCATCAGCTCGCTACAATCGAGAACCCCGTTTAATGGACTCTCAATGCCACGAATCTCAGCAGTGTGAGCTAAGTGCTGTGATCCCTGAGCCCCTGGCTACTCAACGTGTAAGGGTTTCTATTGGGTACGTGGTCGGCCGCTTAAGCCTCTTGCCGTTTAGTGGAATTGTCGCACACCCTGGGTGGCTAAATTGTAAAACAAAACCTCTGGCAATAAGACCATAGATATCAACAGAATCGGCAGACGTGGCATAATTTTCACAATACATTAAACAAATCATGAGCAAGAAAACGTAATTGTGTCTATTAGTATGAAGTCATTTTTGTATGCATTACAAACACCATTTTATTAACTTTATACAAAGGCTGTTATTGTTGATGTCATGGCACATTTTTGCTCCATGTAGGTAAAGTGACCTTCCATGCAATGCTGTTGCAAAGCATTTATGAATTGTAGGTGTATAATGAATAACCCTTTAGATGCCTTTTTCATACTCAAGGTTGCAATTTAATTTTATATTTATTTAATGTGGTGCATTGCAGTGACTCGACAGCCTACAGCGTGTCACGTAAAATAATGACATTCAAGGTACGTTACATGAATTTAAAGCAATCACTCCCGTGCATGTAATTGGAAGTGTGTATCATTAACATAATAGTCGATTTTGTATTGATGTATGTTGAACTTCTTAGGCACCGTACTTAACCAACCGTGCTAATCGGAGCTGCGGAGATACATCGTTAGATCGCAAATACATAGGTCTGCTTTGTCTCAACGACCTCTATCTATTGTCGAGCATTGCTCAAGAGAAATAGCACGACTCACTACAACACTACCAGCACAATATTGGTTACTGAACCCCCGTGGGCAGCCATACAAGTGGGCATTTCAGAGAGACCCTGATTCTGCAAACGCTGCATTTCTCCACCTTGCCTCTCATTTCTGCTCTGTCCGCAATGTCCAGGCGCTGTGTAAGGGGCTCACGGGCGGTTGGGGCTCAGGTGCCAAGTTACAAAGAGGGGTGGGGGGGGATTAGAGAAAAGAGTGCCCAATTCATTCCTTGCACCAGGTCCCATACCAATCATGCTAGCTCACTGACTGTAAGGGCATGGTGCTATTTATGCAGCGGCTGGGCTGCGTGCGCTGGAGGTTGAGTATTGACGCCGGAGACGACAGTGCAGTCTCATGAAGGAGTGGCGTGTCAGCGCGCACGGCTAGCTGTGCTCATCAAGACAGCGGGCAGCATTGATATTTGCCAAGGGCAAAAGTCAGGCCAGGGTGTCACCGTGTGTAAGTCACCGGAGCTGTCTGCGTTTACCCGGTCAATGACCGGCATGCAAAGACGCTTCTTTTTCAGGAGAAGGATGGAAGCCGCAATTTCTTCCTTCCACCATTCCTCACAGCAAACATATCTCACAGCAGACAGATCTCACAGCAGACAGATCTCCCCGTTTCCATTGCTGACTGCCAGCAATTGTGAGAAGTCCTCAACTCTGTTCGTTATTTGACCTAATATTTTTGAAAATGTAAGTTTGATTCTGAATTTATATATTTTTATTTTTACAATTCACCGCAATGTAAAAAAAGGATTTAATTCATCTGAATGCAGACAATTCATAGATTTTCAGGGGGGTGAATTGTTTTCAAGCATTTATTTTTACAGCCCTTTGTCAATCTACTGCTGGATGAAGGCCTTACTCATGAAGTTTCAGTTTTGGGGACTCAAATTATTATTATTAAAAGTGTCAATGGTGACTATTTGCCATTAATGTTGACTATTTTTTCCATTAATTGCCATGAATGTTGACTCTTTGCTCAGCCGTAGTCATCCTTACATTGTTCTTGGTAACCACTTGCTATTTCTCTGTAAAATTTCTATA
Organism: Lampetra fluviatilis; assembly: GCF_964198595.1. Classification (NCBI taxonomy): domain Eukaryota; kingdom Metazoa; phylum Chordata; class Hyperoartia; order Petromyzontiformes; family Petromyzontidae; genus Lampetra; species Lampetra fluviatilis. Next base: position 30,711,030 of record NC_136278.1, on the reverse strand, counting down.
CTCGAGCATATTGGCACAAGACACAGGAAAGTCGAAACAAATGACGAAATGTGCAGTGGCCACCTACGGGCGATCTGCCCATGGACCGTGATGATGATGACGATTCATTTACAGGCCGTTTTGAACCAAAACAAATGAAAGCACAGTCAAACTGCTTTCTTCTTCGTAATTGAAATTTCGGTTTGATTTCAAATGTAACATCAGTTGTCTTGTCTTGCAGAGGCGCTGTAATACGAAACGGGCCACGGCTAAACGAGAGTGACCATGCAGAATGTTAATTGGCAAGCTCCCCGCAGTTCCAGCAGATCACTCAAATTGACCGTTTCTTCCGCTACACAATCCAATATTAACCACATGTGGAGACTACGTCTGACCTTCATTAATGCCTGACTCCAGGGTTCTGCAGAATTAAAAACATTTTCATGGGAAACAAAACGAAAAAAATATATAGTGGGAATAACATTTCATTTCTATCTTTAGAAATACATCTGAATTCAAAGACTTATTTTGTGTCTGCTCATTTTGCTATCGTAGGTTTGAAAAAAAAATAATCAGATAACGAGACTGATGTGCATAGCAGCAACGTGTTTTCTTAAACGTTTAAACCAGCGATGTAGTTGCCAAGTGTGCAGGCAGTGCAACTGCACTGGGGGCCACGGACCTGAGGTGCTCAGGTGCCTCATTACATCAACTGCACAAGGGTCCATGCCAGCAAGGCTTTGAATTAATATAGAAACTTTAAAAATCCAGAATGGGGATATGTGTCAAAAGCACAACATATATATCCCGAGGACAGCTATTGAAGGCAGACAGATTCAAAGTTGTGAAATGGATGAAAACAGATTAGAGTGGTTTTGAAAAACTGAATTTGATTATGAAAAGCAATATCCCAATGTGCCTAAAGACGAATTTTTTGAGTTTATATATATATAAAGAGCATTTTACTTGCCATCACAAATGGATAAGGAATATGGACACTGACATAATGGAATAAAAGCAAGAGTACACAAAAGAGCTTTGGGAGATCAATGTTTGGAATTACACGGAGAGATGAACTTACGAATCAAGAAAAACATTTCCTATGAAGGCAGCCACATTGACCGTTCGGAAAACTAAATTGAGTTAGGCACATTATCGCAAGAAGGAAAGGTGGCTGATGGTCGAGACTGGTGATGGAATTGCAGCCGAAGCAGGGCACGTGCCAGAGAGTATAGGACCACCGAGGAATTGGAGTGATGAGATGACCTTGTGTGCAGCAGCGAGATAGATTGTGGCATTGGGGGATTGTGAGAGATTTGAACGTCATGGGGAGACCTTCATTCAGCAGTGGATAGGTAATAATCGTAATGAAATCAGGTTCTGACTGGTCTTATTAAATGATTATCTAAGAATGATTGGGATAACATGCAGTTTTTACTGGTGTTGTCGATATTTAATTTCGTTTATTTATTTTAGTTTTGATTCATCTTCACATTAATTTGATAAACTGTCACCATTTAGGCCACTCTTTCATTCACAAATTCATTATCTCGGTCTCGTTTGTATTGCTACCTCGTAATTGTATGTCTCGTTGGTACAGCCCTGTTCGCCGCATTTACCTAAATTTAACAATATCATTTGCATATTTCTTCCCATGAATCATTCACCATTACTTCTCACATGCATGATGATTTAATGCATGTGTATTGTGAGCATATTGTGGGGGGTGGGGGGATAGTGGTCAGGACACTGACTGTGCTATGAATCCAGTGACCCACATTTGATTCCTGGCCATGGCTAATATCAGCGGCAATTGCAAACTGAATCGGTCCTGGGCACTCTCCTCCCTGCCCCTCAAACCTGGAACTTCACGAAACCGTGTTGACCACCGTGATGAAGTGTGATCAAACAACCACCTTGATCGACACAGCCAATGAAGACCATCGTCCATTACTATTTCAGTTAGTATTTCAGTAAATGGATGCCATTCTGATTTTGAATGCTCAGATCGTGGGCCTGGATTGTGAGCATTTACCGCATTTCTTCTGCTTGTTCGGCATTACCTGATTACAGAATGCATTTATGAGCATTCATTGTGATTATAATGAGTTCATTGTTGAGACGCAACAAGGAGCTGGTAATCTTTGGATGCAGAACAGCTCTAAATGTGTTGATGTGTCCCATTTATGCAGCCAACCAGAGAGACCCAATACATTCTGTAGTGAGCATTAACGTCAAACCCTCACAGAATTCGATATTGTATGGGAAAACAATCTCTGTGAAAAACTGCAATGCACACACTAGATAAAACAATAAATATGCCAACCTTGATTGAAAGCCAGGCTGGCTTGTAGCACTAATGGCCCAGATTGGGGTATTGAGCCAATACCTTGGAGTTTGTCGGTTGCAGCCTCGAACAGATGACAAAGTGAAATATGGCCACAGTTGACCCCACCTCCTCCCAAGGTGAGCTTGCCCTCAATAGCAATGCCATTGATTGCCCCAACAACTGTTACTAAAGACCGTGCAAGCAAAAAAAAACGAACTGCTTAACACGCTTTGGTTTTATGGATCCATTCTACCGCGCTCAGATTCGTGAGCCCAGCCGTGGTGCGAGTGCTATGGAACTGTGAACTTGTGTAGATCACGTTGTGTCTGGAAAGGCAGAGGGCTTCTGCTCTTATTGATTTGGGGCTCACTAGCAATTCTACTAAAGCTCCAAATACGGTGTGCAGTGTTTGAAAAAATATTTATATATAAAAAAAAGGAAGAAATCATGTTGAAAGCAAAATATTAATTGATGTGATATAAAAACGATTTCAATACAAAAAACTATTTGGTGGTTACTGCATTGGCAGTGTTGCACACTCACAAAAACCAAACATTCAACACGTTTGTCAATAGTACTGCCTATGCGAAGCAGAAAGGCCATTGCTCAAAACGTCACCGATGATATATAGTTCCTTTCAAGGCAGTGTTACTGATGAAGATGCTGAGTCTTTTGTTATTATTTCAAAGTACAGTGGCATTTTGAGGCACATATGAGGTTTCCGATCGAAATGTCACGTGTCATGTTTAACAGAAAACCCTAAAACAAAATATACAGGGGAAAAAAGTGTTTAAAGCTAATTTTTAAGTGAATGTGACATTAATAGCACAATGCAATTGCGAGTGGCATTTTCAGACAAATATATGAGGTTTCCACTCCATGAAAAATGTATCCTGAGCATGGCAATTGAACCGCTTTGATTGCTAAATTGAAGCATCTGTAATCGCGCATGTGCCTTCGGTTACAACTGTTCCCCTTAGGGTCTCACCTGGTGCATGTCGGAGGTGGGCCCAGGCGTGGGTCACGTTTCCTGAGAGAGGAAGTGCAAGTGAGGGAGCCTTATTATTCAAACTCACAGACACCAATCACTGGATAAGTCAGTTGTCTCTTTGGAACAGAAACCTGGCTCTGATTTAATCACGGGAGTGGAGATATTATGAGGTACCTCCCCCTCTCCCATGTCTCTGTGGATTCGCTCAATTTGATGTCTGCAACAGATGTGGCCTGCCACGTCTACAGGCCAGAGTCGGTCGAGCCGTAAAGGGAAAATACAAGCAGACATGGTGCACTGCTGGTGGCAATGCTCCCGGTGAAAATGATTAGGCACGTAGCAATGCCTCGATTAATGAACTCTTACATCTATGATACATGAGCAGAATTGCAAAATTAAGAATCGTGTATTTACAATTGAGTACATGCAATGTATATGGTAATGTTATGTTTAAGCAAATAGGGTGAACAAGGCTGCATAAACGATACAAACAGAAACTAAAAACGATTAAAAAAACATTATTTGGTAAACATTTGACAAGAATCAGATATTTTAATGAATCGTGATATTTAATTATAACAATCACCGCAATGCTGCGTGGCAACTATGAGCTAGTAAATCATTACATTCCCACAATCTAAGCTGACCATGTGCGTGAATTGCAGACACACCACCTACTGTTAAACAAACTGAGCTATGCCCACTGCGTGACATCATATTGATACGCTACGAACAATGTGTGACAATGTGTGACCAGACAGCAGTAATGAGTTAGTTGAACCCTTCAGGACGAATCCCTTTGTTTTTATCCATGTCACACATCCTCTCAGCAATTCCAACCACACCCACGACGCATCCAGACAGGAGGGTCTGCACCCAGACCAGGGGTGAACATTTTAAGGTTGTGAGAAAATAAATATTCCAGCCCTAATAATATCTCTAACGTTATGTTTTTTTTTTCTATAGGTCTGCCTGCTGTTGAACAGCAATGCCTGTATACGTGTAACATGGATGCCTAATTGTCGTCTGCCTCATAATGGCTGCTGATATTGCATCAGCTGATCAGGGATAGCTTTGGCAATAACAATGGGATGTGATGTTGCCAGTATCTGGTTTACAGCACAGACTGGGTAATCGCAAACAGCATCATATTGAGCTGTGTCCGAGAATGTTGTTTGAATGTAATCTTAATGTTTTTAACGTATATTTGCTTACATTTTACATTGTATAACGAGTCTAAGAATTGGCACGATTTGGGGGTTACGATTAGGTTCAAGATAATTTTACTGGCAATTTGGTTCGTTTAAAACCTCTAGTTTATGGCTTTCTGCGAACCAATTACATATATCATATATGACGTGAAATAATTGATTCGCATATACACAATTTAATGCATGTAACTTGAAAATAAGATGTTCATGAAATATGAAATGCGTTGTTATCTTCTTTGTAAACAGTGTGGTTATCTGTGAAATATATATCAAATACATGCATATACCTGCTCATTTGTGCAGTCTTGGGAATACTAAATATGTATTACTATTATACTGTGCCGGATAGTGTGTCATTTTTAAAGATATTGATGATATTGCAGCACCTATTCTCCTGATGAATACTCTGCAATTTATTCTGCAGATAAACGAAAGAGGGCCAAGCTAGGGACCTTGCGAGAGACCCCGCCTTATTATGTCGGCCCCGGGTGTTGTTCTAGCGCATTCACAGCCATGCTCATTCACAAGCACGGATAACACGCTCGCAAATGCACAAGCTCACAGCTACACATGCTCACAATTCCAATGCCTAAATTAAGCACGTGCACTTAATTAGCAACACACTAATAAAAATACGTGAAACATTTTTCCCAACACATTACTGTATGACCCAAACAATAATATCGGAGCTACACATAGCTTTCATATATGATTTAAGATACCCGTATTTTGTATCGTCATTTGCATACCATTCAGACGTAGATATATATTACACTAAGCCACGCATAATAGAATATTGAAACCAATCTTTGGTGAGGAAGACATAATTTATGCGGCATGTGTCCCTCACAAACAAAATTTATCTCAGTCTGGCAAATTCAAGCGCCTATAATTGTCAGACACCATCTGGCCTATAAATATAGCAACCGTGCTGCTGCTTCATTGTGATACAATAAAACCACCACGAATGAAACCTGTAGCGTCGAATGAGGCAATAGGGATTTCTGAGATAATTTCCCCCATACCCCGTGGCCTATGTAGCCAACAGGAAATGACCCCTGCGGCTGGCGAGGCTCAGATTATGTCGCTGGTCCTGGCACAACGAATCGCAGGACAAAAAAAAAATCTCGCGAGGGTGTGGCCGTGTTAGAGATTGCAGGATGATTTTGAGGACAGGTGGAATTTTTTGCTGCAAAATGCCACTCCCAGGCTTCATTGGACGGTGTTGTTAAAAACGTAAGGACTTCCAAATCGCTCTTAGTACACTGGACATGGTTACAATATTGCACAAATTAAAGAATGGACCTCGATGGGTTCTAACATATATTTGTCATTGCAAAACGGTTATCGAACCTTGATGGGTGTCTGCGATCACCACAACATCGTCAATCCATAACGTTTTCCTTTCCACATGCAAAACGAATGACTTCATATACATTAGCTATATCCCTCAGGAGAAAGCATCACATGATGGAGTAAAGCGGTGTGGCAAATATTTATTCCCATTTTTATCAGACATCGTTATTAAAACCACAAGACAATCTGTGGCGAATATATGGTCCGAGTCGCATTGTCGCTGTCTCAGTAATGCATTGCATTTACTCAAAATACGTGGCACAGGGGGGAAAAAACAACGCTCCTTGGACAGACACAGAAGCGTGCAAGCAAGCAGGCGGGAACGCAGGGCGGAAGGAATGCAACCATGCAGGGAAGATGATTGTCAAGCAGGCAGGCAGGGAGACAGGTAGAGAGACAGATGGGGAGGTAGGCGAGGAGAAATGTAGGCAGAGACGTGGACAGGAAAGAAAAAAGGAAGGCACGCAGAGAGGCAGGCATGCAACAAGGCAGGGATGGAGGTAGCCAGGCAGGCAGGCAGGCATGCAACAAGGCAGGGATGGAGGTAGGCAGGGAGGCAGGCATATAGGCAGGCAGGCTAGGAGGCAGCAGACTCTGCATATCTGGTCTCCGCTTACCCGTTGCAGTTTTGTTCATTTTGTCGGATGCTTGGGTGAGGCGGGAACTGGCAGGGAGAAGACGAGGTGGTAGCAGTGGTCACGGGCTGGAGGTGATTGACACAGCGTTCGCACTGCAGTCCCGCCCGAGGTGCGCAAGAGTGGAGCTGCAGCACGCCCGACCGACAGAGAGGAGGGAAAGAGAGAGAGAGATGAGTTGGGGGTGTAGTGGTGTGTGTGTTAGCGAGAGAGAGAGAGAGGGAGTGAGGGAGGGCGCACCTTATAGTTGTAATGATGGGAGGGAATGGAGTGAATATTAAGGAGCGCACGCCCCGCAGGCAATATTCCACCAATTCCATTGCGCTACGTGCGCTTCACCCGCCCTGATAGATTTATTTTTTCCACTGTAAAATATGGGCGGAAAATGTATACCAACCATGGGTTGCACTGTCGAATGGTGTGTATTAATGAAGATACCCCCCGCCCCCATACGTCTGTCGGATTTAGAAACATTCCGATGATCACTTTAGGATGAATAAAATACACAAGGCACCGGCTTGTGAGCAAAGCCTTGTGATATCATTTTCATCGTGTATTTTTTTATTCACATTACCAGCATTGTCACAGTTAGAGCCATTTACAATACATACAAACAATTATTACGGGCGTATAAATCACACGTATAGACAACATGAACGTGTATATCATACGCAGGGGCGTTGGCGTGTGTGTGATATCAGGACACTTTTAGTGGCAGTCGCCAAGAACTCGGATTGAGTGGTGCAATACAATCCAGCACCGTGTGGGTTGAATAGGAAGCGCTGTCCTTGGTGCTGATCTTGTGCCACGCCCTCTTAACAGAGCACTGCAGCAGCAGCGCTTGGCAGACCCTTTCATTACAAAAAGACAACGATCCCCCGAATAGCCTTTACAGACTGTTGGGGCATCTACATGGGGGTGGTGCGGCCAACACCACGCCCGGCTGCCTTTGTCTCCCCAGTGGCGATGCTTTTATTGCACTTGGTGTTGTACTCATTTGAGGCTCGGTTGACCTACAGGAGGCCCAGAACATGTTAAGATAATAATCGTCACTGGTGTTGGTGGCCGTGAGCGGGAATCAAACTCGGGTCGCCGGGTTCGTAGCGCAGTGCGCTAACCACTTAACCGCACCCCGCGCAACACACACACTCACGCCCGTTATCGTTCGATCAGCGTTCATCGTATTCCTGTTTGAATGTTTAATTGAGCGTCCACGCGTCTCGCGATGCAGCTGTATATATGCGTTATATGAATCAGAAGTGTATTGCTGTATGTGTATAGTACTATGTGTTTGGCAAGTATTGTATCTAGTACTTTGCCCATGATGTGCATTTTGTAAGGGTAGTGTGGTTTTCTAATACAATCGATCAAACCTTACTGCAGTAAACAAAACAAATTAATTAAACGTGATTATAATTCTTATTTTCATAAACAATTGATTATGTAGAATGCTGCAAAATGGGCCCTGTAAACACACATTCTACCGCATGAGATTCTTAGTATTCATGGTGTCGAGTATTTGGAAAACAAAGTTTGTCCCACGCGTTTAACACTGTGCCTTGAAGCAATGCTCGTCAGAAACCATTAACACAGAGCAGCCAAGAGCCAGTACAGAGCCCAGATAACCTCCCTCTCCCCCTCCTCTCCCCTCTCGCCACGCACACTGCGACACAGTGTGGGCGGCGCAGTGGGTGGTGGCGTATATTTGAACCGGTCCGGGGCGTCCCCTAGGTTAACTCTGCCTAAAATGAGTACCTGGTGCGGTGTGTAAACTTCGCCAATAGGCAGACAACGGCGGCCGGGCGTGGTTTTGGTCACCCACCCCCTCGTGTGCCGTGGCGGCCTTCATGGGTTCTAGTCGCTGACAGCACTTGCCCTAACAATTTGTTTAAGGCTATACGGGGGATCTTTGTATTTGGTGTGAACAGCAGAGCCCACCCCCCCCCATCATTCAAATGTCCTGCAAGGGACACAGTATACCTATCTCCATGTGCCATTAGTCTATTACGAATACCTCTGCTAACATAATTCTGATGATCATGCATAAGCGCAGGAATATTTAGTATTGTATTTTCATAATGTGATATGAAGGCCCATTGAGTCAGTGCTGCACTGTAATCAATTTAAAATAAACATGTAAGAGTCCAGCTACAATGAATCTTCGTTTTGCAATACGCAGTATTCAACGAGATAAGGATATCTCTTTATGCAATATTCACCACTGAATTGTGTTATAAATACAGTCCATGTTATCGTAATATATTTAAGATATTAGATTTTTTAAAAATACAATACTGTGTATACGCATAAACTATTGTCTTAATACGATTGACTGGAAAAAAATCTAACTAAATCTGAAAAAATATGCAAATAAACATGCTTGGAATTAGACTGAGAGACAGGAATAGTAACACGTTAATTAGAATACATTTCCAAATAAGACACAATATACCAACAGTAGCCAAATGAGAGATTGTGGCCAAGAAAATGACGAAAGAGATGGACTGATCCATGGATTTGCAGGCGAGATGATTTGTGGCATCACAAGACCGTGAAGATGGTGGACGCTGTGGAAAATCTTCAACCAACAGTGGAGAGATAATGTCTCATGCCTATGAAGACACAGACACTAATCCAAGTGTTGTAGATAAGCCGGGTTACGACAATGCACAATAAACAAAAAAGAGAAGCAAAAGCGTTATTTATGGCAAGGCCGCTTAGACGACAATCGAAATAATTCTACATCATTGGACCTCCTTTGCCAGTATCAAAATATAATACTAGGGTTTTCATCGTGTTTTTTGTTTGCATTTTACTGCAGGTATTGTGGTTAATGCAGACACGAATCCTTGTAAAAAGGTTTCAGTTTTATTGCCAGAAAAAATGGTGAAAACCCTAGTATTACGAAATAATCCTTTTAGGCAGCTGTAGATTTGTTTTCGATGCATGGAAGTCGCCAGTGGTTATGCCATAGAAACACTTCCCCCACCATAGTAATGTGGAATATTTATGGCTATCTCATTGATACTGTATATCCAGAGAAGGTGAAAAACCCACCCCAGGCTCATTTGAGTAGGGAGAGATTTTCGGATAAAATTTACGTGTACACAATTATCCCTTTGCTGTTGGTAATATGCAGGCGTCTCCATTACTCACAGGCTGGCAGATCGCCAAGTCATTATCATTATCATCACAATCCATGGGCAGATAGCCCGTAGGTGTCCACTGCACGTCTCGCCATTCGTTTCCACTTTCCTCTCTGCCTTGTGCTAATTGTGCTCAAGTAATGCGCACATCTTTGCTTCAAGACATTCTCGATTAGGTCTTCCTCTCTCGTACGTCGCCAAGTAGGCGACGCATTTTGACACCCTGATGTAGTCTAGTGGACAGTCTGGCCCTTGTCATAGGAATGTGGAAGTTCACCACTGGCTAGAGCCTTCAGTAAGAGATGTGTACCTGGTCAACAATAGTCACAACTTCAGACACAAGGCACTTTAAATGAACAATTCTAAATATCGAGCACCACCAGTTGCTGAGATATGCAGACAGTGAAAATATCTGTAAAAGTTCCACGATGTGGTGTCGTTATACCCTTTGTTCTGTCTGGCTTCCATGCCTGTCAACCCCTTATCATTGACTGCCTTATTACAAACCAATTCAGACCGTATTGGTCACCCCGTGCCCTTATAAATCTCAACGTTCATCCTACAAGTCCCACCACAAGGGAGCAACACAGACACATTTGTGTTGCCCGTATTGAAACAGCTGTATGCCGTATGGACTTCAAAATGCAATTTCCCTGTACAAGAATACGAATAACCCGTATGGGTTGACACGGTATGCGCATCTGTATTAATATTTGCCTGGTTTGCACTCGTTAGCACTTTGTCTATACTGTGACCAAATTGGAATAACATGCGCTAAGGACAACATGGAACAAAACACACATTTTAATAAAATGACACGGAAATTAAATAGAATAAAATACCCATGAAATAAATGTTTTTTTATCTGTTACCCTCCTTGTTCTATTCATCTCGATTATTCACGGATATCGATTATTCCATTTAAAAAGTTTATCCTTTCGCATTCGTATGTTTTTTTGTTCAGTGGTGTAAATCTAGTATGAATAGATTGCTGAACAGTTATTCAAGTGTAGTTAATCAACAACCCTTCTAATAATCAATTTACAATCTATAAGGCTTAGAATGCACGCGTTGACATAAGAAACAAGTTTTTACAAGAACGATCACCGTCCAATACAGACGGTATTGGCGTTAGTTACATGCTATTAATTGCAGGGTGGGATTGTGCAAACTAACAAGACCAAAAAGAAAACAGATTTTCGCTGAACACAAGCCATAATTGAGAAATATAACGAAAATTATTACGTATTATTTTTGCCATGCAGTCAATTTACCAATACTCAGAAAAAACATATCGCAGAGTTGAGAATAGCTATTTATTATATTCATATTAAAAAATAAACCAGCTGTGGTTTTCACACCTGATGATTGCTTGTGTTGCAATCGAAACATCGTGAGAATTGTATTGTTGTATTTTTATTATTTAATTATTTCTACGTGACTTTACTGAAAGAATTAAGAATATTAATCCCTGCAGTCACGAAAGCTTTCAATTGAAAAGCTATTTATGACTTTAATTATTGACTTTGTTATTGAATATTTTGTCAAGAAATGTAGCATTTTATTCAATTAAAGTGAGCAAAACCACAATACATTTATCGTGGACCTTTTATCGTACGATATATCGCGATATCGCGAGAACTCGAGTTTCCATTGTCTGTTCTCACCGGCGGTCTCATTTGCACTCTCTCCATTAATTATTCATGTATCATATTCTTTGTTTTTTCGGTAAAGTCACGTAGGTAAAAAATAAAATAAATTAAATCACGACGTTTCGGAGGCAACACAGGCTTCCGTCTTCAGGTGGCACCATCACAGTAATTTTGCTAATTTATTTTATTTTTTACCTACGTGACTTTACCGAAAAAAACAAAGAGTATGGACCCTTGCAGTCACGAAAACTTCAAATCTAGAAATATTCATGCATCGTCTGTCTAATCTATTACGTTCGTTCCGGCAAAAATAACCAAAATGTAAAATGTTCACGGACATAAAACAACCCAACGGAATCGCTACACGCTAAAAAAACAAGACAAAATCATTCATCCGCACGTGCTAAACTGCAGTACTCAAAGAAACCTAAGGATCGCGGGTCACGTGACGGCCTCGCGTGCAATTCAAATCTCCCGCCACTCTCCCGAAGCCGCCCTTTGATTGGTTCTCCCGTTCTTGACGTCACACCCCCTCCCCCACCACCACTACCTCCCCCCCTCCCACCTCACCCACCCCTCCCACCCCACCACCATCCCTCCTCCTCCCACCACTCTTCCTAAAAAAGACAAAGATCCCCCGTGTAGCCTTAACAGACTGTCGGGGCAAGTGCTGTTAGCGAGCAGCACCTATGAAGGCCGGCAACGACACACGATGGGATGGCTGGCCAACACCACGCCCGACCGCCTTTGTCTCCCCAGTGTCGATGTTTACTACACACCGCACCAGGTACTCATTTGAGGCTGAGTTGTTCTAGGGGATGCCCATGACCGGTTCAGATATAATCGTCACTCGGTGTTGGCCGTGAGCGGGAATCGAACCCTGGTCGCCGGATTCGTAGCGCTAACCGCTGTACCACCGCTCCCCCCCCCTCACCCCCCCCTCTCCACAACAGCTGATCGAGGCCTCCCGGCGTGCATCGCGCGTCCGCGTTGGCGGGCTTCGCGGTTCGGATCCGCCGGTGCATCGCGGCGTGTGGAGGCGCTTGGAGGCTGCTGCTCAACTTAAAGGAAGCGGCTACTCCATTCTATTTATTGCATTAAATTATCAGTAATTAATCAAAGCGCCACCCCCCCCCCCCGGTTCCCCCCGTGCCTCCTGGCGAGGTGCTCCCCTCTGGTCTAAAGCCGCGTTGCTTCGGGTGAGTGCTGCGGCGTTTGCTGGAGCAGCCACGGGTTCTTCGTCAAGGCCTTCTTCGCTGCGAGGTTCATCCAAATCGTTCAACTAATTCCCTTCGTTCGGCTCATTAATACACTTACCAGTTCGCCCACGGCGGAATGCGCCAGATTTAGTCCGATATAAGAAGCTAAAACAGTGTTCAACCTGAATACGGTTTTGCTTTAATGGTCTACCACCGTGCATAATGTGTTTTATATATATAGGCAGCAGGAGGCTAATTGTTGACAGAAGGCAGTGAGTAAACTACATTGTATCGTACTAATGCTTCCATTCGCCGGCCCGCATTGACCAGCATGGTGAAGTATGGTCACACAATACACATGACCCGCACAGGTATTGGAGTGCCTCATCAAGCAGCAGATTTGCAAAAGGGACTGTCAGTCAATGTGCACGTACTTATTTGTCATTCATTTAAAATGTCATTCAATTATTTCACTCGTTTACCCATTTGTCGTTCACATTATTTTTTATATTCACGCGCATTCGTGATTCAATCACTCATTCAACATTCGCTTTCATAACTCATCGACTTGTAATAAATTAATTATTCAGTCACTCAATCGTTGTGTAATGCAGTGGCACTTTAGACACGGGCTTACCGCGCCACGGACGATGCACAGCCGTCTTTGACACGAGTGCTGTGTGCTGCGATATAAGTGACGTTCAAGTACCTGTTGACATTGTCAAACTCGGAGCGTTTCTGATAACGGAGTCTTCGGTGGTGATGCTGCTTATTGGCATTGCTGGGCCATTTGGGGAAATACCGCATTCGTATGGTGGGAAGGAGTCCCATCCCAAGTGCAACCAGTGATGTTGGCTTCCCACAAAGTGGTAATCGAATTGTGGAAGGGTAACCAGGACTGCTTACATCCAATACAATTTGGATTTTATATAGCATCTAAATAAAACCACAAATCAAGACAATACCATCGTGGTTTTATTTTATATCAAGAGTCCATGGCAGAGAAAAAAATGCAGGGTCAGGGTGTCACAATCGCTCCAACACTTAATGATCGTGTGTGTGTGACTTCGTAGCGAGGATATGTCAAATGCAACACAGTTTGGATCTCCGTGGCTCTTAAAAATTAAACATGCAGGGTCCTTGTAAACTCTCCTGTGCATGATTTCAGAGCTGACAAGCTTGTCTTCACCTGTGCTTCCTGCCTTCACTGACAGGCGAGCTGTGAACAGTGAAAGGTTATGCCGGTGCTAACCATAGGAGGGATTCCTGTGAGCTTCCCCTTTACACCCTACAAATGCCAGGAGGACTACATGGCCCAAGTGATCGAGTGCCTGAACCTGGTATTGTACTTTCAATATTTGAATTCGTTAATGTGCTATTAACTTTTGATTATCCAGGGTAATGGAGGGGAGGCATATGGATAAAATAAAAATGAATAGTTTACAACTTGAAAATTTGTCTTGATATGAAAATTAGGTTATAATAGTTCACGCTTTATAATGTACCCGTGCAGAATAGGGTTCAATATATAACTTGTGTTTTTTTTTTACTTGACAACATGTTTTCCGTCAGGGGTGCACGACGAGTTGTTAATAGTGTCGAATTAAAGACATAACTGTGCAAGCCATGCACCAATTTTTTAGGATTGCCGGTTTCCAGATGACACTTGCTTTTAGAGCTCAAGGTGATGTGGTTGTGTGTGTGTGTGGCTTGCGAAGGGAAAGAATGGCATATTGGAGAGTCCAACGGGCACAGGCAAGACGCTGTGCCTTCTCTGTGCAACGCTGGCTTGGAGGGAGCACCAAGTGGGCCAGCATGTGCGGCAACGGGAACAGCAGAACAGCTGGGGAGACGATGGACGTGAAGCCGAAGCCACAATCACCTACCCTGGTGCGGTAACATTTCATCTTAGATGTGTCCCCTGCCACACGTTTTTTTTCAATTGCAGCCAACGTGTACGATACATTATCCATGCGTAGGCTGATGGTTTGGACAGTCGCCCTTCTTCAGGGTGATAGAACGTCTCCACCCAATCAGGTAATCTGTTGCCCAATGCATTCTGGGGGTGAACCTCAGCTCAGATGAAGTCAGTGACATGGGGTCACTGAGGGCATTATTATTATTATTCACGTGCTCTTCGTCATTCTGTCATTGGTACCTCCAGTGAAGTAAAGCTGTTTCATTAACGTTAGCCTTTTGTATATAATCTTGTCTGTTGTAAAGTGTGTGATGAATGATTGTGCCCTGGTGTCAACAGTTATTTTTTTAAATTTTCCTTCAGAAATACTGATGTTTTGAAATGTTGAAACTATTTTCGTGCATTTGTTGCTGCATGTACATTATTCTATAAAAGTGACAACGGTTGTACTCTTCCATACAACTCTAATGCCTGTTCAGCATTGCCTCTTACCTTGATGTAATAGAAATAATACCACATGTATCAAGAAAAACCCAACTGAACCTTGAGACTTTTTCCAGAGTCTTCTGCATTTAGATATTTGGCCACTTCCTTATAAAGACATTTGGCATTTTGAAAGATAACCACGGTACCCAGAGAAAAGGATACGACACCAACGGTCTCCGCACAGACGTGTTCTCAAATTCTCTTTCTGTACTGCTATCTCCTGGTCACCTCGCAACCAAGTGCATTTTGGGGTTTCACATACTGTGTGTCTACTTTATCTATCTTCCAACCCTTGCCTTTGAATGATGGATATCGTTTGACTACTCGGTGTGTGTGGTAATATCCCCAAACCGACTTCAGTATAAATTACAGAGCTTAATCAACATTCAAAGCTGCTTTGGTCACTCGGTGGATATATCATTGCGTTATTTGTATTACTGTTCAAGCGTTTTCGATTGGTTGGCGACTTTGCCTGTTACAGGTGGCGTCGGCAACATTCCCAAGATCATCTATTCCTCCCGGACTCACTCCCAGCTATCACAGGCTATGAACGAATTGAAAAATGCATCCTACAAGTATGATTGCCTACACAAGCATACTGGACACATTGTAGCAAAAACATCGTTTTATTAATCATCATCAGCCATTATCTGCCCACTGCAGAACGGAGGCCTCCAAAAATCATCGCCTTGCGCCTCGCAAAAATGTGATCCAATTGCTCTATCTCTGACCTGGATGTCCTGCTGGGCATATTCTATACTTTGACTACCACTTTGTCGTCAGTCTTAACCATTAGCCATCCCTTTTCGTGATGTAACTTTCTCGAGCCCACACGCTGATGCACACATTCTCACAGACAATGCAAACATGTGTGCATAAAACAATCAATGTATTGCACTTAAAGAAGGCTGGTACATATTAGGTGGTAAGTATATGGCTTTCCATTGCTTTGAATGCAAGAAACTAAATTTAACTCAACCATTTCACATTGAGTATTGTGTGTCTTTGCATGTGTGTGTATGTATGAACACAACGGGGAGCGGTAGCGCAACGGTTAGCGCGCTCTGCTACGAACCCGGTGACCCGGGTTCGATTCACGCTCACGGCCAACACCATTGACGCGTATCTGAACCAGTCCTGGGCCTCCCCTAAATCGACTCACCCTTAAATGAGTACCCGGTGCAATGTGACAACATCGCCGCTGGGGAGACAAAGGCGGCCTCGGGCGTGGTGCTGGCCACCCACCAACCCCCTCTTTTGCCGTTCCGACGTTTGTAGGTGCTCGCAAACAGCACTTACCCAAACAGTCCGTTAGGCTATACGGGGGATATTTGTCTTTGTATGCATGCATGTGGGGAATGGTGACACATTGGTCAGTGCACATCGATACAGACCTCGACCTTGAGTTAAATTCATGACTGCAGGGAACATCAGTGGCACACGGCATTTGAACATGCCCTATTCATCCCTGACTTCGCCTAAAAATGAGTAAAATGAGTGTGGTGGGTGAGACGAATGTGGCCGGGCGTGATTCTGGCTACATCTCACCTGCTTGTGTGCCATGATGGCTTCAATAGGCGATCGCTAAGAGCTCCAACAGTATGTATGGCTTTACAGGACATCTTATTGTTTGCGCGTGTGCTTGCCACAGGCCACGTGTGTGCGTGTTGGGATCCAGGGAACAGCTGTGCATTCACCCGGACGTCGTAAAGCAGGAGAGCAATCATGCGAAGGTATGGAACAACCACTTGGCATCGTTCACTGGCGCCAGGGCTATGATAAAGACTGCCTGCCAAATTTACATCGCATGGAGGAATAGGAACATTTTACAGTATCACCTTGGGTTGTGACATTCAATAAAGAGTTTTGGGAGATGCGTAGTGAATTTCAGAGGTGTTTCCAGGAAATGAGCAACAGGGAAGCAGTTCGTTAAATGTTGTTTGAAGTTCTTTACATTCGTACTGTCGAGTAATATTGAGTGTCCGCATGAGCATCGGGTATCCGCAGCATTTGTTTGATGTTCTAATGCAGTTCATGATCATCCACTGTTGTCGACCGAGTGTGAAACCAGTAGGGTCCGACCAGAGGGTTACCTATCCCTACTTTTAAACTCCTTTACGGATGTATGTTGAACTTGTTTTGCACCGTATGTAGCCACCGGTGCTAATCGGAGCTGCGGGGAAGGACAACAAATTAAACACAAAAAGCAGTTCTAGAGAAATGAGTTTTCAAATTGAGTATATCACTGTTACAAGAACAATTAGAGACTTAATTTGTGAACTTGACTCTCTATGGTTGTCTAGTTATCGTGTTACACAATGTTTTTTTATATATATAATGTATTTTCCAGGCCTAATTAAATGTATTTTAACATAGAAAAATCTATGATCTCATAACGTGACCATATCAAATTCTGTTTTTATTCAATATCATTTAAAAGCTGCATTATTTTACAAAAATCAGTTGGCTTCATCTTGGCTTGTGCGAATATTATGTGCCTCTGCCTCATGGGGCCTGAATATTGATTGTATTTCAAACAGCCTAGTTTGCTAAAATGCTGCAGACAACACACGAAGCATATTTGTGATTCGGTATGAATTATCTTATATTAGGCATGTAATGATTAATTCACTAAAATATTCATACACTCATAATGCAATGAAGAGTTTCTTTGAGTTGATTATTTATGATGCATGCAAGTCATTTGCAGATGTTGCATAGACACATTGACTGAGACTGCTTACATGAGACAGAACAGACAAGATGAACAAGACTGAAAATTCAACAAATCAATAATTTAATTGAACAGTGACCCCCAAAATCATGGTAATGCTTCAGAGTGTGGAAGGGGAGTGAATCGTTATATGCCTAGTATATAGGTACTAGTTTAAGTTTGTGATGCCTTATGGGTGCTGATATTCATGCTTCCTCAGAATGTGAGATATCAAAAGTTGTGACCATTTGGAGGCTATGTGATGGACCTTTTGCGAACTGTGCACGGTAATGGGTGGAATGCATCTCCGCAGGTGCATCTGTGCCGTGCAAAGACAACCAGCAGGTCCTGCGTTTACTACAACAACGTAGAAGGTGAGTGTGCTGTCCGTTTTGAGCAAGCTGCTCTTTTACACGGCGCACCAAAAGCACCCGCGAATGCACTTTGGCGCATTGGATGAGCACTTGCGCCTTGCTTAGGAGAGATCATCGCTGCTGCCGCTGTCCTGTTAGGGTCAAGGGGTGTGATGAGATCTTTTTGAAAAGGTCTCTTTCTCATAGGGACGATGTCGACAGGAGAGAGATTGTGCCATGCTGCGTGCATAGTTATCCTGGAGCATGTGTTTTCTGCGACTAGCGTAATTCGATTTGCATGTAAAACTATAAGTTGCTCAATGAAACCAGGTACAACTTATATACTATAAATATGCAATGTCGTTGGTTGCCTGTGGGAGTATGCATTTTTATGGATAACAAACATCTTATGGCAGAAACTGCACACACACAGCATTGAACTTTTGTAGTGCAGTGCATTGATGTAGTGTTTTTATTCATTATACTGCTCGTTGAGGGCTTCCCCACGTTTGGCAGGCAGTGAGAGATGTTTCACCATACTTCACCACCCTGATCCGTGGGAGTTACAGGTGGGAGAGAAGTGTAGAACAACAACAGATGTTTCTGCGCTGCCCTCTACTGCCCGTAGCAACCTATCACACCTCTCTTTTGTTCATGGGGTTCACCCATTCAAGCGCTATCCAGGCTATTCCTGCTTCGCTTCTGAGATCTGATGAGGATCGGCTGCATTATTAGTGCTGCAATGTGCAACATTTATTCAGTTGCAGTAAACATGCGAGTGATTTATTGTGTTGCCTCTTATGGCATGAGCACTTTGTCTTGCTTGTCGGATTTCTCCAGTCTAAATTCAGTTTCTGATTCTAAATGTGGTGTTGACAGCAGCTGATGCCACTTTTCCTTCCATTACAGAGAAGAAGACGGATTTTAGTGCCGGGATAATGGACGTGGAGGAACTTGTGAAGAAGGGCAAAAAACAACAGTGAATATTTATTGCTTAATTTAGTAATACTCTGTTGAGGAATGCGCCGCAATCATTGGCACATTTTACATGCATTACTGCACCAGGCACCCATTTCAAATTCCCAGTGTCATTTAAACCTGCCCTCTAGATAATTACGTACAATTACAACAGCATTATCCTGCAAAGTAAGCAGTATACCGTATATGTTTACATGTACGCCCCTTATCCGTCCACTACTGGATAAATGCCTCCCCACATCTTGCAGATTGTGGGGATATTTGACCTTCACGCTTCTCGCTGTCGGCTGGTAAAGATGGGGAGCATAGATGTGGGAGCATATAAATACATATTCTTATTTTTTTTCGGTAAAGTCACGTAGGTAAAACATCAAAATTAATAAAAAATAAAATAAAAATCACGACGTTTCGGAGGCAACACAAGTCTCCGTCATCAGGTGGGACCGTCACAGCCAGATGCAGCTAATCTGGCTGTGACGGTCCCACCTGATGACGGAGACTTGTGTTGCCTCCGAAACGTCGTGATTTTTATTTTATTTTATTTTTATTAATTTTGATGTTTTACCTACGTGACTTTACCGAAAAAACGTAAGAATATGAATCCTTGCAGTCACGAAAGCTTCAAATCTACATATAAATACAGTACAACAATAGATTATAGTTCACTGCTCTCTGCTGCCTATAATTTCACCCTACAGCCCAGAGGACCTGTTATGCATGGTGTTCGTGCATCCAAGCACTATCTAGGCTCAAATCCGCTTTTGAGATATGATGAGATAAGCAGCCTTCTGGGGAGATTTGGTCAAAGGCAGACATTTAATCATGCTGACCTAAATGCAGATATAGTAATTTAATGAAAAGGAATATCTATTTTTTGATTTAAAGCTTTCGTGACTGCAGGGATTCATATTCTTGGTTCTTTCGGTAAAGTCACGTAGAAGGGAAATAATAAAATAATATAAAACAATAAAAAAAACAAGAATACAAATATCTATGTTTGGAATCCAACAACACAATAATAAAGAGCTTTTCGTATTAACCGTGGAGTTTTCCGAAATAGCAAAATTACAAGTGACATCAACAAGCAATGCGCGTGATATGAGATCGTCACTTATGCAGAGGCTTAATGAGACGTCTCTTGTTCTCGTGGTCTCCTTTGATAAATTCAAGGGTGTGTCCATACTTCATGACCCAGGAGCTGAAGCACGATGCCGACATCGTATTCATGCCGTATAATTACCTGCTCGACACAAAGGTGAGACACATGGAGCGTACATCGTGCAGTTTGTCAAGTGTGATAAGTGTCCACATTCCCCGAACGCTCACATTCACCAATAGTTTGCGTGTAAATTGACAATGCCGTACGTCAACTGCCTTTCGCAATCAATGAACCCGGTAATCCATTCTGCGTCTGGTAAAGCCACCTCGATGCCTTTTAACAAACTGATCGATATGGCAGAGTCGGCGAGCGCACAGCATCGATCTCTCCGGAAAGATCGTCATCTTCGATGAAGCCCACAACGTGGTATGTAAAACCAATTGCGGCAAAGAATTGCTAGTTCCTTAATCAGCGTCTGATGTGCAATGAGTTTAATTTCCGTGTTCATCTCTTGTGCTGCAATATGAAAAAAAAAAGTTACTTGTTAACATGTTATTGTTGAGCTTATTTTGCACCATACGTACGAGAGATGTGGGGCACATGCAAACATTGTATCTGTGATGGTTTTTGCTCACTTGCAGGAGAGGCTGTGCGAGAATGCGGCTTCTTTTGACCTGACCCCGTTTGAGCTGGCCTCCAGCATCGACGCAGTGTCCCACTTCCTGCAGATGAAGGTGAAGGAGGAGGGGCTGCTAGGGTCAACGGACGAATTCAACGGCGACGGCTCATCCTCCGGCATGTGACTCCTCTTCCCTCTGTGCCCCGCCACCCCCATGCCTCTCGCCAACACATGCTGCACATAACCCAATGCCATTTTACCTAATCGGAGGTGCGATTGGCACGGTTGGCTACTGTCAACATACATACGTACATGACCTCGTCTTAGTCTCGAACACAAACTGTGACAAAATCGCCTGGAATGTGCCCAATCTAATCAGATGATTGAAGCTGAGCAGGGTTGAGCCTGACAATTGCTTGGATGGATGGCCACCACAGGTATTATAGGCTATGGGGGCTACATGGTGGGCAGCAGAGGGCGGTACATAAAAATCCATGAGTGCAATTTATCCCGATTCAAAAGGATGGTTAAATAATTTCCCAAAGACCCAAACTGTATTTTTATTCATCCTGATTATTCTGCATATAATGACAAAGCAATTGGGGGGGGGGTGACTTCCAATTCTTGTGGCGGCCCAAAGCCAGCTGTGTAAATTCAAGTGGAAAGTGATTATTGTATTTATTTTATATCGGAAGGTCAAGGGGTCGTCTTGCTCAAATAATGTAGTGGAACTTAAACTATGAACTAAACTATATTTTTTTATCAGGTGAGGTTCACTGAGCTATATAGCTCTTTTTCAGGAGCAACCTGGCCACAAACGTTAGCTCAGTGAAGTGGCTTAGAAAAACTCACGTGACCACGGGGAGAGCATGCAAACTCCATATATGCAGGCGTCAGGGTCGGGATTGAAAACCACAACTTGTTTGCCAGACGAGGGAGATAGCATCCTGCCACCGGGGGCACCCCTTTAGGTGGCCGGAGCCAGTGGCCACGTGCTATGGTGAATTCAGATGTGCTGTCGTATTTATTTAACTTGTTTAAGTTGAACGACAGGCACCACATTTGAAACCACAGACACTGAATTTGAAACCACAGACACTGCATTTTGAGGTTTCTACACCTGTGGTACAATACACGTGGAATAATATGGTGATCACAAGTACTTTGCTGTCGAATGAACTTGTATAACTCTTTGGTTACACTTGTTCTCACGTTTTCTTGTCTTTCAAGATGTCAGTATAGAGGACGTTGCAAATATAAAGCGTAAGTGTTTACTCAATATTTTGTTCAATTTGTTTTCTTTTCATTTCTTATTTGAATGAATATATGCCTGCACATATAAGCAGTGTGTGTTGCTGTAATAATATAATACATTTGAAATACTCCATTATTCTAAATAAATGTACTATGAAATATTTGTAATTGTTTCTTTAAGTGTGACTTTGCTAATATCGTTGTCACGTCCCCATGTAATGAAGTGGTGCCATGAAAGTATAGCTGAGCCACTAAGCAGTTTTTAGAAGATGTTGATGGAATGCAAAGATTGCCTCGTTTGAGAGGGCCTTGTGACTTAATGGTTGATGCAAAAATGTTCACAGAGCTGCTGCTGAACCTGGAGCGAGAGATTGATCTTGTGGAACTGCCAAGGGGGGGTGGCATCACCAAACAGGGCAGGTACGTCATCGCCCACCGTCCACAAAGCATACCCTGCCTCTGACACCCCCTCTCTCCGCGTTGATCACACGAGGTTGATGGGGTGGGTGACATTCCGCTGGCATTCTCGCAGCACTGAGCACGTGCTGTGGGGAATTAGTGCTGCATATCACAGCATTGGGCAGCTTCCGTTGGGCCCCCCTCCCCTTGCGTTGATCACTACTGAGGCGTCAACACGTGGTGCTTGGGAGGGTGAATGTTTGAACAATGCGGTGACATTCCGCCGGCATCCCCCGCAGCGCTGAGATTGGCTGGCGATGATCTGCGCTAATTTGCGAGCACTGGGCGGCAGCTGCTGTTCAGGGAAGCATGTCAATATCCTGACGGGTTATTGATCTGTCGACATGGGTATATGAGCCCTGCCTGAAGAGCTGTAACTCAAGCAGGGGAAACCAGAATCCTCATACCCCTGTGTACTGCATACTATGGATACCAAGTGGAATCATTGCCAAAACTTGTGAGCTGATAAAAAGGAACGTAGGGTGGAAGTTTTCACATTGCAGGCAATCGACTTGCATTGTAACAGACAATAGAGGAAATACTGTAAGGGTGTGTTTGAGTGCATATGGGCTCATTAAATCAACTACAGCATTATACATGTGCAACATTTGCTCCACTTTTGTAGTTGTTTTGAAACGTATATGAAATATAATTTAATTTATTGTTATTGAGCAATAGGTCCTGCATCTTTCATCCTTCTGTTGATGCTTGTGGCCAAATTGCCCAGTGGGTTCGATCTCATCAGATCTTGAAGCGAAGCAGGGGTTGAACCCGGGGGAAATCCTTTGACGGTTGACCACCATGCACAAACAAGTCACCATAGGGCTTGTGAGGCTACATGGGTGAGCAGCAGATGCCAGTGCAGCAAAATAACATTGTTGAGCTGTACTTCGCTGCTTCCACATTTGTTTTTTCCACCTGCACAAACCAGCAATGACCAGCATGGTGCGTTATGGTTAAATAACCCACATGGGCATGGACAGGCCCTCATTCATTAGCGGATTATACACATGCACAGAGGAGGTAACGGATTGTTCATCTGTTCGTTAAGCCTAAGAACCACACAGCTGGCTCAGTGTTGAGATTCGCCGTGCATTGTGTTTGCCCAGCTTCCTGTTTGAGCTCTTTGAGCGAGCGGGCATTGGGTCTCACATCATGAAAAACCTCATGGACGGCCTGGAGAGCATCGTGGGAGCGATCACCATCAGTGAGTAACTTGTTAACCTCTCCAATTGGCATCTGCTACACGCCATTTGCATCACTCTGATATGTTCTGCATTAGATATTAATGTGTCCAGTTTATTTGGGAATGTTCCATACTCAATGAATATGAACTGGGCTATTTGTGGGGTTCTGTATATTGGAATGGTGGTGCATAGAAGTAGCTACAAGGGGTGCTTTGTGGGGGTGTGTACTTGGGACCACCGTTTTCGTGTAAACCTGACAGAGTAAATTATCTTATGGCTGTGTGCATCCTGACTGCTGTGCTGCGTCTGGTGATTTGACAGTGGGAACTTAACAACAACGTAATATAGTTGGAAGGTGATTAGAATGTTTATTTTGTGTGCATCGGTGGCAGGTGGCTAGGACTAACAGGGCTGAGTCCCTTCGGATATATTTACCAGCTTGTCTTCACACACGTGCTGTGCAGTAAAACCTCTCTGAGCCCGACTTGGCGAGAGCGCGAGGGCTCAACGAGTGGAGCACGCGGTAGACTGACGCAGTCGGTGAACAGCCACGCCCTTCGGCTGTCAGCCTACCACGTGCTCCGCTTGTGACGGGGCTGGCAACTCGTTGGTTTTAGCAATGTCTTTAATTAAATCTCGATTTGAAGCTTTCGTGACTGCAGGAATCCATACTCTTTGGTTATTTCGGAAAAGTCACGTAGTTAGAAATAAAATCAAATAAAACAAATCACCACGTTTCGATCGCAACACACCGCTTGTGTTGCGATCGAAACGTCGTGATTTGTTTAATTTTATTTCTAACTACGTGACTTTACCGAAAGAACCAAAGAGTATGTCTTTCATTAACTTTCCTAAATTATATCAACCCCCTCCAGAGATAATGTTTTACCCACCCACCTATGGTTGTGTGCCATTGATGGCTGCCTTATGGATCCTCGTGTTTTTTCATAGAGACGGGGATATTCAACAACACGACTGGGATACAGAATCTGTTGGAAGCTTTCCAGGCATGTGACCATTATATTTGTATTCTACTGTTGTATATTTTTGTTACATTCCAAATAGTTTGAGTTACTAAATTATTTGTAGGACCATAGCCAAATTGTACTCTGAGTTCGTGAACATTTTTTTCGAAACAATTTGTCTTTTTTTTACTCTATTGGGTCTTTGTCTTTTACTGTTATTCCAAATTCCTTTTGTAACTTTACAGATTGCATTTTCACACGAAAACCGACAAAGGGCTAACATGGAGACGTATTACAAGGTAAGTTGGATGAGCACAACCAAGTGGAATTTCAGCCATAGCTTTGTGTGATGAAACCCTTAATAAGTATAACCCGTAAAAACGAAGTTTTTCACTATAAATCCTTTATATGCGTGGCAGCGAACTTAATATAAAGGATTAAAAAATATATTCGCCTGTGGAGGATGCGGGGATCGATCCCGCGACCTTTGGCATGGGAAGCGAGGGCGCTACCAACTGCGCTACTCCGCCACGGCCTGTGGAGGGGTTACGCTCTGGGCTCTTACACTGTGCGTTCTATTTGAATATATGTAAAATATTTTTTTTTGCCTAAAAAGTGTAAAATGTTGGGAATTTTTTTTCACGACCATTAATTGTCTCGCACAACGAGTCTGTGTGGAAAATGTCAGCTCGATTGGATCACGGGAAGTGGGTTAAAAAACGACCGAAAGATTTGCACGGTCGTAAGCACGCAAGCAAGCACGCAAGCAAGCACGCAAGCAAGCAAGCGAACTTAATATAAAGGATTTAAAAAAGTACATTTACAACTTAATCCCGATTAGGCTATTGGTGTCATCACGTGACATTAAGTGTCCATTTGGATTCCTTACAGAGCAGTGCGCAACCCTTCGTGTTGTGGAGGGGCTATCGCAATGCTCAGCATCCTCACCTCTAAACCACCTGGTCAGGGTGAAGCCCTCTAAGGAGCAGTTGAACCTGCGTCAGTGAGAGCAGGCCTGGGATTTTGGCTGGCACACCTGCCTGCCTTGGTGTTTTTGGCTGAGAATTGACAGTTTGATGGCTGATGGATAACCTGCAGGGATCCTTTGTATGTTATGGGTTGTGGAAACGTTTGGGACTTTAATTGGTGCCCACATGTTTCTTGGAAGACGCTTGGAGATTTATTTATTTATTTTGTTTGTTTTCAAAACTAATTATTTTTTTTGGCCCTCTTCGCCAGTCATCGGTGCTTAGTTCATTAAACAGACATCTGCAGTTTGTGGTGCAAAATTGGTGAAAGAGCTGAGACATCTGCACCCTTGGCAGGTCCACATTCGCATGGATGACAGCAACTGGAAGAAGAAGCAACAGCAGAAAGCAGACCCCTGGGCGGCGGCTTCTTCAGCCAAAAAACAAGGTGAGGTAACACGGTAGCAGAAACGGCAGTAGCAGAATAAGCAGCTCGCTGTTCTGTAGGACTCCGATATGTATGGCTATGAACAGCAGCAAAATGTCAGTGTGTGGTGGCCACAAGAATTGTACAGGGGGCTTCAACAAAATGTGAACACTTGTATGGGACTATCGTTTTTAATGGAAAAAGAACAGAATACACTGTAACATGATAACAAATGTATGTTAATCGCTTCAAAAAGTCAAAGAGTCTCCACTTGTTCGCCATCATTGTCAACACATGCCTTGAATCTTCTCCAGGTGGTCTCCAAATCCCGGAGGCACATTTCTTGTAGTATTGTTGCAAATTCTCAGAAGTGTTCTTTTTTTGTCGAAGTTCCCTGTAATGTATCGATCCCTCAATTGAAATCAATGTTTACACTTTCTAATGTTTGCATCGGATTGTGTATGTATGTTCAACTTCTTTCGCACTGCACGTAGCCAACCACACTCGTCGGAGGTGCGAAAGAATCTGTGCGTCCAAGAATCTGTTATTTATGATGTATGCAAATTATACGTCAACATACCTTTAGGATTTTGATTTGAAGCTTTCGTGGCTGCAGGAAGCGTCGATCATCCCACCTGATGATGGACGCTTGTGTTGCGCCCGAAATGTCGTGATTTATTTTATTTTATACCTACGTGACTTTACCGAAAGAACCAAAGAGTATACCTTTAGGATGGTGCAATGAATCGGACATAACAGACGGGACGGGCAATAGATACATTGAGGATGGCAGAGATGAGATGAAAAATAATTGAATCTTGATTCCAGTGGTAATCCTGAATTGATACAATTGAAAATGGGGTGAAGAATTGTTGCATGCCTCACGGCCAGACATACAAGCACACAATATTGTAATGCCAATTTAGATTAAATATGCTCGTGCAGGCGATCGCTAATTATATATACACTATGAGATCTCTTTTACCAGTGGCAAAATATAGTAGTAGGTTTTTACCCTTTTAAACTGGTACAAAACTGACACCTATATACAAGGCATCATGTTTGCAATAACCACAACACAAGTAGTCAAAAATGTAAACAAAAAGAAGCAACTCTGATAATGATAATAATATGCACTGTCCTTGAAGTTGATTGGTCCACACCCGAGACGGCTTTCTTTAGAGCCTAGTCCCCATTGGTGTTGGACCAGATGACACCAGAAGGCGTCCAACACCAATGGGGACTAGGCTCTAAAGAAAGCCGTCTCGGGTGTGGACCAATCAACTTCAAGGACAGTGCATATTATTATCATTATCAGAGTTGCTTTTTTTTGTTTGCATTTTTGACTACTTGTGTTGTGGTTATTGCAAACATGATGCCTTGCATAAAGGTGTCAGTTTTGTACCAGTTTAAAAGGGTAAAAACCTATTACTATAATTATATATAGTCAAGGCAATTGCATTCTCGAGGCGTACAATTTATTTAATGTCGCTAAATAATATCGTTAATGTAGCGTATTGATTGTTGCAGTCCGTATATTCACGATAAACTATTTAAAGGTACGTTTAGCTACGACTCTTAAAATAGCCGCTGATAATCCTTGAGTAATCATTATTGAATGTTGTACGAAGGCGGCTGCACACAATGATACATGCTATCATGGGAGGCACGACCCTTGCACTCTCGGCTCGTGTTTGTGTGAAGTCGTGTAGCCTCAGATTGCTTGGGAACTCTGCTGGGGAGAGATAAGAGGCTATAAAGCCGTGCTCCATATGACGTGGCACTCTCCTATTGGCCGTGTCTGCCAGAGCATGCTGGGTCGTCACATGGGCTTATACACCAATGGGGTGCTCTGATGGAGAGGCCACTTAGGTTGTGCTATTATTCCAATATGAATGTTGAACTTATGAGGTTACAAATAGGACCTTTTTTTGCGAGTATCAAAGTACAAACAAATAAGAATAGGTGTTACCCTTTCTGGCAATAAAACAGAAGGTATATTCTTGGTTCTTTCGGTAAAGTCACGTAGAATGGAAATAATAAAATAATAAAAGTTGTTTTCTTTTTGTATTATTTTATTATTTCCCTTCTACGTGACTTTACCGAAAGAACCAAGAATATGAATCCCTGCAGTCACGAAAGCTTTAAATAAAAAAAAACAGGAGGTGTTAAGATGTTCAAACACCAAATAGAAACCTTTTGCAAGGATTCGGGTTTGCATTAACCACACGTGCTTTTGGTGAACATAGTGTTCGCCTTTTGGCGTTCTCTGGTCTGACACCGGTGAGACGAGGCCCTAAAGAAGGCTGTCTCTGGTGCAGGCCAATCAGTTTCAAAGACAATCCATATATTATCAGAGCATTTTCATCACAAGTATGTGTGGTTAATGCGAACTTGATTCCTTTGTGTTTGAACATCTTAACACCTGTTTTATTGCCAGAAAGGGTAAAACCTTTTCTTATTTTTTCAATCTTGAGGTTGACTGGGATGTTCGGGGCAATAACCCTGTGTTTTATCCAAAAATAAAGCAGTTTTAGAATATTTGGAATTTCACTTGAAAAATACTTGGTTTGATTGCAATATGTGAACATGTATATATTACAGGGTAGGTGAGAACGTGCGTCACAATGTAGATAATAAGTGTGAATTGAATTGGAAAATATACTACTTCTCAACACACTATGGCCATAGAGCACAGTTGCAATATTACTGGAGTTGGGGGGGTTGTAAATTTACAGGTAAATATTTTTTTTAAAGCATCCAAGACTAACAAGTATTACCTACAGGAGTATTGTGTGAGGGGGGAAAGAACCTACAAGTTGTTTTTGAAAATAATTTAACGTAAAAATCACTCGTTGTAGAAAGGTAAGTTGCATTAAGCGACAGGCCTAACATTTTGTATGTAAGTTAATGCGAAGTAAAGGAGTTTTATGAATTTGGGTTGCGTTCAATGGACAGAGTGCCCCAGAGTGCTTTTCTGTCAAATGACCTGTCAGCCCAGAGCGCACCGTAACAGAAGCTAACAGGTCTGAGGAGCTGCCAGGTTGAGTGCTAGGTGGGTGCGTCAAAATATCCAGCCAATCAGAGGCGCCGTACCTTCCGGCAAACTCCCGGTTGTTCACAGGCCCAGTGCGCCGCGCGCTGATTGGCCGAGCGGGTGAGTGACGTTGGCTGCCTTGACGAGACGCTCGGCTTCCGAACGCACCGTTCAATAGGAGCTACGTTCTGCCTCATATCGCCACGGCGGTGTGCCCTGCCCATTGATCGCAGCCCTTGCTCACAGGCTGCTAGTGATGCAATCAATTCAAGCAGCATCTACTACACAGGTCCTTCGATCAGCTGTTTGATGGACAAAGTCTTATTTCTCTCCCCAATGCTGTCTTTGGCTTGGTGGGCCAATCGAGTGTATTGAAACCCTCGCGCATTTCTAATGTCATGTTAAGTCGAGGGGATGAAGTTGCATTAATAATTAATCGTCACTAAAATGTTTGTAATGCGAGCAGGGGAGAGAGAGTCTGCGGTGTAACGTGTGGTGAGTGTCAGGGAGGTGAGTGCTCGGTTGGTGATGTAGAGAGAAGACAGTGGGGTCAAGGGTGATAGCGGGAGGTGTGTGTAGGTGAGGTCGCCTTGTTTGGGTGGTAGCCAAGTACTGAGGACCCTTGGGCTGAGGTCGTAGAGCAATCCACCCTTGCAAAATGTGTGAAGTTGCCCTGCAGTAATTGGTTTGGGGCGAGATGTTATCACCCTGGCAGGAGGTCGTCGTTTTGATACCGACCCCGACGCCTGTATATTTGGAGTTTGCGTGTTCTCTCTCCCCATGGTCACATTGATTTTTCTCCGGGTCCTCCAGTTTTTTCCCTCCGCATTTAAAAACGTGCATTTAGAGCGTTGTTTAGTAAAAATTCCCACACATGATATAAGCCTCTTCGATGAGCTATCATTTGTGGCCAGGTTGCCTCTGAAATAGATATAATAGCCCAATGATATTTCCCTGATCAATTAAATGTTTTTGTTTAATAGGTGGAGGTTTAGCGCGTGTTCTCGATAATTAAATCACAAGTTTCAATCCGTGAGCAAAAGTTAACCATAGCATTGACAACAAATATTGGGTCAAAAAGACCCTCTTGATAACATAACAAAACAGAATTGCATAAAGGCGCTCCAGACATATATAAAGTAAAATGAGATTCAAATAAAGTGTCACTCTCCCCGCGTACTTGTTGATCCTATCATCTGCAGAGTTGTGGAAGATGAATAAAAAAACTCTTTCAGCAGTAACCTGGCCACAAATGGCAGCTCAACAAAGTGGCTTATCACATGGATATTTATAGCCGCCAAATCCTCTTAAACACATATTTATAAATGTGGAGGGAGAAACCGGAGGACCCGCAGAAAAATCACCCAAAATCCAAATAAACGGGCGTTTGGGTCGGGATCAAACCCCGAACCTCCCGTATACCAGACGAGGTAGTTAACATGTCGCCACCAAAGGCGTCCCGAGAACCCCGCGCCTGCGTGTGTGTCTCACTCGTTGTGCACAGGCAAGGTCGTCAGCTACTGGTGCTTCAGCCCGGGCCACACAATGAAGGAGCTGCTGCAGCAAAATGTGCGATGTCTCATCCTCACCAGCGGAACACTCTCCCCCATGGCTTCCTTCACCGCCGAGCTGCAGATGTGAGTACCTGCGGTAGACACGAATGGGAAGGCAACTTTATATTTGTTTAGGTCAAGAGGTCATCATGGCCAATGCCAATGATGCCACCACACTTGTAAATTCAGTGTCACTGCAGTTGTTATAAAGTTATCTAACCTCCAAGCTTGACTCTTATAGTATCTTCACCCTCTAGCTTTACTTCTTACCCTTGTTACACATGAAAGGGAGTCCACAGGAGTTGTCCTTGGAAGGGAACATTTATTGTTCCAAGCAACACCAACACCAGCGCTTTGTAGGGCACAAACACGGATCCTTGCGACGAGACCTCTTCTCTCGGAGCCCATCCTCCTTTGTCTCCTCCTCCCTTATATGCCATCTCCTCATTCCCGCCACTGGGGTTTTCTCCCAATGCCCTATCCCCCACATTTTTTGCCTGCACACCCCCTCTTCTTATATCTATGGGCGTGGTCCCTTGTCTTCTAAGTGACCCCTACACTCAGCCCCAACATGCCCCACGAACTCTACGCACGGTTGTCGCGTGTGCTTCAAGGACTGCTCTCACATGGTCCGTCAAAAACAACCCCCTACCTCCTCGTGGTCCCGGGTGGCAACGCTGTGGTGGGCAGTGCCGTGGGGGGAGGGACAATTTAGATCGGCCTTTCCCCTCATGGCTTTTGTAACCACCACAGCGGCCAAATGGGGGCTGTGGACGGGTGCGAGGGGCTGGTAACCCCCCCCATCTTTAATTAATTACTACAAAACCATGACAGCCATGTAGCCCGCATGCCCAGCCACCGCATGCCTAAACAGCTTTTGTTCGGCCGGATTGAGGGGGCTAAACGATTGCAGCATGGGCTAAAGAAGAGATGGAGTGATGTGGTACAGAAGAATGTGGAGCTGAGTAGACTTGCCGATGACTGGTACCAGCAGTGTCAAGATCGGCCTCTGTGGAGGAGACTCGTGAAGGACGCTACTGGGCAGTTGGAGGCAGTCGGCCTCCAACAACAACGTAGGGCGGAGGAGTGACGCTCACAACAACGAGCGGAGCACCGGGTGGCTAAAGCACAGCAAGTTTGCACAGTAGGGGGCACAGGTGGTGCATCAGCCAGTCGTCTCAGTCAGTCGACCTGTGGCATCTGGGTCTGCACCGTGACCTCCTGCCAGCGGGAGTTCGACACTTCACGTGGCCTCAAGGTGCACATAGCCTGGCACAAGCATCGTGGTGACGTCACCGCCACTTAGTGGCGAATGGGGGTTGTTGTTGCTCTCACATTCTCATCTTCACCACGATCTGGCTTAGGTTTTCCCCTTGGTCAGTGTCCTGTTGGTGCCACTCCATTGCCTGTCTTGTGAAGCTGCCTTCGTTCATCCTGTGCACATGCCCTGCCCCATCGCATCTTCCTCTCCTTGTTTTACATCCACAGTGGTTTCCTGCTGCATGCTTTACCCACTTGTAAATTAATAATTACACTCAATCTGCAGTGGGATATTCTCTTTAGGGAAGTACATTTTTCACTTCGCTTCAAAAAAAGAGACTTGTGAAATGGAGCATCTAAAAATACCTCCCCATCCCCATCGTGTAGTTGTTGATTGTTAGCATTAAAGGGACATGTGAACCCATTGCTTAAGCCCACTTATGCTCCGTTGGAACGTGTAATAAATACGGTTGATGGCTTTGCACAAGAAGCTTCCTCAGCTTCTGAAAGTGGCCTCCATCTGCTACTCAAAGCGCAGTTAATTGAATTTATTTTTGCCGTGTCAGCATTCTCAATGATTAGCAAACATCCAAGGGAGCCTGATACCCTAGGCTAAACTAGAGTACCGCTTGAACCTGGAGGCCACCTACATTTCCTTTGGAGTTCTCTCCTACCCGACCAGTCCCGGATGATGGCACCAATGTGAAAACACAACGTTGAAACGTGTATGCCAATGAGGCTATAGGGCAAGGCTCTGTAAGATGCCAAGCATCAGTGAGCTGACATGTATGGCCAGCCCCAAATGTTTTGGTCACCTCTGGATTTGAAAGTTGTTCACAATTAAATTGGCCCCCTCGATGGTGGAGCCAGGATTTTCAGGTAGGGGGGAGCAACCCCTCCAGCAATTATAAATGATAGGAGTTGTTAGTAAGTAAGGACTTGTCCCTTGCTTTTTATTCGACGCATGTGCGGCAATGGCGCAGCCATCGATCGAGGGTCGAATTCGAACCGTGTGTGATCGCGCTCGCTGAAGGTATGCCTTCAGGGAAGTCGTGTACTGTATATGCAACTGCGCACAATTCTGAGTCACTTATAACTGCTTTGCCGTTACTTATTGCCAATTATGGACTCAGACTATTGTCCTATCATCTCATAGAGTCCCTGGCACAATAATATGCTACACAGTGGCAATGGGGGTCGCAAAATGCCGATTTATTACTAATATACCCCAATGATCCGATCGAAATTAGGGATTTAGATCGGATCATTGGGGGGGCACGTGCCACCTCACCCCCCCCCCCCCCACTGGCTCTGCCAGTGGGCCCCCTCCATCACCAATGCAGTTTGGTGAAATGTGACAATTTGTGGTTATTATTTGATCGACTCGTGAATTGACTCATTTTAGTCTCATTTGTAGTTTCTGTCTTGTTGGTTCTGCCTCTTTTCCATTCGCCTGAAGGTGTGAAGGTGATAATTTAATGTTGTTTGCATAATTTGTTGAAGAAGGATTGCTTTTGCGCATGATTAGATCCATCTGTCCTGAACGTAAGAATATTTTAATCAACTAATCTAAACACGCATAATTACGGCAATGTCTCTGAATAATCGCACAGATTGACAGGCACAGTTTGTGGATATTTAGAGTTGCACTAATTTATATTGTTTATGTAATAGCTTTCTTCCTCCAGTTTAAATGTAATCAGGTGTGGGCCTCAATAATCTTATGTGAAAAGATCAGGAAAATAATTATGCTGTGTGTGGCCTGTTTTTTTCATAATTTAGGATTTTCGGGCATAAACTGGAGAAATAACTCCACTTACTAAAATCTAAGTTGTCCACTTATTTAAGAGTGTTGTTGTATAGTAGTCTTGCCATGATTCACTCCCACACAGATTCATTATTGTATTCAAACAATAACTTATTGTGTCCTCTTAATGTCTCGAGTTCCATCAACTTCATTCCATTAGCCAAAATGTGACATTTACACAGAATCTGAATATACAGTTTACATGTTTTGTATATAAATTC
This sequence comes from Lampetra fluviatilis, assembly GCF_964198595.1. Taxonomy (NCBI): domain Eukaryota; kingdom Metazoa; phylum Chordata; class Hyperoartia; order Petromyzontiformes; family Petromyzontidae; genus Lampetra; species Lampetra fluviatilis. Next base: position 30,677,228 of record NC_136278.1, on the reverse strand, counting down.
TTACATGCAGAAGTCAATGCTTCTATCACGAGCGCAGGAATCGGTTTTAATGAAGGAGCTGATGTATGCATTGTGTTCGCAACCATTCCTCCCCCTGCCAAAGACATGTTTGCTGCGTATTTATCTCCAACGTTGGCAGCTGCAGTTGGTGGAACTGCAACAGATTTTTTTCCCCGGGCACTTGAGGTTTATCACCATTCCAGTGCTAATTACATTTCCGAGCATTTGTGAACACCAGCCCTCGTTTAACACTTGCGGCGCGTGAATTCGGCACTCCGATTGGTATTCCGATGATTATGTGGCGGCTTTCGGGGCCGTCAGCGTTAGACAAATGAGGCCACGTTGCACCGTGGGATTGTAATTTCCCCGACTGTCATTAGGAGTATACTGTGGCGCCTCTGAGAGACTCGCTGTGAAGGTCACCTTCCCGCTCACATTGGCACAACAAGCTTTACTAGAAAAAAGCCACGTGGACACGGACAAATGGGAAATTAAGTTTGTAATCACCACTGGCAAGACCGGCTTTAGTTTAAAGCAGGCCTTCTGCGCCTACCTTAAACATCCATCAAATCGTTATGGTAATTGGGCACGGGCAGAAGAATGCTGAATAGTCGTGTGGGTTCTCTAGAAAACATCAAGAGGTCCCCTTTATGGTACTGTCATGCTTGTGGGTTTAGTGGAGGCAAAAGTGGCATGCTGTGTTCACTTTTTGCCTTGTAAATAATTACCTATTACAGTCCATGTCCATTATTCAAAATGAGGTGAGGTCCCACTGAGGTACATTTTCTGGCGTTCGACGATGAGAGCCAACCAACCTTGCAAAACAGAAGGGCACCTATTGTGACATATTTATAATTTGGTATATATTTTTTTTGTTTTCAGTGATTATGCTTAATGAAAATAATTCTGTGGTGCAGCTTAGCTCTCAATGTAATTTTAAAACATTGTTATGGGTAAATTGCTCTTAAAGGAAATGTCTTTGTTGTGTGCTACTGACTAAGCTGACTTATCAGCAGGCTTACTCAGCTGGCAATTATTATGTTACAGACAGCTGTAAAATGGAATTTTATCGGCAGCATTACAGTGGAACCACTTGCCTGGTTTTTGGTTTTGCTTGCAATTAAAATTGTGCTGAAGCGCAGAAAAGAGAGCATTAGCCACATAACGAAGTGGGTTCATTATCCCCCCCCACAAATGCCTTCTCTTTATTTACATACATGATGATTAACAATACCACCGAATAAATTATTGTTTGGCGAAAAACTCAAAGTCATGGATTTGTAGCGTGCCGCTGTAAATATTGACAATAATTAAAACTTGTAACACTCACAGTATTCGCTCGCTCTCAGAGAGAGAGAGAGAACGGCTCGTAGGCGCGAGGAACCAGGCAAGCGGGAAAGGCAGCCAGGCGGTGAGACAACGCTTTCACCATCCTGCATTGACCAGCGTGAAGTATGGTCAAATAACCCCTACAACCCACCGTGTGGGGGTGCCCTCATTCAGCAGTGGATTGAGATGAAGGCTGTGCATTTACATTTGTTTCCTAAGCAAGCAAACTGGACGAGTGTTGACTGTTTGGGTCTCAGCTGATTCATGCTTGTTGTAACTTGCGATTGTGTGTGTGAAGCAGGGAGCGGTAGTGCAGCGGTTAATGCCACTGCACTACGAACTCGGCGAACCAGGTTCAAATCCTGCTCGCAGTCAACACCAGTGACAATTATTTGAACTGGTCCTGGGTTTCCCCTAGGTCGACTCGGCCTCAAATAAGTTCCTGGTGTGGTGTGTAAACGTCGCCACCAGGGAGATAAAGGCAGCCGGGCGTGGTGCTGGCCAACCAACCTCTCGTACGCCATGTCGGCCTTCATAGGTACTTGCTAACAGCACTTGCTCCTGTCGTCTGTTCAGTCTCTACGGGTGATCTTTGTCTTTCGCAGTGATTTCCCCATCAAGCTGGAGAACCCGCACGTCATTGACAAGCACCAGGTGTGGGTGGGAATCGTTGAAAAGGGGCCAGACTCCGTGCAGTTGAATTCAGCGTACAGAAACAGGTAACGTGTGGAAAGCACCCAGCCGTCCCAATTCATAAAGGCCTTTACTCACCGGTGAATACTGTACAATATGACCATCATCACAATGTCAATTTGTCTTTGGAGATGACAGTGGCTTTTGTTTGCCATGGGGTGAGTTAGCAACACCTGAAGTAGAAAACGACATGAATTTGCCACGTGCAATGCAACGCTGTTAAATGAACAAGAGATGGCGTACAGCAATAGATTATAATTTTACCTGTCTGTGTGGCGTTTTTGAGCGTTGCCC
>NC_136278.1:29725310-30074712 GCF_964198595.1 Lampetra fluviatilis | reverse complement strand
CGGTTGTTGTATGTTGAACTTCTTTCGCACCGTACGTAGCCAACCGTCCTAATAGGAAGGTGCATCGAAGGAGGCTGCCGCTGGGGGTTAAAAGGTGTTCGGGTCGGGTGCATTGAATGCTGATTGGTGCTCCGTAAGACATTTGTTCACGTTTATGATGTGATCGTTATTGTTATTTGGTTATTACAACACCACAGGGCTCGATTTACGATCACGCGTCACTCCCAACAGCACGACATTGATGTGCAGTATACTTAATTTGGAGCTTTCGTGACTGCAGGAATTACTCTTTGGTTATTTCGGTAAAGTCACGTATAAAGATAAACTAATCAATTAAATACTAGCATACGACGTTTCGATTGCAACACAAGCAATCATCATCAGATATAAATGAAATAGAAACACAAATCTAGTATACTTCTAGTATACTAAATTTGTGAAACACAAATCTACTAGAAGTATACTAGATTTGTGTTTCTATTTCATTTATATCTGATGATGATTGCTTGTGTTGCAATCTCTTGATACGTCACTTTACTGAAAGAACGAAAGAGTAATTGATGTGCAGTGACAAAGATGGGGGCTCACATCTTGATGTGAGCCAACCATTGCCTCCCTTCAGGTGACCCGTCAGTGTTATAATAATGATTAATATGTTATGTAAATGTTGTGGCTTTGCTCTCTAACACACTGGTGTGCTGAACTAGTAACGAATTGGCACGTTCTGTTTACGTGACAAACCTTACTAGTTGACTGTGTCGAGTGGTGGCAGGTTTAACGACACATTTATATATTAATGCAATCTAACCCAAAAAAAACCTCTATTATGGATAATAGTTTATTATTGTGGTTGTCCACCCAGGGAAGTTTCGTTGAGTCTCGAGACTTATTTTCAAGAGGGTCCTGCCATGTTTTCATGTTGTTACGTGTCATTTCAATTGAGTCATTTGCAGGTATTTTTTTAAATTTAGTTTTGGGATGTTTGGCCAATTACAATTACATTGACATAGTGTTCCAGACAGTATGAGAACAATTAATGAGATTTGTAGTTTAAAAATACGTTATTTTAACTCTTCTTTTCAATTGTACATTTGTGTTTTTTTTATCTATTATAAAAGCCCGGCGTTCCATTTGTCCGTCATCTAAATTATAAGAGAGCCTTTCACAAGGCCTGAATAACAAAGTTATAGAAAGTGGAACCCGCCCCCCCCCCAGAGATATGGGGGTAAAAAGTTGATCCAACAGGTTAACGACAATTGTCGACCCCCCGCCCCCCCACAAAACACGTAATGTATTTTGTAGGCACAGATGCCTCCACACAATGCTTACAATAGAGTCCAGATTTATCTTGCAGGCAGGAACCAGAATAAGACGGCCGCATGTCGCCGACATTCCAGTGTTTTAAACTCTGCGCTTTCTTACATATATATGTAATTGTTTGTCGTCATATCAGTTTACTGGGCGACCAGGGACAATGGTCCTTGCCCGATCCTGGCCCTCTGGTTCAAAATCTCAACAAACAAAATATTGCTCTAAATTTCGATTTAAAGCTTTCGTGACTGCAGGGGTTCATCTTCTTGGTTCTTTCGGTAAAGTCACGTAGAAGGGAAGTAATAAAATAATAAAAATAAAACATAATCAAATAATTCTCACGACGTTTCGGCCACAACGCAAGCAGCCGTCCGACAGACCTGGTCTTCACCTGAGGACGGCTGCTTGCGTTGTGGCCGAAACGTCGTGAGAATTATTTTATTATGATTTTTTTATTATTTTATTACTTCCCTTCTACGTGACTTTGCCGAAAGAACCAAGAAGAAAAAAACATTGCTCTATGTTTTTCAATCTGTATGTTCGACTTCTTTTGCACCCTACGTAGCCAGCCTTGCTGTTGGGAAAAAAAGAAACCCACAGCAACCCGAGAAAGCCCCATGAAGAAGAGACCGAGAACATACAAGCTGCAGAGAACATACAACATACATGCAAGAGAACATACGAGATGCAGAGAACAGACAAACACGACGTGAGGAAAGTGCCCGAGTCGGGAATCGATCCCAGTCCATTCTTGTTATCGCTGCGCTGACAACGTTGAACTCAGCTTGGCCCACGAGCGGGGCCTCGATTGTGCCTCCATCGCCATCGCCGTCGTCGTCAGCACAAGGACACTCCACAGACGCGTGCACACTCGCGGCGACGCATCGATTTTTACAAAAAAATGTATTACAAACCGTGCAAACGGAACAATCTCTTGTATAAAAATTGTCTCGAGGGGAGGGGGGGGGGGGCAGGGTTGTGGTCGTGGTGGTTGGTGGCGGTGCATTTCTGATTCCGGGCGAGCCAATCTTGCGCGGCATAAAATGGGGAGACTCCCGAGGGATAAAAAAAACCTAAAATCAAATGTCCCAGGCTTATACTGCGAGATAAATAGCACTTGGTGTGGGCGCGTGTGATAAATCTTTAACTAAAAGATGCTTTTGACCTTATCTGTAGTCTTTCTCCTGAGTTTGACAAGAACATTGTGATGACAAAAAAAATAAAAACTTTTTTTTTAAACGGGAAACTTTCATTTTTTTTTTGAATTGAGATATGTCCTTTATATTTTATTATATGCTATGGGGCCGTCCATAAATGACGTCACGCAATTTTGGACGATTTTTGACCCCCCCCTCTTGTCACACGGCGTCACAAAACGTCAGACCCCACCTCAAATGTGACGTCACAAACCATAATTCCATTTTGAAAATAAAAGATGCTTCAAATCGCTTTAAACTATCGTCATTGTCGTGCGTATTTAATGTGGCGCTGCACTTTGATGTTGTAGGAGAAAACACGTATTAAAAATGAGCCGTTGGAAAGCTTACATTTACCATAACATTTACTTGAAAATATTTAACGTCTAACTAAAACTGCAGATGTTCAGAATGTTATATTTAAATTATCTTATAATTATAAAATATTAAAAGTAATTATAACTATAAAAAAATGCTTGAAACTTTGTAGTAGAACGAAGCAAAATGGAGAGTACAATTATAACAATCATATATTCATTTCACAGAATGAAAAGCCCTGGTAGAATAATTAGAATCAAAATGTTTAAAAACAATCATTAAAACATGTTCAAAATGTATGCTTCTCCATTCTCCCATGGAGAAGCAAAATACTCCTTCATGGAATAAATAAAAGGTGACCTTTGTAAATTTAAATAATCAAATAGATATTAATGAGAACTAATCAAAATGAGTGTTGTTATAACAATTCTATATTTATTTAAAGACGCGCATTTTGATGAGACGTCACATTTCTCAAACCCCCCCCCCCTCGTCACACATCGTCACAAATGTCTGACCCCCCCCCCCTAGGTGCGTGACGTCATTTATGGACGGCCCTTATGTCCGGGTTAACAAATAAATGGAATAACTCTAGATTTGAAGCTTTCGTGACTGAAAGGATTCATACTCTTTGTTTTTTTCGGTAAAGTCACGTAGGTATAAAATAAAGGAAAACAACTAAGTGTATGTCTTCTTGGTTCGTTCGGTAAAGTCACGTAGAAAGGAAATAATACAATAATACAAATATAATATAATACAATATGATAATTATTTTATTATGTTTTATTTTTATTATTTTGTTATTTCGCTTCTACGTGACTTTACCGAAAGAACCAAGAAGATGAATCCCTGCAGTCACGAAAGCTTTAAATCGAAAAAAAAACTAAGTGTGTGGTTGTGCTTTCGCTACGTTGTCCCCACCTGAAGAAGGACGCTTGTGTTGCGCCCGAAACGTCGTGATTTAATTTAGTTGTTTTTTTCATTTTATTTTATTTATTCATTTACCTACGTGACTTGAAGTTGAGAATGGTTCAACGCTAGGACGGGCATTCATCAAGGTTGTATTTTGTGTTTTCCACATTGTTGAATAGTATCATCGATTGTGTATTTACAGAAACATTCGATAGGGTTAGCACACTTGAAAAGCCACGAATGAATACGGGAAAGATTAATGTTTGGGACTTGAAGTACGCTGATGGTGCAGGTTTGTTGATGATGATTTTAGCTGGAGTGGCGAGGCTATTGGCATTCTTAGCACCGAGAGTGGACACTGGGGTCTCAAGGTACAAGTTTTTTTTTCCGAAGACAATATTGATGGTGGTTTTTTTTTTATAAATGGGACTCCCATAGTAGGTCCGAAAGTCATGGAAGGAGGAATTATTTAAGTGGTAGAGGACTTTGTACTTAGCCAGTAACGTCCATAATGCAGGGGTTTGGGAGATGGAGGTCAAGAGGCATATTGCTTTAGTAGGTCAGATTTTTTTTCTTCTTCTGGGAAATGTAAACCACGTTGGGAGAGAAGAGAGATGAGACCGAGTGTAAGGAAAATAGTGTTTCTGGTCGGAGTGCTGTCTGTCTGTACTTTTGAATGGCTCAGAGAAATCTGGAACCTATCTAAGCAGCTCGAAAACCAGCTGTTGGTATTTGAGCACAGGTGTTTGAAACTCATGCTTGGAATGGTATGACAAGACAGCATAAGCAAGACAAAGACAGAAGTCGAGAAGAGGACACGACAGGCCAGAGTTTTAGATACAATAAAGAACAACAAAGACATATGTGTGGAGGATGGTGCCAAGGCTAGACATTGGAATGATCTCCAGAAGTCTGGTAACCAAGAAGAAGACCAGATGGTGGGAGACTGTCAGGCCAGATCTTGGAGGTCCCGTGTCTGCTTGGTGAGCAGCTGCGAATTTTGGCAGAGGGTTGGAAAGTGTTGGAGAGATGTGGTGGCGTCAACGGATCTAGTCCACAATGACGTCTTGATCTTGATCTGTCCACGCAGCAGTATAAATGGTTACGTCACAGTCGATTGGAAGGTCTCGTGCGCTGGGGTAAAGTGTGAGTACTTCCACCTCTTCCTGGCCAAGTGCCCTTTTCGGAGGGTTATTTAGACCTATCAGTATTGATATTCTTAGGTGTTATCGGTAAAGTCACGTAGGCAAAAACATTAAAATTAATAAAAGTAAAATAAAACAAAAATCACGACGTTTCGGAGGCATTCCTTGCAGTCACGAAAGCTTCAAATCTAGAACTATCTGTATTGGTCGCCCTTCTGCCAGCAGTGGCATGAGCAAGATATTACGGGGCTGCAATATTTTGTTTCCGCGATGTGATGGGGGAAAAAAATAATAATCCTACCCCATATTTTCCTTGCTTGTCGTGGGTTTTAGCGGAGGTTGAATGGAAGTAGCAGTGGATTCTGCACGAGGGTTCTTGCAGCTCTGTAAATAGTTTAATACACATTTAAAATCCACACAGTAACGATACAAATAGGTTCCTGTAATGGCACTGTCACCAAGTGATTTCTCAGCTAAACAGTGACTGTAAATTACCCTTATCTCTTCTGTGCAGTACTCAGAGAAGCTTACCCTCCAATGCAGCACCCCATGATACAATGTCAATACCGAAAACGCATCTCTACATAAATTGTCAATGTCACGCTTACTGTGGTTTACATTTGCGAGACTTATTTAATTTTTTGGGTTGCCTTTGCAAGTAATTAAATCTCTCTTTTTAACAAGTCAATTTGTTCAGCGATATGTAAAAAAAAACCCTACAACAAATGAAGTGAGACTGCGAGTGTCAGGAGGTTAAAATGCTATCCCAATGCCATGATTGAGTTTCAAACCGTGAACGTGCATGCGTTCGATGATTTCACAATCTGGGGTAAGAGATTAGTCTGGGTGACAATTTGTGCCTCGCGTTATTATGCAGTGACCTGTGCCAAATCTATCGGATTATTTTTTTTATTTCTCCTCGCCTACCACTCTGCAAATGCGATGCCGACAATTTGCAGTGACGCGCATGGAACTTTAAATAAAATTGGCACTCATGCATTGTGACTGCTGGAAGTGACATTTACAAACGGGGGAAATGATTAGAATCAAGCACTTGTGGGAAGAAGAATATATGATCCACACATGGGCAGTACAATCTCAGAATCACATAAACACATGTGAACCCGGGACTCTTGCCTTCTGAGATGGACGAGCAATTCCTTGCGAGAATACTGAGTGGTGATACACATCATCCTCTTGATCATGTAATTGCACACACGTGCACACCAACGGAACTAAGTAATGCCTCTGTAAAGCTCACAAAATCGCATGCTTTTCTGCTCATTGCTAAGTGATGCTATTACACTGCAGGTGTAGGCAATAACTTGCGAGCCACCTGCATTACATATTGAAAGTCTAGAGCTGCTGTCTGCCAGTGTGCAGGAGAATACAATTGCCACGGGCTAGTTCCTATGTGGGCAAAATAAGCGTTAAAAAAACTTTTTAAAATATATATACAGAGACATCATTATGGCAGCGCTGAAATCCTGTCATCCCAGTTAATACTGACTTCTTACTGTATCGTTGATGCTGCCATGATGTAGGGTTAGCACAACGGACGTGCAATCCAGAGGTCGCTTGGCATAGCAGTTGAACCAATGGTGCAAGTTTTTTTAATCCATGCAAAAAAGATTTAACTACACTTATTTGGCCAATCTTATTTGACAGACAACTATTACAGGTTATTGATAGACAGCCAGGCTTGTTTTACCATGTTTAGTTGTTTTCTCCTTTTCACACTATTGTTATGTAGGCCAGGTTTAGTCACAAACCGTACCTCTCCATAACAAAGGCTCACCCTCTTAAGCCTCACCTTACCATATGAATAAAAAGTGTGCCGTACTTGGCCCTTCCCCTCTCTCCAACCATTATATATACGGAGTGGTAGCTCTTGCAATCTCTCATTTACTTGATACAGCTGTCGTGGCTGGGACGGTTCCACCTGAAGACGGAAGCTTGTGTTGCCTCCGAAACGTCGTGATTTATTTATTTATTTTACTTTTATTAATTTTAATGTTTTACCTACGTGACACATGGCACGATCTGTGGTTTGTCTGCCCAGTGTGGAAGAGTGGGCCTCCACCCCCCTCTGGAGGGGCTTTCTAAGAGCTTCCTCTCGTTAGAGGCCCTTCCACCAGCAGTGGCATGGGCACAGCAAATGCAGGGTTGCACCTTTATCTTATTATTGTATCTTTGTTATAGAAATATTTTTTTACTAAATCCATAATAACTTGTTTTTGCTCCCCGATTTAAAGTCGACACCTTTTTCAGTTAAACGCACGTTTATCTGCATGATTACTCCCACTGTTTTCAATGATTAGATATAAACAGGGGAGTGATATTGACAATAAATTGACATATTTTTGGAATATTTATTTCATATCTAATCAGTGTACGCGAAGCTACATTGTTCATTGGATGCCAGTCCAAGAAACATTAAATGCGGACACTAATGCAGTTACTTCCTTCCATTATGCTCACCACAAATGCAAATATTATATATATAAATAATACATGCAAAAGTGATAATACAACTATGTTATAAAAACAGTTAATGGTAACATTTTATTAATGACATTCATAGCCTATTGCTGAAGCCATTAACTGCTTAATGTCCCTCTTGTGCTTCGCAAGCCCCCTGAGAATTTGAGCCAAAGCAGGTTTTCTGAAACAAATTGGCTTCAAGGATGAGATTTCATTGGAGAGTGGATGAAATGTTGTTCATTTATGGCGGTTAATTAATACCAATGTGCATTTACTCATTCATTCTTAGGAAAGAGAACGCTTAAATTATCAGCAGATTAACACAAATGTGCATTCTTTTTTTGTGCCCGACTCAAAATAATGGTTTGGGGAGGGACAGTTAGCAGGCCTAAACTGTTTCCTAGCAACAATTGTAATGGACGTTTGTCTAACAGTCTTTAATGTATCACATATTCCCCAGGAACAGTTTAATCGCGTTTCTGTACTTCAATGTGTACTAATAATATAATATCATTCGATTAAAAAATTGGATAGAATCCAATGCTTGTTTATATTACGAAACTAATTAAATAAGAATTAACGAGGAATCGAGAAGAGTGTGTTCATTCTAAATTAAGTTCATCAACTTCCAAAGGGAGTGGGTGGAATGGCAGCATTGCTTTTGCGTGCCGTGTTTCTCAAATATCACAGTGATCCATTTTTCAAATCCCAACCCACAGACTGAGTTTCCAATTATTTTAATTGTCTCATAATTATCTGCCGTGACAAAAGCCCTGGAACCTTTAACGTTGCTACACGTATGTCTTTAGACCAGCCCTTAAGTCGGAAACTTATCAACTATAAACTGCTTTTTTTATTTTGCCAGGTAAGGCTCACTGAGCAATGTATCTCTTTTTTCAGAAGCGACCTGGCCACAAATGATAGCTCAACGAAGTGGCTTATCACATGGCAATTTATAGCAGCAAAATACTCTAAACACACGTGTTGATATAAAATGTGGGGGAAAAAAACCGGTGGACTCGGAGATAAGTCCACGCAACCACAGAGAGAGAGACATGCAAACTCCAACTATACAGGCGTCAGGGTCGGGATCTAACCGACGACCTTCTGTATACCAGGCGAAGGAGTTAACATTTCGCCATCGCGACGCCCACGGTGGCGAAGCACAACCACTTGGCTCACTTTTCTTGCCCCGTGCCTCGAAGAACGCGGCGCCGTTCCACGTGGTGGGAGCTTCTTCATGAACTGAATCACAACGAGACGTTCCCGAAGAAGCCGCTGCCAGCGCGCGGAGCGAAATGTCAGACAACCGCGCCGAACATACCACGTGGCAAGGTACATCCCGTAAGCCGTAAACACATCGGAGAGCAGTTGCGACACAGCGTGCGCAAGCCGGCCGTGTCGATCTTGTCGCCACATCGTTCAGAGTATATCTCCAAATTTTTTAATTTTATCATTACCATCATCATCATTATTAGCAATGGCACAATTGTTTAAAGATTGCTTCTTAGTGCTTCGTCCGCTTTCCGTCTTACTTTTGTTTTCTGCAGCCTCATGACTTTGGAGCTTCTTTAACCTTGCTGTAATATCCATGAAATGCAAATGATAGGCCTTCTTCGTTTAATGCTGCCGCATGCTTCCCCAGGGAGGGAATTGGTGATCAGTGAAGGCTGAAACAAGCTAATTAAGGCATTAATAGCTGAGAACAGCTGGCACTCCAGGGATGGCCTGTCAGGCTGATTTAGATTGGCATGTCTCACGGGAAAACATTTAACTCTTTCAGTGGAACTGTTTGAGCAGAGGATGAAATAGGCGCGGCGCACTTTGGAACGGAGCGCGTCTCCCGCTGCATGCGCAGAGTGAATTCGGGCAGTGCGCGAAAAGCGAACAGCTCACTCCCACAAACTAGTTGGTGCGCGAAGGTGCCAATGTTGCTTGCGTTCGAGCCACACGTGTCTTCTGTGCGCAATGAGATGCCCCATGTGCAGCCTGCGATGTCTTCCCGGCGCCTGCGTGAGAAACAGGACGGGTAGGTCATGGTTGTGGCGATTCTAGACCCCGCTGCGGATGTTCGATGGACCACCTATTGCTTCTCGGGAGTGCCATGCTGCGGCCAATGGTTAAGATTAATTGTACGATGTAATTCAATGCTGCACCATGTGATTTGGCGGATCGCCAGAGAATAGAGATGTGTGTGGCTTGGTACAGCAGCAGTGCCGTCATTCTTGTCAGCATATCATAATTCATCGTCTTCATTTATCATCAACATTATCGAAACCACTATCACTAATTGTATCATCATCAATCATCATTAACTTCATTACCATCATCATCATCATAATTGAAATGACCATTGGAACTGCCATCATCATAAATCTGTCTTTGGTTTAACGGTCCTATGGAGGGTCACAGAAAATCTCTCACATACACCACGTTGCGAGATGTTAAATACCTCGCCTGGTATACAGGAGGTCGTGGGTTCGATCTTAACCCTGACGCCTGCATATTTTGAGTTTGCGTGTCTCGCTCTCTCCCCCCCCCCCCGTGGTCGCGTAGATTCGGGTCCTCCGGTTTCCCCCCTCCACATTTAGAATGAACATCACGCGTTTAGAGTGTTGGGCTGCTCTAAATTTCCCAATGACGATAAGCCACTACCATTGAGTTATCATTTGTGATAACCAGGTCGCTTCTGAAGGAGAGCTCTATATAGCTCGGTGGGCCTTACCTAATAAAATACACTAAAACCCCACTAAGACACGTGTTTGCGTCTGACACGGATAGGGCCTCGTTTTGTCAGCTCAAGGCATTGGGTGGGGGTGTGAGTGATGACGTCACATCGTTTGCCCCCCCCCCAATTCCCATCGGCACTTCCTCCCCGGCCTCTGATTTGCTGTGGGGGTTGTTTTGTGAGATGGGACTTCTATCCATTCCGCATGGTGAATCAAGACTCACGACACATATCTGGCAGCTGCCTGATGATGCCGGTTGTAATTACTTGGCGAAACGTCGTACTCGAATTGTAAATGCTGTGGAGTTACTCTCCGACACAACAGCGTGCTATACAAGTAACGAATTGGCATTCTCTGTTTACGTGACAAACCTTACTAATTGGCCGTGTAGGGTGGTGGCGGGTTTAACGACACATTTATATTTACGCGATCTAACCCAACAAAGCCTGTAATTGTTAATCAAGATTACAAAAACAAACAAAAAAACTCCGTAAAGAAATGTGGCCGAATCGCTCTGACGGAAATTTCCAGCTCACGTCGAATCTGAAATTTTTTGCAAATTTTTTTTTTTACAAACGCGTGTCTAACGTACAGTACAGATTGGATGCAACACATTTAATCTTTTTTTTTTTGTTATAAACAATAGATGGATTCATACTCTTTGTCTTTTTTCGGTAAAGTCACATTCAGACGCTGTCTTTCCGACAGACCTGTTCTTCACCTGAGGACGGCTGCTTGCGTTGTGGCCGAAACGTCGCGAGAATAATTTGTTTATGTTTTATTTTTATTATTTTATTATTTCCCTTCTACGTGACTTTACCGAAAGAACCAAGAAGATGAATCCCTGCAGTCACGAAAGCTTTAAATCGAAATTTAAAAAGTCACGTAGGTAAATAAATAAATAAAAATAAATAAATGAAAAAAACAACTAAATAAAATCACGACGTTTCGGGCGCAACACAAGCATCCTTCTTCAGGTGGGGACAACGTAGCGAAAGCGCAACGGCTTAAGTGTCTTTTTTCTACCTACGTGACTTTACCGAAAAAAACAAAGAATATTAATCTTTGCAGTCACGAAAACTTCAAATCTAGAATAGATGGATTCATACCAGCGGGCAATGGAAGACCAAGGGCCTCTCAGAATCGGAGATCAGCAGACGAGTTGACACAACGTCCAATCGTGATTCCAACAGCGTCGCTTGGAACCCTGTTGTTCTCCGAGTGGTTGTTCATCATTATCGGCATCGTGAAGGCGCTTGTACACAATAATAGATGCTGCTTTAGGGGCCGTCCATAAATGACGTCACGCACCTAGGGGGGGGGGGTCAGACATTTGTGACGATGTGTGACGAGGGGGGGGGGTGAGAAATGTGACGTCACATCGAAATGCGCAACTTTCAATAAATATAGACAACGCGTTCTACTTAATCAAATATACCTTTTCATAAATGTTTTCTCTTATAACATCAGAGTGCAGCGCCACATTAAATACGCACTACAATGACAATAGTTTAAAGCGATTTGAAGCATGTTTTATTTTTGGGGGGGGGGGGCAGAGCTTTGTGACGTCATATTTGAGGGAGGGGGTCTGACTTTTGTGACGTTGTGTGACTAGGGGGGGGGGGGGTCAAAAATCGTAAAAAATCGCGTGACGTCATTTATGGACAGCCCCTTAGCAGGGAGCTTTGGCATTTACGGGATTCAGGTGCTCCCGATGCAAGTACATTCGAAAAAATAAAAACAAAAGTATAGTGTACAACGACTCTCGTCTGATTCTATTACACGGCAGTGTGTAGCGTGCACGAATCTTGGTCGGGCACAGTGATGTCCTCATTTTATATATATATAAAAAAAATGAATTTCGTGTCTCAAGGCCCGAGTTGAATACATGGTGTGCCGTGGCACGAACGTGATGTTACATTCCAAAAGGTATTTGGTTTGCAAAACCTGCAATTTATAAACGAAAGCATGCATTTTTTTTGTGAACAAAACAGCCTTGGTACTTATTGCTTTTTTTTGTTTGTGAAACCAGCTTGTAAACTGGACATATATTGGTAGGGAAATGTTGAATTGCATTGGAAATGTACTCGGTATAAACAAACATTTTTGCAAATATATTCAGCGCGCTTTAAGTTTACAATGGCTGGGTCACGATGCAAAGAAAAGTCACAGGCAGGAGTCTGTCAAAAGTCTCAAGACCGCATGCAAAATAATGCGGCGACAATGCCCATAACCTCTGTCACTCACAAAACATCAGGGTCATCCTCAAACTCAGCATCGCACATGGATTGCAGACGAAGGACCTCTGTGAAAGCAATGGATTTTCAATTTTGATTTGAAGCTTTCGTGACTGCAGGAATCCATACTCTTTGGTTGGTTCGGTAAAGTCACGTGGGTAGACGTTTCGATCGCAACACAAGCAATCTTCATCAGGTGGAACAACCACAACATTTTCTTTCATTTTCTTGCATTTTCTTGCCGTGGTTGTTCGACCTCATGAGTAGATCGCTTGTGTTGCGCTCGAAACGTCGTGATTTGTTTTATTTTATTTTATTTCTACCCACGTGACTTTACCGAAAGAACCAAAGAGCAATGGATTTTCATGAAAGCTCTGCCTACGAAAGGCACCAGCAAAGGGGACACATCTTTGAGAGGTGCAGGCAGCGGTTGGTGACCAGCGTTTGTCCCGTTTCGTTTGTGCCCGAAACGCTGCAGTCAACATCGTGAAGACAGGTGGAAGTGTGGGGGGGCGATGACACAAATCGTGCCCCCCCCCCCCTGCGGCAGGCAGAAGGCGCCATGGCCCAGACCATTCGATGCGTAGAGCAGCGGTCCCCAACCTTTTTGGCACCAGGGACCGGTTTCGTAGAACACTTTTTTTCACGGACCGGGGGTGTGGGGGGGGGTCATCATTGGGTCTTTCCCCATTTTCAAAGAAGCTCTCCAGCGACGTTTGTTTTGTTACTCATTGTGGCTACTTGGGGTTAGCAGCTTGTGGGCTTACCAACACTGTGACTGAGACAAGTGCGCAGTGCGGGAGAGAGGCGCGGACGGAAGTGGTAAATAATATAATAATGGGCGGGGCACGTACGGACTCACCGCTCTCACCTCCTGCTGCTGTGCGGCCCGGTTCCTAACAGGCCATGGACCGGTACCGGTCCGTTGCCCGGGGGTTGGGGACCCCTGGTGTCGAGGATCAACCGCTTAATAAACGGCAGGACTGCTTTTTAGTGCGGGAGACTGCAAGTATGATTCGCTAGGGTAGGGGAGGGGGGATGTAAGTGGGGGGGGGGGGTCGGCTGTTTGGATAACATTAATTGTAATAGTTTTTGTTACGTAAACGTATGTGTATTTGGTGACAATGAAGTTCATTGTGGTCTGAAGACGAAGCTCACATGGGCAGCACTGTGCTCGCAATGCAATGACCATCCAGGTTCACGTTCAAGTTTATTTGTTTAACCCGGTGAGAACCCGAGAGACCAGGATGAGTCTCATTTTGCAAGAGCAACACGTGTCACTGAAATACCAAAAGTAAAAGAAGTACAATATAGTACAGCAAAGAAGCAAATATCAATGAAAGCATAAACAACTCCATTGTCTATGGATTCATGACCATATCTCTCTTGCGCGTGTACGGCTTCATGAATATCAACTCATAAATCTACGCCTTAAAATCATTTGGCCAGGAAATGGCTCCGGTGGATGTGCGGTGGATTGCTTCAATGCTTCCACTGCATTTTCGGAGATTCACGGTGGTGCGCTGTGCGCCCGATGGCCTGGTCCGAGTTTCGGGAATCTCACGCGGGGCCTCTCTTTGAACTGCCACCTGTGAAGGTCACCGTGGGCATGCTGTGAGACGTGCGGATTCGGTTTAATGTGAACCGGTGTTTTTTTTAGTTACGTGAAATCTCAGAGGTTCTTTTCGCGGAATGGGCTCGTTTGGGATATTTGTGCTCGCACCAAATCCTGTCGCCGTTTCTCTGAGCCGATGCAACTCACATTTTACAAAGGCATCGGCTGGGTTGAAAGAAAACAATTATTTGCGTAATTTCAGGTGGTGGTTTGGTAGATTTTTGTAGATCTCCATGGATGAGCAGACTTAGATTGGCTTGCATTCATGGAACGCTCTTTGCTGTCTGCATGTGTTTAGGAGGAGAGATATTTGATGGTGCAGATAGTCATCGTGAAAAGTATTGAATTTTGTGTGCTGGTGACATTCCTCGCTGATGTGTTGAAGACGATGTCCAGGTGCTTGGTGTGGCAACTCTCAGCCCAAATGTGAGCACACTACTCTCTTGTTGAGTACAATAAGTCAAAGTTAACAGCACAGAGCGTGTGTATGTGTGTGTGCCTGCGTGCCTGCTCTCCAACTCGTGTCCAGAAGCTTCTGGTTCCTCCTGGTCCTTTGTCTTTTCATAGATCTTCCTCAAATGTTCTTGGTGGTTCAGGCTTTGACGAAGAGTTACTGGGTATGGCTTCTTCTGGTTCGGCATTTTGCTATCGCCAGTTGTTTGCGTGGAATGCAGTAGCCACGGTCTTGGATGGATTTGAATATAGCTGCCAATGTGTATCACCTTATGGAACCAAATGCACTTAAAGCCACCCAACACATTCACAGCACTTCTCTCGAGCGACAAAGGCAGGGGCTGCTTGTGCATAATCCCTGCTGACCTCTCCACGCTCATGGGTTTTTAATGGTTTCTTGGCACCATAATGAAACGGTAAAGGTGCAGCCCTGCAATTGATTACTCATGCAAAGCTGCCTGGTGGAAGGGCCTCCACTGCAGAGAATTCCTCTAGACCAGAGGTTGGCAACTCGCAGCTCTTCGTGGACTGCTTCGTGACGTTTTTTTAAATTCAGGACCGCCGTCTGGCATTCACCAGAGTGCAATGCAGCTCCTGAAATGTTGATTGTTTTACCGAATTCGAAATAAATGTTCCTTCTTGTTATTTTGATTGCCGAGCTCTGCTCCAGAGGATATTTTGGCCTGCTCTTTCCGTGCCGGACAGTTTGTCTTTTAATATATGTACGTTGAACTTCTTTCGCACCATACGTAACCAACCATGCTAATCGGAGGTGCGGGGAAGGACAATAAACTGAAGACAAAAAAGAGGTTGGAGTTTCCACATTATATTCGACCAATTGTAGCCTGCAGGTCAACTAACTACGGTGTCTCCACTCATGCTGTTGGGTGGACAAAGGTGGGAAATTTGAGAAACTTGCCCATTGTTCAAACATCTGTGTGAAGAGATGGAACTGACCATATCTGGATTGCAAGGCCAATGTGCTTACGGTCACACCACGGCAGCATCACATCAATGTTACACAACACGGTTGTGCATAGATATTCTGTCATGTGAATACGTGCTTTATTTGGGGAACAGTAAAGGGTAGAGGTGGAGCCACAGAGGTGTCCACTTCATTCTGCAGTGGTGTGTATATGTACGCATGTTGCACGTGTTCCGTACCGTCACAAAGCTAACCGTGCTAATCAGAGGTGCAGGGGAAGGACTAACAAACTAAACGTTAAAATAATTCATCTTCTTGGTTCTTTCGGTAAAGTCACGTAGAATGGAAATAATAAAATAATAAAAATAAAACATAATTAAATATTATTATTTCCATTCTACGTGACTTTACGGAAAGAACCAAGAAGATGAATCCCTGCAGTCACGAAAGCTTTAAATCGAAAGTTAAAATAATTTCTAAAGAAATTAGTTTTCAATCTCTGTGTTTTGAAAATATCAGAAGCAAGAATGTCCACGACTGGCCGCAGAAGCGCATCTGAAAGCGCACGGTGCGGCCACCGTCTTTGTTCGATGGCATTCAAAAGCCACTGCGAGGACGACCTCCCCACACGTGATGGTTCGTGTTCCTTGGAAACCGGCAAACCGGAGTTCATTTCTGAGCCGCGACTAAGATCAGTGGCGGACTGACATCCGAACTGGTCCCGGGGCCTTCCTATCCGTTGTGTGCGAACCCGTTTAGTCTCAACAGACTGTTGGGGCAAGCGCTGTTAGCGAGCAGCAGCACCTATGAAGGCCGGCACGGCAACACGAGGGGGTGGGTGGCCAGCACCACGTGCCGGCCGCCTTTGTCTCCCTAGTGGCGATGTTTACACACTGTACCAGGTACTCATTTGAGGCTGAGTCGACCAAGGGGAGGCCCAGGACCGATTTAGATAATCGTCACCGGTTGGTGTTGGCCGTGAGCGGGAATCGAACTCGGTTTGCCGGGTTTGTAGCACAGCGCGCGAACTGTTGCACCACCACTCTCTTCACACACACACGCACAATGAGAGGCTGCTTCGTACTGAACCGCCGCAGTCAAGAAGCGTAAAATTCAATTCAACGCACAGGCTGATTCTTTGAGTACAGGGTCAAGGAGGGTATAAATGTAGCGCATGTTACTGTTACTGTTGCCATTTTACACTATTTTGTCTGACACCGGGTTAGACGGGAGATGGTGAAATTCATAATTAGTTTAAAATGTTAAATCGCCGTATAATACGCCGGCGTAAAATGTAGATTTTTTTTGTTTAATGCTCAGAGTCGTAGTCTTCACCGCTCTGCTGGGGACACGTGAGCCCCCCCCCCCAAAGTGTTGAAGACATCTCACCAATTTAAAAAATCACTGCTGTTTATTATTAGATGTATGCTGAAGCAGCTATTTCTACTGCGGTGCTGTTTTTTTATTCTTTAATTGCACGTCAGGCCACTTGGTCAAGAATAATGACGGAGAGGCGGCCGCAAAGGAATTCAACTCGTCCCAGAGGAACTCCCACTAAGGAGATGGAGCGACGAAATCCGCTCGCGGGCGGGGTGTTGAGGGTAGATTGTTGGATGGTGCGAGATGGTGGTGGCTTTGGGAAGCCTTTATCCAAGCGGTGGATGGACCAACGTTGTTCATGATGGTGTTTAAACATAATCCTCCCAGCTGTAGTTTGGCTGATTATATATATAAATCCTAAAGTAGTTGTGCATTTGTTTATTAGGCAGCAGCTCTGCCAACTTACAGCTTCGACACAGTGAACTGCACATTCTGGTCCCTGAAGAAAATTACGATGCAAATTATATTTTAAGCGTATATTTAGTTGCACCGGTCAGAACTAATGTGGTGCTCATGCACTGGACTGGCCAAATGGTCTTGGAGGCTAATTCTTGTGCCACTGAGCAGAGCCGTCATCTGTGTTGAGGCCCATTAGCAGGCAGAAGGCAGGAAGTCGTCGCCTCTAAACAAATCCCAACACCTTCTGTAAATAATGCAGAAACTCATCATCAGACATGCAGGCTGGAAGCAAATGAGGGTACTGTAGTGGTAATTATAATTATTATAGTTTAACACGGAGGCTTTCGCGACCAATATTATTCATAATAAAGGTTTTTGGGTTAGATCGCGTTATTTATAAATGTGTCGTAACCCTCCACCATGAAAATTATGTTGATTCACTCTTCAACACACAGGTGGGCTAAATTAGTGAACTATTTGTCTTTTGTAAATGTGACACATTTTTACTGTTTGGCCGTGTCGGGTGGTGGAGGGTTACGACACATTTATAAATGACGCGATCTAACCCAAAAACCTTTATTATGAATAATAATTATAGATTCAAAATGTGGTTTCTAGACAGCAAAGGGTGCGATTGTGACCATTCGATTGGTCATCATGCTTAGCATGTCACGTGACATTACCGTATTACATGGAGGGCATTAAAAAAAACTCAACGTGTAGGAGGGGGGCAACACAGTCATTGGCCGAACCTTTAGCAGGGGGGCACATCTGTGAAAAAGAGCTTCATAGCTCATCGGATTCCACCAGTGTAAATAAAGATTCTTATGGTGGGTAAGGCCTACTGAGCTATCTAGCTCTCTTTCAGAATCGACTTGGCCACAATTGATAGCTCAACGAAGTGACTTACCACGTGGAAATGTATAGCAGCACAAACACTCTAAGTGCACGTTTCTAAATGTAGAGGAGAAAACCAGAGGATCCGGAGAAAAATCCACGCGACCATGGGGAAGAGAGACACGCAAACTCCAAATACACAGCAGGCGTCAAGGTTGGGATCGAACCCACGACCCCCTGCATACCAGGCGAGGTACTTAACATTTAAACCCTCTCCAGCCCCCCCCCCCACACCTCCAATACATTGAGGGTGCATAATAAAAAAATGTTGGGTTAGATCGCGTTAATATAAATGTGTCGTTAAACCCGCCACCACTCGACATGGCCAATTAATAAGGTTTGTCACGTAAACAAAACATACAAATTAGTGACTCGTTCAGCACACCGGTGTGTTGGAAAGTAACCCACTTACTCCTCTTAGCTCGCTGTGGAGCATAAGGCCGCAACAAGCCCACGTCATGCCGGGCGGCCTTGAGCAGCTTTCTCTGCTTTACCCCAAGACGGAACCATGGCTGGAGAGTGAACCCACGACAACATTTACAATTCGAGTTCGACGTTTTCGCTGGTGATTACAACAACCAGCTTGCTTCAGGCGACAGCCAGAGTTGTCGATCTAACCCACCCACCCCCCCCTCTCTGTTAGGGATAATATTGGTCGCGAAAGCCTAGGTGTTAAATAATGGGGCGTTCCCTCCCCATTGTAGAATTGAACCCAGGTGACGCGCCTCGTTTGTCGAAACACAAAAGGCTGTCTCTGCAATACGCTAACGCGATCATCTACGTGGCCGCGGCTCTCTCCTCTGCGCATAACTCCCGGAGAGAAAGTACAAAGACGGCGACAACAATGATAGGACCTGTCACCGCGTATTTGTTTTGCTTTGAATAAGGTGGCTCAGAGTGTGTTTAAAGACGGGTGATTTGGTCATTGAGAATTTTTTTTTATTCCTGGGCACGATTCAAGTGAAAAAGAAAATCGTGCCAGTGCGGACATTGGAGTTTAGTTTTTTTAGAGTGTAGTTTTGTGTTAGCTTAATATTTAAGAGATGAGCAGTACTTAAATGCTCATAAAAAAATATTCCCGATTTTAATGAAAAACGGCTGGCATTATTATTTTAGTTTTTGCCGCGCCTGTTTTTTTTTATCAATGCTCTACCTTAAAAACAAGTATTTCATTCATTTTCAGTCCAATGTCCATTCACTGTCAGACATATGCATCCCCATGCCATCTCAGTTGTTTGTTACCATACCTAGTCGTGCTTATTGCTTAATGCACTTTAATCGAGGAAGTAGGGGAGGGATCCTCAGGACCGGTTCAGACAACACTCGCCACTGATGTTGAACTTAGTTGGGGAATACTTAGTTGGGGTCTTGAGACTCAGGCCGCCGCCGTGCAACGAATGAATTCGCACCACATAGGGGACAGGGAGACCTCAGGACCAGCTTGGGTCTCACTCTGCCACTGGCGTTGGTCGTGGCTCAGAATTGAATTCAGGTTTCCGAATTCAGAGCGCATTTGCACAAACCACCGCGCCGATGAAGCGGTTACCTCTATCACTCTATCGCCACCCTCTACGGTTCTGCAAATTAAAATGAAAACGATATCCGTTGTGATGCTGGGGATGCTGCCACGATGTAACGGGAAGCACACTTCGACTTGTTAATTCAGAGATCGCCGGTTTGATCTTTTGAGCGCAAACATTTCCAAATTTCTGAAATCGCGCCGCCTCTGTCCACCCGGTCAGTATAAATGCTTACAGCCACATTTAGTTCATCAGTGGGTCGTGTGTGGTGGGATAAAGAGTGGGTGTTCCCATTTTATTCGATGAGTCTGGCCATTGTGCAAGAGGAGGCCAAGATACCCTCTAAAGAGGCCCTCTAGAGCTCCCTCCGGAGAAGCCCTTTTGATGACAGGGCTTCACCTTTATCTTTCACGTGTCAAAACAATAGATATATAAATGAATATCTTCACTATGTAGAGTTTGTAAAGAGAAGTTCTCTCCGAATATGGCATACGGTATATTTATAAATATGTTCTGTAGGGAATAAATACGCATGTTGTTTCCCCCCACAAGCATACACAACAAGCCTTACGGGAGAAAAGGCGATATTGGTAGGAGATGGAATGATCTCCTTTTGTGTTGCAAACGTTCACTGTGACCATCACTGTGACGATTACATTGGTGGGAAAGACGCATGCCACTGTGCAGATATTGTTCTTTGCCGGATCGTGTAACGCGTGGCGCTGCATTATCATAGCTCGGA
Organism: Lampetra fluviatilis; assembly: GCF_964198595.1. Lineage (NCBI taxonomy): Eukaryota > Metazoa > Chordata > Hyperoartia > Petromyzontiformes > Petromyzontidae > Lampetra > Lampetra fluviatilis. Next base: position 30,054,449 of record NC_136278.1, on the reverse strand, counting down.
GCCTTGGTGTAGCGATTGGGGGAAAAAACAACCCAATGCAACCTTCAAAACATTTTCCCAAAAATAGACACTTTATGGACGCCATCATTACATTATCATGTTAAATAGTGCCCCGTGTCAAAAAGCAGCATCGTCAGTTCAAGTAAAAAAAGGAGATTGCGGTACAACAGTATCCGTCGTGACTTTGTTTGCATTCATTTGGTGATTTCCATCGCATATACGGCTGTTGTTTGGCCGTTTTTTGTTTTTAAACATATTTTATAGGTTTATAGGGGTAATATATCTCCCAAATGGTCTCCGAGCACTGAGAGCACTCGGAAGTCAACGAATGAATCCCCTGAAGGGGGGGGGGAGCGAAACTGACCCAATTACGGAATGAGCCGTTCCGTGATTTAACGCATATTAGGGGTGGGGGTAGGAGGAGGGGGATGAGGGAGGGGAGGAGGAGGGTGGAGGGCACTTGCAAATAAGGCGTCGACGCAAACATTGTAAATAATGCCCCGCACAATGGGGGATTTAATCTGCAGTGCTGCGATCAGCGCTGGGTCAGCGTGAACAGGGAGCGACCGAAACCACTGCCGGCCACTGAAGAGAGAGAGAGAAAGAAAAACATAACTTCTCTGAGGCAGCGAAAGTCGCGTTTCGAGTGAGGTGGGAAGGAGGTCACCCATAGGGAATGGCTGCAGTGGAGTGATCGAGAAGGAGGGAGGATGAGGAAGAGAAACCGTGCGCACGCGTGGATTAACGCAACGTTCTTCAACTGCAAGTTCGTCTTCGGGCTGATTAAATTAGCAGCACGGCAGCTTGACGGGTACCTGTCACGGCAAATGCGTTCGCGAGCAGCATTGGCAAGCGGGCCTTTTTTTCTTTCTCTGGTTTGGGCCTTCCAAGTGTTTTTGGGTGACCCTTGATCAATGCGGCTGGTTTTCTACAGCGTGAAGACTCAACGATGCATTTGGGGGGGGTTGGGGGGTGTAAGGAAGCTTCCATCTCTGTGACCCCCCCCCCTCCCACCCAACCCCGCAAGCTTGCCACGACCGCTCTTTTTAGTGACGCTGGGGAGCCGGAAAGGCCCTCTGCACCAGCGTGGACGGCACCCTCGTGTTCACCTTCTGAAGCGCTCGCTCGTCACCGTGGCGTGCGCGATGACACCACAACCACGTGACTTTTCTTTTGTATTGTGCGCGGTGCTTTCAGCACCACAGCGCGTGGATTTGTAACGATTGGTAACGTTTGTTTTCTTTTGTTTGCTGGTGACTTTGTGTATTTCATATTGAAATCGTCTCCAGTGCTTTTGCTGCTGGCGGCAATAAAAGTTGTTTAAAAGTCAAAAAGTCTTTAGTGCTGCCACCGCACACGAGTGACGGGCTGCAGAGAGGCTGTCAAAATCGGTGGGCGATTTGTTGCAACGTGGCGCAGGAGGGCTGTTTTTTTCAAGGAAGAGAGAGAGAGTTTGAGGAATGCTCACTGGGGAGGCAAATAATTAAATAAGGATACACAATATAATTAAATAAGGATACACAATTCAATGGGTAAAGCGCATTTGCAAAGATGTGCATTATGCACTCGTAGATACACGCACACGTAAACATAATACACTCATTACCGGGCCTTAGTCAACGCACTGCTAGAAGAAGGCCATGTCAGCCATGCAGGTTGTTTGACCATACTTCACCACGCTGGTCAGGGCTGGTTGGTGGACTGGGGGGGGGTGTGGTGGGAGGTTGGAGGGGCAGGAGGAGGTGGCTCTGGCTAGGACCAGTTTAGACCTCGCTTGCCACTGATGTCAGCCATGGCCAGGCCGAGTTGATAGTGCAGCGTCCTTGTATGTATGTATGTGTATGCCGAACTTCTTTCGCACCGTACGCAGCCAACCGTTATTATTGGAGGTGCAGGGGAAGGACAACAAACTAAATACAAACGTCAGTTCTAAAGAAATTAATTTTCTATTTTGATTATTTCAAAGTGCATAGCTCCAGTGGCTTCCTAATATCTACGGCAAGAGCGTTCCAGACGGCCGCAGACGTGCGGTCACCATATTTGTCTGATGGCTCGCCAAAAGCCGCTGCTTCTGCGAGGATGACCGGAGTTTGCGTGATGATGGTTTACGCTCCTTGACGACATCAGCGAGGTATTGTGGTCAATTCGTGGCAAGCACTTTGGGGCCGTCCATAAATGACGTCATGCATTATTTTGGACGATTTTTGACCCCCCCCCCCCTCGTTACGCGGCGTCACAAATGTCTGACCCCCCCTAGGTGCGTGACGTCATTTATGGACTGCCCCTTTGTCTGTGCAATGAGTGCGACCTCATAATGTATTCGTTCGGCAAAACGGCAGCTTGGCGAGCACTGGACGGACACGGTCGGATCTCACAGTACCCGTTACGGCGCGTGCAGGAGCACCACAACTCCGCCCCGCGTACACACGCTAAGCAGCTGTCAAATATCCACGGTGGTAAAACAAAAAAGGGATAAACACAAATGTGTCTCTTGGCAACGTAACAGAGTGTTATAGGCAGACACGACAGGACAATGTTGTCCCGAGCGATTCATTCACTGCTGCCAGCTTGGAGCTCGTTGTGTGAAGGCCGGCCCTATCATTATATTTGAGAATCCCATCAGAGGCACTGGCAGACTGATTTGATCTATTGCTTCGTACTTATGTTGTCATGGGCAATGGGAAGCATTTAGTTTCACTTTGTTTGTTCGTTAAATATATTTGGTCTGCAAGTTCTCCTTGAGATCGGTTGGATTAAATGTTATGCAATTGCTACAATGAAAAAAACAGCCCACCAATGTTGCAGTATTTGAGAATGTGAATAGGGTTGTCGGGGTCATAGTCTGAGAGACTGCGTTTACTATCTGACGGACGCTCATTATGTGAACATGAAAACTTTGACATTATCTCATTTTTGGTCTCAATAAATAAAATCGTTTCCACGAATTCCGTTTCGAGTAAAGTATTTTTTTTCCCCTCTGGCTGACGCTGGGCGATGCATTATGTTGTTATCGTATTACTAGTCCGCAAGGCCATCCCTATGTTAAACGGCTGGCCACGTCTGGCAGCTTGCTCATTAAAAGGCTACATCTGATTTAGCTCGAGAGAGAGTTGGGTGTTTGACCTCAGTCTGGGCCCTGCGGTAGCGCCAGCGAGTAGAGGAGTGGTGGTGGTGGTGGTGGGGAGTTGGGGGGAGGAGTGGTTCTCATTCATCAGACCTGCAGTCTATTTTGGACGAGACCAGGAAGGTGAATAGTCTTACTGATAGTCCTATTTGCTGCGACGTCACAGGCTAAAATGAACACGTCCAATTTTGACCATCATTAAAAAAAAGAGCAGCCACTCTTTTAAACTATGGGATTTCTAATGCTAGCGTTTATTTGAATAACGCTTGCATTAATAACATTTAATTTGCTATTATCGTAGACAGATCGCAAATCTCATGAGCAAGCAACTCATCCAAAGGCGTGACGATTTCATTGTTGCTCACTCGTTATCTTCTTGTTGACAACTTAATTGCATCCAAGGCTTCCATGTTAGAGGTTATGGGCCATTAAAGAATCTCATAGCTGAATTTTTGGAAGATGTATAAAAAAACCCTCCACCTGCTCAGCCATTAAGCACACGAAATCACCATTAGTTTTATTCAGGCAATTGTTGCAAGGCAATGAATGTTGACATTCCTACTTTTCATTTGCATGAAAAATCACTTTTTTGGGGGGGGGCGGGGGAAATGCTGTCTATTGAGTGCCTTTAGAGTGGCAAAGCCGAGCAATATTATAGTGAATCCTGGAAGTGATCAAATTAGTTTAGCAGAGCATCATATAATATGGAGCACTTTGTCAAATCAATCACTGTTGAGGCCTATGCGTGTATGTGTGCGTGCTTTTTTTCCATTATGAAGTGCCGTTCCTTTATTAAGTGGAATTGTGCCAGCAATAGATGTTTGGTTTTCATTAAATCCACCTGAGCAGCCGTGATAAGATGGGGTGGGGGGGGCTTTTGGGTGCTCCTCTGGTCTAGATGCTCACATGTCAGCGCGCACGTGTTCAAATCGGAGGTGCAGCAGCAGCAGCAGCAACTTCCAAGTAATAATTATGCTAAGAATTAAAATGTATAAAGCGCCCTTGAACACTCGTTCTCAGGACGCCCTTGCTTCAAGGTGAGGGGGGGCATGTAAATACTCATGTGGGGGGGGGGGGGATTTTGTAAGCGCCGCGCCTCGAATATGATTTCTACTCGTACGGTTATTGCGAATGGAGAATGAGGAGTGGCATACTCGAAAATGTTGTGCTTATTTTTTTTGGTTGCTCTATTGCTGGGTTTTTTTTCTTCTCTTTTTTTTGCCACGTCCTCCAGAGAACCATGGTTACCGGAGTACAATGTTTTCCTTAAGTCGTGGCAACTTTGCAGTATGACCTTGTTTAAATCGAGGCATACGGCTCAAGGAGAAGGGGAGGGTGCCATTGTTAAACACAACTTTAAACAAAGGTTAACACACAATACAGAATCACTCACGATACAATCTGATGTTGTCCGTCTTGGATTTTGTTCCGGCTCTCACACCCACGCCCCCTATTTCTGTGAGCAAAGGCTGCAGTGCCCATTGCTTCATTGTACTTGAGCAGTGTTCGTCACTGCGAGGCCCAAGGGCCACTGGCGGCTTCTGGCGGCCTTTAGTGCGGCCTCCGACAATACACAACACGTGACAACACCCCCCATCATCATAATAATTGTGTTTTTTACCCTTCTATCTGGCAACAAAACTGACAACTTTTTTACGAGGAGTCATGTTTGCATAGACCACCGTACCTGCAGTCATAATGCAAACAAAACACACAACTCTGATAATGTGCACTGTCCTTGAAGTTGATTTGTCCACACCCGAGACAGCTTTCCGTAGAGCCTAGTCTCACATGGTGTTGGACCAGATGACGCCAAAAGGTGTCATCTGCTGGCAAACCCCCCAATGGTTACACACGCGAGGCGGTCCTCGCACCGCTGATGTCTTATCGGTGAAAGTGGCCCCCTCTGAACATGAGTGAAGGACACGGGATAAACGGTATAGTTATTTCAGAAATTGTGAAGAGCAGATATTCTTTGGTTCTTTCGGTAAAGTCACGTATCAAGATAAAATAATGGTATGCTAGTATTAAATTTAATTCATTATTTTATCTTGTATGCTAGTATGTTATTTAATTAACTATTTTATCTTGATACGTGACTTTACCGAAAGAACCAAAGAATAATTCCTGCAGTCACGAAAGCTCCAAATTATGAGTGAAGAGCAGACTTAAAATTTCTTTAAAATATTACACGTTATTCGGTGACGCTGCATCGAACGCGGCTCGCCGGGGTAGCCCTCTAACCACTACCCCTCCCCCCCTGAAAATTAGTGAAGAACATCGTACTATGATAATGTATAGATGGGGGGCATGAGCATTCAGCAAGGGAGGGTGGGGGGCGGGTGCGAGGTGAACTCAGCCCCCTTCAGCTCCCCCTGAGCGAACCAGGTTGGAGTTCAGTGACGGCGTAGCGAGTCAATGGCAATGAGGGCTTTGTGATTGGTTTGAATCGAGTGAAAGATGAAACTTTGATGGCGTTTCCCCCGCATGCCCTTCTGAATGCTCATTTGCTATGACCAAACGTATTATTTGCCGCAGAGTAGTTTTGATTGCATCTTTCGTATTGTGTATAATGTTTAAGTGGTTACTCTATTTAAGACCGGAAGCAACAGGAGAGCTTCACCATTCTTGCCCGATGAAGCTGATTGTAATTAACAGCGAAACGTCGTGCTACTCAAATTAAAAAATGCTGTTGATTCTCTCTTCAGCACACCGGTGGGCTAAAGAAGTCAATTAATTTGTCCTTTGAAAACGTGACACATTTTTTACTGTTTGGCCGTGTCGGGTGGTGGAGGGTTACGACACATTTATAAATAACGCGATCTGACCCAAAAACCTATATTATGAATAATATTGGTCGCGAAAGCCTACGTGTTAAATTGACTTGAGAGAAAGTTAAACAATTTGCAGGAGATGTAAAATAAGTTACTGATTTCCTGTTCAATTAAAGATGGGTGCAGTGCTCATCTGCTATGTTTTATATCCCTAATCCAGTCATGGAAATTCCACATTCTTATGGCAGAATGAGTATTTACGTAGATCAATTACTGTTAACTTCACCAACAAAGTGATACTCAGTAGCACTCTACTACAACCCCCACTCACCTGGATAAGTGGGAATAAAAATGTATAAATAATAATTATATCCATAACTATTTACGTTTCCTTACTCTAAAACAATTGTGTCGCATTGAAGTTAACTACACGTGTGCAGTGACGTGAGTGTGAAATTGTAAGTAACGTGCCGCCCGATGATACTGGATATAATTACCAGCGAGACGTTGTTCAAGTTCAAGTTCATGTATTAGGTGTAGCCCTGTGAGCCATTCAGCTCTTGAATCGGGTGCAACCGCAACAAACAAAAAACAAAAACATGAACAAAAAACATCTTAAAGTGAATATGTGACTAAGTGCAAACAGAAAATCCAAGAAAAGACAGCAAAATATTGCAGAAAAAACACCGTACACCAACGCTGTGTGCAAAAATCCCAGTGGGATGCAAGTCAAACAACAACAACAACAACAACCACAAGACAGCTTGTACTCAAACTGTAAGTGTTGTGCATTCACTCTCCAACACACCGGTGGGCTGATGTAGTATCTAATTGGCGCGTTGTTTACGTGACAAACCTTACCGGTTGGCTGTGTCGGGTGGCGGCGGGTTAACCACGAATTTATACTTACGCGATCTAACACAAAAAAACTGCCCTTAATTATGAATAATATTGGTCGCGACAACCTACTACTACGACGTGTCAAAAAAGAGGAAATACACCGTAATAAAAGTGGCCCTTTATTGGAAATTTCACATTCATTTATTCCACGTTATAAGTTGTATTTATCGTATTGCACTCTAAACACGTAAAGTTAAAACATTAAGCCACGTAGGGTTTGAATGACAATTCTACATTTTCCACACACCAACCCAAAGTCACGTGAAGAACAGTAGAAAATAAAACCCTGCAGTGTCCCAATGATCTTCTGCCATCGAAAGTTCGTAAAAGCTCAAACACACGCTGCCGTGTGTATGGACTGCAAAATAACGTTCAGCTTTTTCAGCTGACTGCAGCCCTTTTAACTGTTTTTCTTTTGTCATAGTCATCACAATAGACATGGGAACTGTAGCATTTATCACAGATCGCCTTATTGCTGGCTGCCATATGATATCGTTTATATTGGAGGTTTTCATCCAATCCATTATATCTGTTTCTCTCTCTTATCTACGTGTACCTTCCCCCCCCCCCCCTTGTCTCTTTGTGATCTCATATGCTTCGAATGCACAACAGGATGTGTGCACTCCAAAATAAATTAGCTTTTTTTCCAATTGTGGAAGTTTATTGCTTTTTCAGATTTTATTTTTCCCCCTTTGCGACGGAGATGCTGTTTCGATGAATATTGCCATTTCTAAAAGCGAACAAAATAATAATCTTGCATCTCTCCCTCTCTTATCGGTGCACGTTATCGATAAACAATTAATCTGTAATATCCCTTACTCTGGCTGAGCATTGCACTGTATTAGACAGCACCACACTACTAATCTGTGACGCCTAACAGCACGAGACAGCGAGAAAGCTTCCCAACTGCTCAGCGTTTCATTAGCCGCTCGTTATTTCTATCTTTAAAGGTTATCACATGGCCACATTTGCTTCATATTAATTGTGCTCAGTTCCTTCACCGACCCCCTAACGTGGGCTTAATTCAGATAGCACCCCACCAGCCACGTGGAGACTGTGATGAGCACAAAGGGAGCTTCACCACCACTCGTGTGATCACACCATGCTCCACATCACCAAATTCTCCAGCTGCCGTTATAAAGAGAACATGGCATTGTGAGCGTGTAAACACGGCCCTCCGGCTACACTTGTTATTTTTTCAAACGAGCATTTTGCCAAGAATTCCGCCAGAGAATACTACTCGGCAATGTTCCCCAGAGTTTTTCTACTCCCTCAGACAGTGCCGAAGACGAGAGGATTGGGTGTTCTTTTTTTGCGCGATGCTGATGAACGCGCTACGGATTGCCGTATATTTTTCAGGCAAAAGTCCCACGTTCCACCACCACCACCACACGGAATGGATGTGTAATGGCGGCTTGACACACTTCTCTTGAGATGGTACTTTATTGAAGACATGTTGACTTGACATCAGGCGGAGATCCCCACCGCAACAGCCCCGAGTTTCCTGCGCATCTCCCTCATATGTCACTACGAGGCCACGCCTCCTTTCTCGATCATTCTCCCTGACTCTGGACGCTCGCTCCACCGTCAGACTCCATCGTCCTCTTCCGTTGCCTGTCCACGCTCCCTTTTAGAACATTCCCGTAGCCACCAGTCCCTTCGCACTGCAGGCTGACTTCCCTGCCATTACCTCCCGTGGCCACTAGTGCATTCGCACTGCAGGCTGACTCCCCTGTCATTACCTCCCGTGGCCACTAGTCCCTTCGCAGGCTGACTCCCCTGTCATTACCTCCCGTGGCCACTAGTCCACTCACACCGCATGCAGGCTCTACTGTCATTACAGATGTAATCGGCAGAAATGGAAGAAGATAAACGGAACTCCATTTTTGCGTCTTCCACAAAACGATCCGGGGAAGTCGATATCGCGTTAGCGCAACTGCACTTGCAAATCAGAGGTCCGCCGGTTCGACCATTGAAACAATCGAGCAGTTATTTTTGTGTATCTCGAACCGCCTCTGTCCAATGCAGCGGTATACATTTGTACATCGCAGTTGGTCGATCGGTAGGTCGCGTGTGGTGGGGTAAAAGCATGGGTATTCCCACCACTTCCAAGACCTTTCAGCCGGTGGTGTGAGCAGGCAGTTTCACGGCTACACCGCCACCGCAATGCAATGCTCTGCACGTACGTATGTTGAACTTATTACGTAGCCAAGCGTGCTAATCGGAGTTTTTTTTTTATGGGGGGGGGGAAGGACAACAAACTAAACCCACAAAGCAGTTCGGTAGAAACGCGCTTTCATTTTAAAAGCAACTGCGCACCGAGTGAAGGATTAAGGTCTTCAGCTTCTCGGGACGATTTGTCTTGTTCTTGCACAGTGGTTACGTGCCGGTTTAGAAAATTAGCGGCAAGCTGTGACGGATACATCTACGGGCATTTTCTCATCGTCTCACCGCGCTCAGGTTGATGCCCTAATTATTTACTTTAATCCCCGCGGAAGCGAGCTGCAGATGTCTTGCGGAACACGAGTGGGATGCATCAGCGTGAGTTCGTGAAAGCGTTGGGACTCGACTAAACTAAATCTATGCATTTGAAGCTCGCGTGACTGCAAGGATCCATACTCTTTGGGTTTTTCGGTAAAGTCACGTAGGTTAAAATGGAAAAGTAAATTAAATCACGAAGTTTCAGAGCCAACACAAGCCTCCATCTTCAGGTGGAACCCTCACAGCAAAAATTACTGTAACAGTAATTTAAGGTTAAAACAGTAATTTAAGTAAAGTCACGTAGAAGGGAAATAATACAATTAAAACATAATAAAATAAACATAATAAAATATATTTATTATTTTATTATTTACCTTCTACGTGACTTTACCGAAAGAACCAAGAAGATGAATCCCTGCAGTCACGAAAGCTTTAAATCGAAAAATACAGTAATTTAAGGTTAAAAAGGAAAACAAATACATTAAATCACGACGTTTCGGAGGCAACACAAGCCTCCGTAACCTACGTGACTTTACCGAAAAAAACAAAGAGTATAAATCTAAGCATTAAAAAAAAACTTTACCAGGTAAGGCCCACTGAGCTATGTAGCTTTTTCTCACGAACGAGCTTGCCACAAATGATAGCTCAACGAAGTGGCTTGTCATGCGGGAATGCATAGCAGCCATATATGCACCAAACACATGTTTCTGAATGTGGAGGGAAAACACCGAAGGACTCGGAGAAAAAAGTCCACGCGACCACGGGGAGAACGCGCAAAACTCCAAATATACAGCAGGCGTCAGGGGTGGGGTTGAACCCACGACCTCCTGCATGCGAGGCGAGGTAGTCAACATCTCATAGCCAATCGGCAATGATGATGTCGTCATTGCACGTGCGTAGAAATGTTCGCGCAAAAGTCGTGGCTGCACATAGCAAACCAAACGTTATTACAAAGCGGTGCTCACAGAATCACCCGATTCCTGCATCTGAATTATTTGGAAGCCCGATATTGACAATAATCGATAGCCCGCAGTCGAACCACTGCTGGATGAAGACTTTCCCATGCCACGTCATTTGTTGACGGTCGCTTGACTTTTAAATTTCGATTTAAAGCTTTCGTGATTGCAGGGATTCATCTTCTTGGTTCTTTCGGTAAAGTCACGTAGAAGGGAAGTAATAAAATAATAAAAATAAAACACAATAATTGTGAGATTTATTTTATTGTGTTTTATTTTTATTATTTTATTACTTCCCTTCTACGTGACTTTACCGAAAGAACCAAGAAGGTCGCTTGACTATACTTCACCACGCTGGTCATTGCGCATTGGCGAAGGACCGTGGCAGGAGGGGAGAGGGAGGTCAGAGTGAATAAGGCCAGCACAGACATCATTATCACCACTGATGTTCGCAGAGGCTGGGAACCAACTGTTCTCCGGCCTTATATTGCAAACTGTTCCAACACTGCCCCGCAGTAGGTATGCATCGGCCACATGATACAATGTTAGATATGATTACACTATGAGACCTCCTTTACCAGCGGCAAAATATAGAAGTAGGTTTTTACCCTTTCAACTGGTACAAAAACTGACACCTTTATACAAGGGATCATGTTTGCAATAACCACAACACAAGCAGTCAAAATGCAAACAAAAATAAACAACTCTGATAATGATAATGATATGCACTGTCCTTGAAGTTGATTGGTCCACACCCGAGACAGCTTTTCTTAGAGCCTAGTTTCCATTGGTGTTGGACCAGATGACGCCAAAAGGCGCACAACTCAAAAACAGCGCACTATCAGAGTATTGAGAGCTCGGGGTAAGCATTTACACTATGAAACATCTCCTTTACCAGTGGCAAAATATAGAAGTAGGTTTTTACCCTTTCAACTGGTACAAAAAGTGACACCTTTAGATATGATTGTTATGAAAATAAGCCTAAAACTAAAGTATATAGCATTAAACTCTTTGGTTTTTTCGGTAAAAGTCACGTAGGTACAAAATAAAATACAAATAAATCACGACGTTTCGGGCGCAACACAAGCGTCCGTCATCAACTGGGAAAGCATGGTCTGCTGCTGAGGCAGACTGTTTTGCATTACTATATTAACTGTATCATTCTTTAATCGTATTCTATGCCCTGCAGTATTAATGGATGCGAACGGCAGGTCGTGTGCAGTGGGGTAAAGTGTGGACAACTCCCACCTCTTCCAAGATGTCTTGCCATCGTGGAAGAGTAGGCCAAATACTCATTTTGAGGGCCTCTCGCGAACTCTCACGAGTAAGAGGGCCCCTCCATCAGCAGTGGCGTGAGAAGGTCACTGCAGTATTGCACCTCGACCCTACAATGCGACCTGCAAGTATAGTTCTCAAACGGATATTTCAATTCGTTTGCCGATCATTCCCACGATGCTATGTCAAGTGGGGGTTAGGGGGGGGGTGGCAATGACAAGCAAATAAACGCAAGACACTCTGAATAAATTAGTAAATACATCTCTGGCTTGATGAGTTGAAAGACATCTCGTAAAAGAAATACACGCGCAGTGTCATGTTGCGCGCTTGCGTGCGTTGGACTGCCAGGAATGAATGTCTCTTGTGAAGCGCGGTAATGTTGCGAAGGCTGCTTTGATCACGACATTAATAAGGGGAGTTTATTTGAAGCAGCGGAGATCAGTCTCACGCGCGCACAATGTGGAAATTGTCTCTTGCTGGGTCCACAACCGACCACTGCACCTTGCCAACTCTCTGTTGAACGGTTTCAGCCGAGACACGCCGCTCTGAAGCCAACGCACCACCGCCACAAGCCCCGTGTTGAGGTCAAAACGCCGAATCGACTAAAGTCTACTTATATGTCTGTCTATATGTTTCTGGTTCTGTGTTTTATCTCTCTCTCAAATTTAGCATTCTCAGGAAGAACGTAATCAACCAGGTAGGGTGTTGACTGTTATGTTATCCGACTCTCTGTTGTATTACATTCCATTTCTAAGTATACTAGATTTGTGTTTTTATTTCATTTATACCTGATGATGATTGCTTGTGTTGCAATCGAAACGTCGTATGCTAGTATTTAATTTATTATTTTATCTTTATACGTGACTTTACCGAAAGAACCAAAGAGTAAAGTAGTCCAACTTAAACTTCTATTTTAATTCACTCTTTTCAAGAACAAACAAAAAAGTAGTGCATCCAAAGTCGGAGCTAGAGACAACATGCGTTGGTGCTGACGTTTTTTCCCCCTCTCTCTCTACCTTTGAAGCACGGATATTGCCGCGTGGGGTAAATGGTCAGCGCACTGAACTCGTGATACTATGGGGGGGTTCGTCCATTCGATCTACCGGCGTGGCAGTTAAAATAATGGTGCCAAGTTTCTTAAATCTTCTTCTCTGTCCACCCAGCGGTTATAAATGGATAACACCATACCACTGTAAGTATGTTAAACTTCTTTCGCACCGTACATAGTCAACCATGCTAATCGATTGTCGGGTGATGTGTGATAATGTGACGTGTGGCGTACTGACACATCATCCAAGACGTCTGGACAGCGTGGAAGAGTAGGCCAACAATCCTATAAGAGGGGCTCTCTAGAGCTCCTTCTAGTGGAGAGGACCTTACCATCATCAGTGGCATGAGCAAGACATCGCAGGGCTGTACGTTTACCACGTGGTGACATTAGCCGGGCAGTGGCGACGCACAGTCGTAATCCAGCAAAGTGGAAGCAAAGGGGATTTGGTTGATCGTACAACTTTTGCAAAACTTTCCTTCCTCTGGGTGTCAGGGTGCCATACTCCGGGCTTGCCAGGAGAAGGCGGTACAGCAAAGCACGAACTAACATCAGCTGTCCCTTCTGTACGGGATCGAGTGCTGTCCCCTCGCACATGTGGGAATCCCCCCCTACCCCCCACGTGCTCCGGTTTCCTTCCACACGTATACACTCATTAAAGTGGCTGAAGACAATTCTGGATTTCAAGTTTTCCAGAATCCAGAATTGGATCCATACTCTTTGGTCCTTTTGGTAAAGTCATGTAGGTGAAAAAAATAAAGAATAAAAATAACTAAATTAAATCACGAATTACTGTTTTTGCTGTGGTTGTTCCACCTGATGACGGAAGCTTGTGTTGCCTCCGAAACGTCGTGATTTAATTTAGTTATTTTTATTTTTTTATTTTCACCTACGTGACTTTACCGAAAGAACCAAAGAGTATGGCTGAAGCCATCTTAATATAGAGGGCTGCAGAGCTTGGGCAATTGTTGGCGCCGACTCACCACCCGGCTGCCTACCAGCTCGTCGGTGGCTCATCGGCGATTGTGCTCTGCAATTTGCACAAACGACGGCGCTATACAAACCCACAAAGGAAAGGCACAAAGCAAATGCCAGCCTCAAGAGTAGCCACGAATGCCCTGTTGTGAAAGTTATTTTCGAGGAACCACAATTGACTTCGGAAAAACAAAATATCGACGGCTTGGATGTATCTGCGTTCGTGTGTTGGACATCCGTCGCACCGTTGCGTAGCCAGCCCCTCGATGTTGCGGGAAGATTTCGCGTAACAATAGCCACGGTTCGTTTGACGGCGCGTTCAAGACCTCTACTGAAGCCACAAACAGTGCGTGAGCCCAACAACCTTTGTTTCATTGCCATGAGCGCAACCATATGACTCGAAATCAAATGCGAATTCGGAGGGCGCTTTAGATATGCTGCAAGGTGTCAGCTCCTTGTTTTTATTTTATTTTATTACAGACGGGTTCTTCTCTGCGCGATGAAGTAAAGCGTGGATTTGTTGTTGCGAACGTCATCATATCTTGGCGTTGTCAAAAAAGCAAAGCTTTCAGTTTATCAGAATTTCCTCTAAATATACACGCGCAAGAACAAGGAGTGGTGTCTTGTTCACCACGCTAGACTTGCGATCGATTCTATCTCCGGGCACGGCAGTCAAAACAATGGTTCAATGTTCTTAAGTCCCCCACACCCCGCTCATCGCCACCACCACCACGGCACCTGTCCACCAAGCAGGAGAAATGGGTTCACCAGCAGTCAGTCGATTGTTCAGGCCACATGTGGTGTGTTAAAGTGTGGGTGCTATCACATCTTTCAAGATGTAGGGGCCAGCACGGACGGAAGATGAGGAAAACCCACCACTACTACTACTCTCGAGAGGGGAGCCTTAACAAGAGTGCACTCTCACAGAGTATGTTCCACCAGCAGTGACACGAGCGAGCAATTGCAGGGCTGCACCTTGGCCCTTTACCTTTATGTAGATAATACAAAATAATCACACGGAGGCAAGCCTACGCATTTTCAGACGTGTTTCCATTTCCCCCAACATCTTGTGAGACACGACTTCGAAACATTCTCAACAGCTTTGGTTGAACACGAAAAAAAATCATTCTTACTCCACTTAGACGCTTTAAGCTTATCCCATGGCTCCTTGCAAACTTCCATCTGCTGCTTCTTACAAACATATTGTCACAAGGCGGAGCCAAATGGTATTGTTGTTGGTCTCATTTTTCACGCCGACAGACGGATCATCTCTTCGCGCTGAAAGATATTTATGGAGCCAATTAGGGCACGCGCCGGCTGGCATTGGCCTCTCCGGTACGCGTTCGTGAGGACTGTCAGGAGCCCAGGATGCGTTACGACCCACCAGGAACGGTAATTAAGCCTCGCGAAGACAACGATGCAGATGCCCTCACCGAAGCTGTGCGCCGCTAATGGTTCCGTTTCTTAAAAAAAATGTTTTAATATATATTTTACAAAATATTTTTTCAGTGTATTTATCACCGCCGCCCCACTCCCACCTACCCTCCCTCGCCACCACCCCGACCCACTCCATATTCTTCGATGTGTGAGATAAAAGATCCCTCCCCCCCCCCGCCAAAAAAAGAATAACCATTCGAATAAGACAAAAACCACACACGCGAAATCAACGGAGGGTAAACAAAATAATATGAATAATGTCAAGTTCGACTTTTTAAATATGCAGCGCTTGCAGTTCTGCAGCATTTTCTGCACTTGCAATTGAAGTTTCACGTAAAAGTTTTCTCTCCGTCGTTCGTGATAGATGGTACTGTCAGAGCCTGTAACTGCTTGTTTGTATTCTGCAATCATTTTTAAGAGCTTGCCTCCAAGGAGCCTTGTTCCCCTTTGTACGTGCTGGCCATTATGGATTCGTCAAAGAGTTCACGCATCAAACGAATCATTTTAAAGAGCCTTGACCGATCTCTGCTGCGTTGTGCAGATTCCTCTAAAACTAGTCTAAACGCAAATAATGAGAGCGAAAGCGTTGAATATTTTTTTCCTTTTTTCCAATTACAAAAGTTTATTGTCAAAATTTAAAAATCTGCGTTTTTTTAGGTGGTAGTAACATGGTTATTATCGTGCATGCTCTTACAGATGACTACTTTAAAAAGGCAGACATTTTTACGCAAATTTTTTTGTGTCATTGAACACAAAGCTGGTGTCTCTTTCCACCCAATTTTATCCCATTTGTGTTCTTGGCATCATGCCACAAAGAGGAAGAATCAATTCAGATGTCTTGCAGCGTAAAGTGCGATCCTTTGTGTTAGAGAAGGGCCTGTGGAGTAGATATCACACAACAACTTCTGAGATTTCTTCAACAATTCCCTCCCCACCCCCCCACCCACTCTGCTAATGAGTTCCTTCCCTGACACTCACACTGAATTTTGGTTTAAAAGCTTTTGTAAGTTTCAGATTCTTTTTTTCAAAATTAAGTGCAATTCCAAGTTTCATATCAAATGGACGTGTGTGTGTGTGGGGGTGGGGCGGGGTGGTCGTTTTCAGTGATTGATGACTGAACTGCGACCATCAACTCTACACCCGAGAAGCTCCCTCGTTTTTTTGTTGTTGCTCACAGACGGCTGCCCTGATTCAAACCCAGGAACTTCCCGGCGCCACGCCAGCTCCTCGCCAACGAGCCGACTAAGCTACACATGCGGAACATCGCCAGGAAATGTGTCCATCTCACTGCACGTGGCCATTGTGGGCATTACGATTTCGTGCCCAACTAATCGGACGCTGAATGCTTATTTCAGTTTTTTTTTAAAAAAGTATATAAATGAAGCCGCTAAAGTGCGGGGAGGAGTTGGAGGAAAGGGGGGGAGGGGCTGTAATTGAATGCTCTTTTCCTCGTGAGCTTGGCCCCTCTGAAATGGAAGGAGTAATAGAACCGAGAAGGTGGGCCCGTTGTTACGGCGTAAATGCATATCTTCACATCGTGGTAAAATTTTCAATGAGTTGCTCTCGACTGCAGGGGGCTAATTCAGTGTTATTACCCCGCAAAATCACTATTGACTCGCCCATCACGCTTCCTTTTCGGGGGGGGGGGGCATTTCATAAGGTCCTTATTTCCCCAAAGGTTCGGCAAATATAATTTGTCATTGACTTCCCATTCAATTATTTATTACGTATTGCTTTTGAATAGGCATTAGTCCCTCCACAGTACTACACTGCACTCAATGCAGCCCAGTGAAACAAATATGTTCTTTCATTATTGTTTTTAAATATTGCTTTGTTTTTTGTTGTTAATAGTGCCTACCCCATAACGTCTTTGAAAAAAACAACGCGTTAAATGACTCCAACACAAGCCTGTTTTTGTGTGTATGGCAATTGTGAAATAAGTTGAACATTGATGTCGGGTATTGGGAAGTTGTCATTTTATATTTGTAAATTATAACTCTTGTCAACGTTGTATGATTACAAAGCTTGGCTTACGTGTTAGCTGCTTGGAGTATTTTTTTGTAGTACTGGTAGGAACCTCCTGGTTACACCAGTCCACAGGAGATTATTGTGTCCGTCGTGCAGGGAGGAGCTGGGTGGGGAGGGAGGGGCTGGGTGGGGGGTGGGAGGGGTGGGGTTGGGTGGGAAGGGGCTGGTCACCCCGTGGTGCCCTTATAAAACTCAACGTTTAACCTACTCACGCCGGCTTGTGCCCGCCCTCACAGTGGGGCATACTTGCGGAATACCCCACGCCGCCGTTGACCCTGGCCATTGACCGAGCAACCCAACGTTCCTACCAGCTCCCTCCGCAGGAATGTGTTGTACTAAGGCAGAGTTAAAAGACAAAATACACGACTCATGTGGGGGTCTCCGACTTGCTTGCTTGTATTCTAGCGTGCGATGTTTGGCGCGATGTTTGGCATGCTCTCCGACACGTCAACCTCGACGCTGCTCTCGGAACTTCTTAGAGAAATTTTATATTTACTTCCTGAAATATTCGGACATTGCAGCGAGCCACTCCGGGGGGGGGGGGGGGGGGGGAGTTCAGTGGCTCCCACCGCCAGTGGCGATCCTGCAAGTAAAACAATTGTGCATTCGAAGCCAATAATATATTTACGCGATCTAACCCCCCCCAAAAAAACCCTTTGTTATGGATGATATTGGTCGCGAAATCCTACATGTTAAACTAACGGTAATATTTATATGACTACATTACCCCCCCCCACCTCCCCGCTGCTGCCCTGGTCTTCGCAACTAATTGGCTCACAAGTGACGATATTACATTTACCCTTTCTATTTATGACCAAAACAGGAGGATTTTTCCATAATTTTGACTACAGCCTGAAGAGGCTGGTTGTTATTACCGTCGTACTCGAATTGCAAATGTTGTGGGTTTACTCTCCAACGCACCACTGCGCTGAACTAATAACTAATTGCCATATTTTGTTCACGTAACAAACTTTAGTAATTGTCTGCGTCGGGTTGTGGCGGGTATTTACGCAATCTAACCCAAAAAACCCTCTATTATGGGTAATATTGTTCGCGAACGCCGAACGCGTTAAACCGAAGACAGTAAGTTGTATTTTGATTCGAATAGCCAGAGTTATTGTCTCCGACTTATTGTTGGAAGCTCAGTGAGTGTGCTGCGGGTGACAACAACTTCACAAAGTGTAAATCATCATTGTATTGTCACCGACACCCGTTGTGTGCATTGCGACCGATGTTAACCATCATTGCATCTAATATCCGTATTGTTTATAACATCTGTGCCGTCACAGGACGCCTATGCAATAGAGAGAGCATAACAGCTTATTGGGCCCTTGGTGCTGAAATACATAACATCTAAATCGTCACCACCTGTCTGCATTCGCCTAACCATCGCCTGGATGGAATAGAGCACTTTATAGACGGACCCTCTGCTGAGATCAAAAGTGAGTGACTGTGTTTGCTGCAATGGCCATGCCATTTTGTGGCTTCGCCGCTAGAAACACTGAAATTGTACAGCGGTCTGAATCGCGAGAACTCGAACGGCAAAGATGCTAATAGGTAGACAATTACTGGAGCCGAAATGTTGCTGCATTCTCTAAACAGGTGCTGACAATCACACTTTACAGGCCAATTTTGTTGTATCTGACCTTGGTCTAAAAGCCTCAAATTGGCTCTGATACCAGACAAAAAAGGTGGCCACGTTTATTCACGACACTGCTAAGTGCAAGAGCCCACATACATATCTTATGCAACACGTGTGTATACGGAATGAAATCATCATCATCATCATCAGCCAAGATCAATCCACTGCTGGCTAAAGGCCATCATCTTTCATGATTCTACAATGCAAAGAAGTCATCTCGCACTTGCAACCCGAGCAGCTTTCATCGCTCCATCTCCTTGGCTGATGTCGTTCTCGGAAGTGTTCCATTCGTCGTCTGCCACTCCATCATTATTCTTGACCATCACCCCGTCGTCACTGCCAACCGGAGCGTCCTGCTCAAGTCTCACTTACTTCACATTTTGAAATAATGTGTTCAACCACCATTCGTTCTCGAATCCCCACACGCTATTATCTCTGCCTCTCAATGCAATTCCACGCATGCTGTTCTCCACGCCTCTCTGTCCAATGATATAATAATAAAAGTAATCATCATCATCATAATGATGAATATAAAAAAATAACGACAAACAATTTATATCATCGTGTAACGTATAATATCATTTCTGAAAAAACGCCCCAGTGACAGGTCTCATGATGCGCTTTCAATACATATTGATTTACCATGCAAATCGAATTTCATGGAAGATGCCGTCCGGTTTCACCCCATTAGATCAAGGATGGAATACATGTACTATACGGGATACACAATGTAATGGAAATACTTCATTACGATCTCCCAGGGGAGCTGTGGAAAAGTGATCTCGGCAGAGGGTCAGTCTGTAAAATCCTTTATATTCAAGCCGAGGGATGATTGGGGGGCAGGACAGGTGGTGACAATTTTGTAGTGGTCACCTACACTCGCTCGCTCGTTGGTTATCCACTAAGAAGTCAGAGGCAATAACTCTGCCTTTTTAAAAATCAAAATATACTTCATATCTGTTGAGTAACCCATCGTCTTCAATTGCAGAATTCGTTTTCTTTTAAGGGTCACCACTGGTGCCACGTGACGGTAATTTACATATTCTATAGCGTCTGTGTGGCATTGGTTCAAATGTGGCATGCAGCCTTCTAAAAATAAAATGTATGGACTAACTTGATCTAACATGCATTTCTTAAAACGTATGTAAAGTACCCGTAAAAATGCCGTCCCGATCACGAACATAATATATTCTTTTTCGGACGGAGCATATTAAATTTTACTTGTCCATTTCATTTTAAAAAACACACCATTTATTGCCGGTAAACAGCACGAACTAGTTCGTGCGTCCGCGTGTGCGATGTACAGCCATCCGATGCGGGTCTGCTGGTTGCTCCACGCGTGTCCTTCGGCATGACGTCCGATGCTCGAAACACGTGGTGCTTCACTCTTGAAGGAGATCCCACGCAGCACGTGAAGTGAAAACATCGGACATTGCGCCAGACAACTTTCTGTTCCCAACCCCTGAAGTCACGTCAGAGATTCCGATTTAAAGCTTTCGTGACTGCAGGGATTCATCTTCTTGGTTCTTTCGGTAAAGTCACGTAGAATGGAAATAATAAAATAATAAAAATAAAACATAATAAAATAATTCTCACGACGTTTCGGCCACAACGCAAGCAGCCGTCCTCAGGTGGAAAACAGGTCTGTCGAGAAGACAGAGTCTGAATGACACACCCCAGGCTTGGAGCGTCTATTTAAGCTGGGATGGAGGGGGGAAGAGCGCCTTGACAAAATAATTTGCATATCAAGAGGAATTTAGCATATTTATGGAAAATGCAGATATGCGATTAGTACTATTTGTGAAATGCGTAGGAGGTTTGGTGGGGGGTTTAAAGTCATTATGCCCTAACACCTGGTCGACTAACAAAAAAAAATGTAACCGTGAGTTCCCATCACAGATGTACGTTCAACTAATGCGCCGGTCTTACTTCGCGGGCACGGTTCCTGCAGGTTTTACGCGTTTCAGATGTTTACAATGACATTAAATCACGGCGTGGGTCGAAGGTGAAGGCAGCATTATGCGAAAGACAAATTGTAATTGACGCGCACAAACTTGACACATCCAGTAGCCCCCGAGTGAATTTGATAATAACACTCTATTTCTAAGGAACGCGAAGCAAGCCAAAGCCAAGAATATTTTTTGTTTTTATTGCCAAGGACTTGGTAGCCCAACCGTGCGCTTTTCTCTTCCCACAATGGCTCATTTTTTTTAATTAAATCACAACATATTGCACTTCTGCGTGCATTTGAGTTCATCATTTGTACCTCTGTTCTTTTTTTTTGGTTTCTCCGCAGGAAGAAAGCTAATTACAAATGAGCTAATTGCATATATACTGCACAGTGCCTATAGTTGCCGTAAAATTACGTATTTTTTACGGTAGCGTACGAACATGTGCGTACTTTAGCAACATCGGATACATTTGTGGCCCAACTAAAAATAAATCTGGGCCTAAAAGGGTCACATTTCATAGAAAAAAACATTGGAAAACTGTCAGAACTTAGTGTCTTGAACCGTATTCCTAATTGCCTTTCAATAATGATACAATAAATTATAAATAAATTATACATTCCACCTTTAGCGTGCGATTCAGCAGCGGGACTGCTCTGATGATTTTTTTCTCGCCCGCCCGTTTCAAAAAGCCATTTATTTTGTGAGCGCACACGGCTCACCTTACTTCAGCGCAGAGATGTCACTACAACGGCGGTCTCAATGACACAAGCAGCCACTTGCACTGTAAACGCTGCATACTATTATTGTTTTTAACATTGTTTAACTCTCTGCACAATATTCGCTCATTCTGAAAGAGAGAAGATGACTCAGAGGCGTCAGGCGTCACGGATGAGTGGGACGGCAGCG
The DNA here is from genome assembly GCF_964198595.1 of Lampetra fluviatilis. Lineage (NCBI taxonomy): Eukaryota > Metazoa > Chordata > Hyperoartia > Petromyzontiformes > Petromyzontidae > Lampetra > Lampetra fluviatilis. Next base: position 30,032,951 of record NC_136278.1, on the reverse strand, counting down.
GTCACGTGTCGAGTCTGTGCTAAATCCCCTCGCAAGGTCTGCTATCCTCTATATATTAAGGGGCATTGGCCAATGACTGGGGGTTTACACGTAGTAGGAAATCGGAACATCTGGAGAAAACCCGCGCATGCGAGGGGGAAACACTATATCCTATTTAACAGAAACAGGAGGAGTACACATTTCCTTTCCTGCCTTCTCCTGGCAAGCCAGGGCATGACGTATTGAACTTCTTTCGCACAATGCGTAGCCAACCACGATAATCGGAGGTGTGTGGGAAGAAGAACAAACTAAACACCAAAAGCAGTTCTAAAAAAACGAGTTTCAATCTAGATTTCAAAGTGCATGGCTCCAGTAGGGTCCTAATAAAGCCCTTGAAAAGGGAGGCTTCTTAACGCGTGTGATCCACCGACCCTAGCTGCCTTCACAATGCTGCATGAGAGGTGTGCACCACCACCTTTATATTAACAAGGAAGAAAAAGCATGCATATGCTTGTATATTTCAATGCTTTCCAAATACTTGCTGTGACATATAGGTCAGAAAAGTGGACAATGACAGAATGTGGAACAATAGCTCAAGATCAGCGTGGAGAGGTGCATTCTTGGAATTACATCGAAAGAGAGAAAGAGGAATCCATTAATCAGAGAACATTCTCAAGTTAGTGAGACATCAACTTTAGTTGACGAACAGGGGAAATTGGAAGTGTGATGATTCATACGCCATGAATTCAGGGTGACAGATGAATTCATGAATCGATTCTTTTTTGTCAAGATTTTTTAATGATTCCTTTGCATTATTTCTAGTTTTTGATCTGTCCTTTTTTATGCGTCTCATTTGTACACTCTATTAAATCAAATATAGCATTAGCATATGCACAACCCACAACATTTACATTTATATGTATGCGATGTAATCCAAAAAACTTTATTATGAATAATATTGGTCGCGAAAGCGCTACGTGTTAAATTTGTATTTGTAATTGATCTCATTCTCTCTTGCGTTTTTTTTTATGGTGTGCTCATAATTTACAGACTGTATTACTGTTGGCACGAGCCTCGCTAGTAGGCACTCTTCTCGCACGATTTCCAGAGGCAGACTTTGCAGCAGTGAGCATTGGTGACTATACTGTGCTGATGAGTCCCAAAGAGGATGAAACAGGTCCACAGTCATCAATCACTGCCGCTGTCAGTCGGTCAACAACAATCCACTTACAGTGGTACCTCGGTATAAGTCGTTAATTCGTTCCAGAAGGTAGGACTTATACCGAAAATGACGTATACCAAACGAATTTTGCCCATAAGAAATAAAGGGAAAGGAAATAATCAGTTCTAAAGTATAAGAAATTATATTTTATATATTAAATAATTTAGACACTACTTATTAATAAAATGCATGCATAAATTAAAATAAATGCATAAATAATTTAAAATAAATTGAAAAAAAATAAAATTTAACGTCACTTTACCTTGCTGAGAGGAGTTGATAGCCTACGAGGATGGTGGTGAGGAAGGGGAGGATTTCGATTTAAAGCTTTCGTGACTGCAGGGATTTATCTTCTTGGTTCTTTCGGGAAAGTCGTGAGAATTGTATTTTATTATGTTTTATTTTTATTATTTTATCATTTCCCTTCTACGTGACTATACCGAAACAACCAAGAAGAAGGGGAGGAGTCGTGAACGGGGTCTACGCGGTGACTCATCCCGACCCATACAAGTTCTAGCAAGCGCGTCGTATCCCAAGCAAGACGTCATATCTCAAGACATTTTTTTTATCGTCAAAACACGACGTATACCAAATTCGACATATTCCAAAGCGGTCGTATACCGAGGTACCACTATTCAGATAATGCCGATGCTGTACGCATGATGTGCAACGGCTGTGTGCTTTTTTAAAAATGTGTTTGCATCATGTTAAAATATTCTCTCGGTCTCCACTCCATAACTAACGTTGTCAGTCTCTCATCGGTTGTTATCATTCTTGTCCTGCCCATTTTCCACTTGATTTTGTGTGTCAGCAAGAGCATTGGTGATCCCTGTCCTTTTACTTATCTATTCATTAATTCCTTAACCCTATCTCCTTGGACTCATCCCTCACATACTTCTTGCTAAAGGGATTGTGCAGCAGCTCAGGTGGTGACCATCAAGGTCTGTTCCCGTGGTTGAAATATAACAATTATATTAATTCTAGATTAGTCAACACCTGATGGCAGTTGCTTGTGTTGCTTCCGAAACGTCGTGATTTAATTTATTTGTTTTCATTTTAATTTATTTTATATTGTTTTACCTACGTGTACTTAACCGAAAAAAACAAAGAGTAACAATTATATTATCAACGAATTGATTGGTGCACAAACACACACACGTGAAAGAGTCTTAACGTTAATTAGGATTTGCCTCGATAGAATTTTGTAAAAAAGAAAAAACACATTGCATGTGTACGTGGGTGTGCATTTGTTGTCTACGGACAAGTACTGTGATTGTTGCTGATGGGCACTTGGCATATATACAGGATTATTGCTTCCCATAATTAGGATTTTCATTTGTGCAAGGCCAGAGACAAAAGGGAGAGATGTTGATCCAAAATTGGGCTAATTTAAACGTATATATTTGTGTGCATTCCAAATGGGAATCGTTCGTCTAATGAGCTACTGTGCACTGGAAGGTTGACTCCAATTACCGGATGCACATTCACATCTATTGTGTGGTAACCTCACACCAAGGATCTATTCTGACGCTCCGTTGGCACAGCTGATATGAAATACTACAGCAACAAGGCACATCGCAGCGTCCCATGTGTGCAGATATATATACACACACGCACAATTAATTTGGAAGTTGTATGGCTATTGCCGGAGTTATAAGGAACGGTTTTAAAAATATAGTTTCAAACATCACCAACAACAAAATCACCCTGAATGTCTAAAGCTAAGCAGGATTTTGAGGCTGGGCAGCACGTGTTGGACATGTGATCACCAAGGCTGGCCAAGTGTTGTGGGTGTGAGGCTGCAAGGTGGCAGTGCTGAGTGTCACTCCCTCGTGCGTGTGTGTTTTCCGCAGGTACTTTAGTCTCCTACCCCCGCTCCTACCTTCCAAATACCAATTCATGCTATAGGCCAAACACATCATTTAGGACCCTCCTAAAAAGTCTTGAGACTCATTGAGAATGTCCCTGGGGTAAAAATTTGGCGTGATTATTATGTTTTATTAATACACCTTAGCAGCATTATGTAACACAGCGGAGCCGTTTTTGCCCTGGCCAATTCGAGCAAAGCTGGTACGGAAATATGAACAACTGCAAAACTGCAACCCTTCTAACTTTTATTTCTAATTTCCCCAAAATGTTATCCCAATTGTGCCATCGGTGTCATATTCTGAGACGAAGTGCCACTGTAACCCTTCCTCGTTACAGGAAGTCAAAACAGAGCATATGGCGCTTGTTTTGTTATCGCACGTGGTTAATGCTCACGTCTTGGGAGGATATTTACGCAAGGAGAATGCATTGTTACAGCAGGGCATTGCAGACCAAATGCGTCCCTCCAGAATCAATTAGTTCTGCAACAACACTGCACCCCTAAAATAAAGTGCCACTGGCGTGCAAAATTTCCTCGTATTTCGTTTATTGTCTGTTTCTGCTGTGCATGGAATTAAGCCGAAGAGATCTCGCGTGTAATATAATTGCTTTAAATCAGCTAAACATTACAGTTAGAGTTAGGAGGGAAGGGCTGGGAGAAATGGGCGTGAGTGCAAAATCACCTTCCCTCATTACGCTGCGGACGTTTGCGGTGTTGTTGCTAAACGTCAGACTGGATGCACATCTGGGTGAGTTTGATTTCTTTTTAAGCAGGGGGTGGCGTGGAGGGTGGGAGGGCTTGGTGAAAGCAAAATGCTTCCTCATTTAACGAAATATCCAGTCACCTTCACGGCACATGCAGATAACCGTCAAAGCATGTAACATGTGCATGCCATGGTGCCTGCTCGCTAAAGGACATCTAAAATGGAATCTTTCTGCTAACTTGGCAGTTTGCACTGTGAGCGCAGGAGCTAGAGAGAGAGAGGAAAAAGAAATCACGAGTTCAGCGCTGCGTTGAATTTCATGCTATAGCGGTGAACATTGTAAACACCGGCCTTGTTTGCAGCCCTGCAAGCCACCTGCTACCTACCGAACGCCCCCCCCACTCCCAACGGAGTTGCACGTTCATCTGGGAGGCGGCAGACAACGAGGCATGTTTAATTTACACGCGCTACCTCCCACGTGCCATTTCAATTATTAATCATAATCTCCGTGCGCAGTGATGGACTGCAGATGTTTGTTGCGAGATTCTTGTGATTTTTTTTCCTCCCAGAGTGATTATTTCTGCAAGGGTAAGCGGGCAGCGCAGGTGGTACAAGGCTCATAAAATCTTAATGAAGTGGGAAATCATTTTTTTTATTTTTTGAAATGTATATTTTATTCATTACTGTGCCACTGCAGAAATTTATAGCGAGTATCATATCTAAATTGAAGGCGCAACAGGATTACCAAAGATGCCTCGGTTCTATTTGTGTTGTGCGACCATGAACGTTTGAGTCTCGAATCTGTGTGTGAGTCGCGAATCTATGATCCAACAAAAAAAACACTCAATGCAAATGACATTTTCTCGGAACAAAATTCTTCACCCGTGCGTCGAGTTTTATAAAAATGAATTGTACACGCTAAGTGGATTTTCTAATATCCTTCCAAAAGTGGAAGTGTTGTTTTGCATTTGTTTCTGTCGGTTTCGTGTTTGATAAAGTGCCACGTTGTGTACATTCTACAGGACAATTTCTCTTGCTCGTTATTGTCTCTCGAGGCCAACTGTGTGCTACGGTCAGATTAACATTCATTTCACCCAACCGCAAAGGCCTGACAACTCTGAGAAAACTTGCACTCCTCACCAACAACAAACTGTAACGTTTAGGAATAATTTATCATGAGCACATGAACACATTTTTATTCATCTGTGCACACGACACGGCCGAACAAATACACCCTTCTGTAACCCATCCGAGATCGGGCTCGATGGGCCTTTACACCATTCACTATGATAGTCACTTGTCTCTACTTTATTACAACACACAGACTATTAGGGGGGCAGGGGGGGGGGGCAAGAAGGGGGCGAGCAGATTTTGAGAGGGATCAGCTTAATTTTAAAAGTAAATAATATTTTACAGCCCTTTAATCAATACACTGCAAGGTCGAAGTAATCCCCTTGTCGTGTTGATAATGGAACTTCTTCTTGGTTCTTTCGGTAAAGTCACGTAGAAGGGAAGTTCTCACGACGTTTCGGCCACAACGCAAGCAGCCGTCCTCACCTAAGGACGGCTGCTTGCGTTGTTGCGTTGTGGCCGAAACGTCGTGAGAATTGTTTTATTATGTTTTAATTTTTATTATTTTATTACTTCCCTTCTACGTGACTTTACCGAAAGAACCAAGAAGATGAATACTTCACCATGCTGGTCAGGGCGCTTGGTGAATGGGGGTGGTCGCACAAGACCAGTTGTGAGACCACTTACCACTGACGTGAAGGTCGTAGTGTTCGCATTGCATTCTGGCCACCGCCGCACTCTCATTGTGCACAATTCACGATTTCCATACTTTCTTGTTCGTGGCTCAGGTTCTCCAGTCATAGGCAATACTAATTGCTCATTGAGACGCGAAGGCAGCTTGTGACAATGATGTCACAGTGCTGCGTTCCCACTCGACCAGTTCTCTGGGGAATCTGCAAGGGCTACGCAAACACCACCCCCAACCCCCCATCTGATGATGAAGCCACTGCCTGCGCAGTGCATTCTGGTCTCTCAAAGGATCTCCATTTGAGTTTCCGAACCTCTATGAATCTGTGGGTCTTTATACGAGTCTGCGGGAATCTGATTGAGTCTATGGGTCTCTTGTGTGTGATGCGATGGGTCTTTGTGTGAACGTATGGGGTCTCTATACAGGTTTAGCAGTCTAGGCAAGTCCGTGGGTCTAATTGGTAATTGCAACACGAAAGGCGGAGTGTGGCTCTCATAACACTGGTCAACACACTTTTTCTATCATAAGGTATTCCAACGGTTCTAAGGTAATTTTGGGGTGCTGATTCCAAATCTGGCATCAGTTTTTGTCTATCACATCAGGTTTTTGAGATATCAAATATTGCATTTTCAATAAAAAACTGCAGAAGAAAAATATTAAATAAATGTGGATATCTACATTAATTATATTATAAACACACTATCCTAAAAATACAGCACCATATTTTAACACTAAAGCAGTCACTGACTCGCAACAACTTGCAATCATAAGTGACAGAGTTAATTTCGGGTAAAATCAATGAAAATGGGGTATGCCGATAGCATAAAATGAGATGTGATAGAGCAAATCTGAGATCAGATTTAGAATCAGCACCCTGAAATTAGTCTAAAACAGCTGCAAAAGTCCAGGCCAGAAAAAAATGTTTTTTTTGTTGACCAGTGTAAGTGGAATGTGCCGGCCGCAGTCGCTGCCGGCACATTCCACTTTCTCTTTCAACAATTCTCTTTACTTTACTGAGTTATAAAGCTCTTTGTCAGAAGCGACCTGCCTCAACGAAGTGGCTTATCATGTGGACATTTATAGCAACCAAATCCTCTCAAAGCATGTTTCTAAGTGTGGAGGGGAAAACCAGAGGACCCGGAGAAAAATCCACGCGACTACGGAGAGAACGTGCAAACTCCAAGTAAACAGGCATCGGGGTCACGATCGAGCCTACGACCTCCTGTATACCAGGCGAGGGAGTCAACATCTCGCCACCGTAGCAAACCTCAGCACCCGTGCCTCCTCGACCTGGGGCTAAGAACCGCCACTGCAGAATATATGTGCAGTTTTAATACTGCAACCCTCTGTCACGATATAACCTGTACATGAACGTTAAGGTCACGAACGGGCCAATACGGACATCTCCTTCTTGAGTGGAAAATTCAAGGAACAAGTCACAATAATGCCACTGTAGCCATGCAACACAAATCAGGGGCCACTTGGTAAACCACTGCAGTCTTCGCTCTCCTTCAATGGAGGATGAGCAAACCTACACGAATGATCTCTACTGAAGACCTCTCGTCGTTAGCAGAACTCGACATTCACAGATCTTGACATTCCACTTATCTCCTGGAGATATTGACATACACAAGAATAGAACCTTGCAACCCCCCCCCCCCCCGAACAAAACAAGCAGCTTTTCCTTTCAGATACATACCGAGGTCTGTGTGTGTTTTGCGTTTTCAGCGATGGTAATGAAACAAGGAAAACAACATTTTAAAATCCACACTAGAGGTGTTTTGGGTTAGATCTTGTAAATATATAAATGTGTCGTTAAACCCGCCACCACCCGACACAGCCAACTAGTAAGGGTTGTCACGTAAACAGAACGTGCCAATTCGTCACGAGTACAGCACACCGGTGTGTTGGAGAGCCAAGCCACAATATTTACAATCTGAGTACGACGTTTCACCAGTAATTACAACTAGCTTCATCAGGCGACAGCCAGATGTGGTGTGGTGACCACACCACATTTACGAACGAAGAGTGATTCGTTTAATTTGGTTTGCACCTTCGTTTAGTTTACTTTTAGTACAATCTAATCACTTGTTTTAATACGCTGCGCAAGACCGATGAGTTACATTTCATAAAGAGCACATCCACCTTGCTGGAGTCATCTCGTCGCCTATGCGACTTAAACACGTCGTTCACCTGAATGTATACATGATTTATAGATACATTTTCAATTCAAACCATGTAGCGAGTGGCACCTGTAAGTTAACTCGTTGCACCGCGCTGAATTGATGACACAGTGACGGCTCATCAGACATAATTAGGCACCGTGCACATTCCGATTGGCCTGAAAAAAGTGGCAATACGATTTGTAATTTTATTTTGGGAATCAGTTGGTCGAAAACAAAGAAGCGTCCCCGGCTTAAAGTCCTCTTCGGAACAAACAAAAAAAGGAGCGATTTATGTGAAAACATGACGAATCGTTGCACATGATTAATGCCATCCTCAATTAATCTCTCACATTGTAATTACACAAACCCCCTAATGAATCTTTGAGTGCCGTTACTCGACGCAGTCGTCTGGCAAAAGATACTGGGCTAACTTTCGCAAGCGGTGACCAATGCACTAACTGAATGATTTATAGTGTTTGCCTGCAATTTGCATGATTCCACACACTCGCCTCATTTACACCGGGCTATTTAATTCTGCAACGAGTCGGTGTGCAATTAATTTAGAACTTCCTGTTGCATCACAGGACGTGCCGGATGAAGCTAGTGCGGGGGGCTGTAGCATTAAAGGGCCCTAAATAAAAAAAACTTAAGTATTAAAACACATTTTAACTTAAATCTAGATTTGAAGCTTTCGTGACTGCAAGGAATCATCTTCTTAGGTTTTTTCGGTAAAGTCACGTAGAAAGTAAAATAAAATAAAAAACAAAAATCACGACGTTTCGGAGGCAACACAAGTCTCCGTCATCAGGTGGGACCGTCACAGCCAGATTAGCTGTATCAAGTGAGGCAATGATTCAAGATGTAATCCCTTAAAAGCGAGTTGAGGGGGGAGGGAGAGGGAGGGGGGAGCTCATCAGACTATGGTAGCCAATGAAAGGAACGTATCGGGAGGGAGGGGGGGGCGAGGCCAAAAGGCTGGGCGATGGACGTGGAAGCGCTTGTGCGCAAGCGGCCAATTACTGCACACGCCAACACAATGGAGCGATTGTGCGCAAGCGGCCAGCCACTGCACCCGCCAACACAATGGGCAGAGAGGAGGAGGGGAGGTCTAATACACATGATAGACAAAAGAACGAAAATGATGATGGGTACAAACTTATAGGGAGCTCATCAGACTATGGTAGCCCCCCGCCCCCCCCCTCCCTCCCGATACGTTCCATTCATTGGCTACCATAGTCTGATGAGCTCCCTATAAGTTTGTACCCATCATCATTTTCGTTCTTTTGTCTATCATGTGTATTAGACCTCCCCTCCTCCTCTCTGCCCATTGTGTTGGCGGGTGCAGTGGCTGGCCGCTTGCGCACAATCGCTCCATTGTGTTGGCGTGTGCAGTAATTGGCCGCTTGCGCACAAGCGCTTCCACGTCCATCGCCCAGCCTTTTAGCCTCGCCCCCCCCTCCCTCCCGATACGTTCCTTTCATTGGCTACCATAGTCTGATGAGCTCCCTCTCCCTCCCCCCTCAACTCGCTTTTAAGGGATTACATCTTGAATCATTGCCTCACTTGATACAGCTAATCTGGCTGTGACGGTCCCACCTGATGACGGAGACTTGTGTTGCCTCCGAAACGTCGTGATTTTTGTTTTTTATTTTATTTTACTTTCTACGTGACTTTACCGAAAAAACCTAAGAACATTTTAACTTGCATAGTAAAGTAATTGCATTTTTTCATTTGCTATACAGCCAGATAATCCGACAAATCGCTAACCTTAAACACCCAGTCGTTCGTAAAAGTTGAAGGCAGTCTAGTACTATAGTAATAGAGCAATTGCAGAATCGCTGAACCGGAATTGATAGCTTGAAAGCATTTAGCGCGGGGCTCTTGAAAATGCGGGGGCCCGTAGCTACTACATATGTAGCGACTGTTGCGACTCGGATAATCCGGCACTGATCACATGGTTAAAACCGCCGTGGGCGCAATGGTTAAGCGCACTGCACCTGCAGTCCAGAGGTCGCCCGTGTCGATCTCCCGGAACGGCAGTTGTAGCAACAACGGTGTGATTTGTTCACGCCGCAGCTAGTCGATGAACAACGAGTCGAGTGCGGCGGGGAAAAGTATTGGTGCCAACCAATCTTTTCGAAGGACGTCTGAGCCAGCTTGGAAGAGTAGGGGGCCGTCCCTAAATGACGTCACGCGATTTTAAGCGATTTTTGACCCCACCCCCCATTGTCACACGGCGTCACAAAAAGTCAGACCCCCCCCCTCAAATATGACGTCACAAAGCTCTGCCCCCCCCCCCAAATGCTTCAAATCGCTTCAAACTATTGTCATTGTAGTGCGTATTTAATGTGGCGCTGCACTCTGATGTTCTAGGAGAAAACAATTATTAAAAGTATATTTAATTAAGTAGAACGTGTTGTCTATATTTATTTAAAGTTGCGCATTTTGATGTGACGTCACACATCGTCACATATGTCTGACCCACCCCCCCTCCCTAGGTGCGTGACGTCATTTATGGACGGCCCCTAGGCCAATATGCGTTTAATCAGCAGTGGCGCGAGCAGGAAATTGCAGCCCTGCGCATTTCCCGTAGCATTACGGCCGATCAACGTGGGTGCAACTCAGCGGTAGGTACGCACACAGGCCTGTTATCAATGTCGTGTTCTGGCGTGCTCACGTGCACAGCCGTGTAAAATTTCGACTGCTTGACAAACAAACAAACGAGCACTCCACCGCAATGCATTAAGAGGAGGCGCTGATGGTGTTTGGTGCGCACCAGAATGTGTTGCGCGTGTAGTGACAGAGAAAGGTCACTACTGTGTCGGCCCGTACGAAGGCTGGGGGCCCCAAGGGGGTGCCTGGGGGGTCACGTGGTGGAGGGATCCGGACCCTCCCAGAGGTGGGGGAAGTGAGGCGTGTCCTGGGAAGGGAGGCGTGGCCTGAAGAGAGCCAGCCATGCCGGGGCGGAGCCAGCGACGCAAAACCAAATATAAGCGTGGTGTGAACGGAGAGCGAGGCTGCTGTTGTACTGTACTCCAAGGTGAAGACATCTTCGGTCGTCAAGTCCCGAGTCGTCGTCCTGGGCCAGGCAGGCCGTTGCCTGCCTGGTCCAGTCTGTGTCGTGTTCCAGAGTGTTAGTGAGTTGAGGAAGGTGGTCACCACCTCATGTAGAGTGTTATATTATTTACCGTTTAATAAATAGTGTTGCCTCCAAGTTGCGTGTGTGTGCACCTAATTTGAACCTACTACATTTGGCGTCAGAAGTTGTGGAAATATAAATATTGCTAGGTGTTATCCTAGGGAAGTAAAATGGGCACACGAAAAACAAAGACAAAACTCATCTGGACGCCTTCGTACGACGGGGATGGTGTGACGACCATCCTTCGGACAGCCCCGGGGATGGCAGCCCCGGTGACAGAGGGAGAGAGATGGCGCTGCACGCGGAGCGGCGGGACTGTCATCGCACCGCTGCTTCGCCGCCATCGGGAACGGAGCGATGGAGCCGCGGGGAGAGGACACCGTCGTCTCTGCGGGGGCTGGCGGGGGGAGGCCCAGGCATGCGGGCCACGCGGTGGGGCCGCCAACTCGGTGGCTGATCGTGGCGCGGTTCCCGCCAAAACGCCGCTCCCGCCAACTCGAGGGCTGGTCGGGGCGCGGTTCCCGCCAAAACGCCGCTCCCGCCAACTCGAGGGCTGGTCGGGGCGCGGTTCCCGCCAACTCGAGGGCTGGTCGGGGCGCGGTTCCCGCCAACTCGAGGGCTGGTCGGGGCGCGGTTCCCGCCAACTCGAGGGCTGGTCGGGGCGCGGTTCCCGCCAACTCGAGGGCTGGTCGGGGCGCGGTTCCCGCCAAAACGCCGCTCCTGCTGCCGAAATGCCGCTCCCGCCGACATCAACGCCTGCAGAGGGGGAGTTCCAGCCTTCTGCTCGAGCGCGAGAGGTGGATGGGTTCGCAAGAGCAGGCCGTGTTCACCATGAAAGATTCTTCGGGCCGTTCCAGTGCTCCACCTTGCCGCCCTCCACTATTCACAGTTGCCAGGCGAGTCGTGACATGACAAGCACCCGGCCTCAAGAAAAATAATAATAACTTCACCCATCTTACGTGCGCCGGGTTGCGATCGCGTGTGTTTTTTTTAACTCGCTGGTTTGCGGAGCGTGTTCGTCCGGTTGTGTGCGTGATAAAGTGACGCGGCGACCATGCGGGTTTCTGCTTGTAACAAGTGTTGTTGTTAAATACGGCGTCGAGATCGGTATCTTCTGGGTGTAGTTAATGATTAATTCGTGTTGGTGTCCCGAGCTCCGTTGATATCCTGTATGTTGCCGTGTTAATGACTTGTGTTGTTACATCGTTTTGTTGCGAAATCGCCGTTGTTATTGTGTATACTGTATGGAGTTTCGCTCGTGATTGCCACGTGTAACTGTAAGAAACTTTGATCGTCATTGTTGCCAAGGTACAGACCGTATGGAGCTTTGCTTGGAATTGTTAACTGTATGGAATGTTGGGTACTTGCTTGTGATTATTTACTATGTACGGATTGTCTGGAGTATTGATTGTGTGTGTTGCCATGTGGGGACTGGATGGAGCATTGCGCCAAATGATTCACTGTACGAATTTCATATACTGCATATACTGTATTAATCAATTTGGCGATTCTTGGGGTTTGTGTATAGTTTTTTTGCTCTCAAAATTCGAATGCCCTGAGTCCCATGGTTAATGTTGAAGGAGATTTTGAAATGACAGGTTCGATTTGTTTCAAACTCACTGGTTGGTTCCTGTCCGTTGTTGCACAGATGATGTCTTTTGTGCGAGAATGCTCCTTGTGTTCTACATGGATCGGGGGTGCGTTTCCCTTAATTGCCGTCAAATTGCGTTGCTCTCTCCACTCGGTTGGTACAGCTGCATGCTGCAATGCGAGTCTCGGAGATGATGTGTACGGATACGGGATGTGAGGTGTATTGTTGTGACCATTGAATATTCGGGATCGTCACAAATTGTGCGTACCTGTTCGGCATTGGATCAGTTCTGTGGGGGATCATAATTCAAATTGTATGTGTTGTGATGGTGTTAAATTGCGATGGGGACATGCTGCCAGGGATTTGGAATTGTGCTGCTGGTTGTCACCTATCTTGGGGCGCAGGTCCTGACCAGGATGGCCCAGTGAGTGTTGCGTGTCTAACATGAACGTTGTGGTCCCGTCATGCAATGGCTGACGGCTTGACCTGACAGCCCGGAGATTGAAACACTCCGTGGCATGTCTAGCCTAGTGGGCTGTGCGCTCACAGGGCTCGGAGAGTGTGGTCCCGTCATGCAATGGCTGACGGCTTGACCTGACAGCCCGGATATTGAAACACTCCGTGGCATGTCTAGCCTAGTGGGCTGTGCGCTCACAGGGCTCGGAGAGTGTGGTCCCGTCATGCAATGGCTGACGGCTTGACCTGACAGCCCGGAGATTGAAACACTCCGTGGCATGTCTAGCCTAGTGGGCTGTGCGCTCACAGGGCTCGGAGAGTGTGGTCCCGTCATGCAATGGCTGACGGCTTGACCTGACAGCCCGGAGATTGAAACACTCCGTGGCATGTCTAGCCTAGTGGGCTGTGCGCTCACAGGGCTCGGAGAGTGTGGTCCCGTCATGCAATGGCTGACGGCTTGACCTGACAGCCCGGAGATTGAAACACTCCGTGGTATGTCTAGCCTAGTGGGCTGTGCGCTCACATGGCTCTGAGAGTGTGGTCCCGTCATGCAATGGCTGACGGCTTGACCTGACAGCCCGGAGATCGAGACACTCCGTGGCTTGTCTAGCCAAGTGGGCTGTGCGCTCACATGGCTCAGAGAGTGTGGTCCCATCATGCTGTGTCTGATGGCTTGACCTGACGGCCCGGAGAGTGAGACACTCCGAGGTGCGTTGAAACAGTGGGCTGGAGATTCGTAAGGTTCAGGTGGAGTTGTCCTGTTACGTTGAGACTGTATCCCTCAGTTGTTAGGGTGCATGTTGTGCAATGAGTGAACGATGGATCGTCTCGGCTTGGTCGGTACAGCTATATGCTGCGATGCGAGTCTTGGAGAGAGACTGGGTTAAAATCCCACCGATATGGCCGACGCGTGCTGCTGGTTGTGACGCCGCGTCGGAAAGGCGGTGGGGTGGTAACATGGAAATTCCCCTCCCGATATGGCCGACGTGTGCTACTGGTTGTGACGCCGCGTCGGAAAGGCGGTGGGGTGGTAACATGGAAATTCCCCCCCCGATATGGCCGACGCGTGCTACTGGTTGTGACGCCACGTCGGAAAGGCGGGGGGTGCTAACGGGTGACTGTCATTGCATGCGTGATTCTAACGGGGGGGGGGGCTGTGCTGGAGCGTAAGTGGGTTAGCCAGTTTTCATGTATAATTGTTGTTAATTCCCCGTTTTCTATGCGGTTCCCTTTTACCCTCGTCGATTCTGTATATATTACGTGATTGTATTTCTTATCGGTCGCCGGTCATTTATTGATGTTGTTGGTTCGGAGGCACACCTTTTCGATGTTTCACAGTTGTGTTACAGCCGGGGACGGCTGTGTGTTTATACAGGGGGGGGTGATGTAGTGACAGAGAAAGGTCACTACTGTGTCGGCCCGTACGAAGGCTGGGGGCCCCAAGGGGGTGCCTGGGGGGTCACGTGGTGGAGGGATCCGGACCCTCCCAGAGGTGGGGGAAGTGAGGCGTGTCCTGGGAAGGGAGGCGTGGCCTGAAGAGAGCCAGCCATGCCGGGGCGGAGCCAGCGACGCAAAACCAAATATAAGCGTGGTGTGAACGGAGAGCGAGGCTGCTGTTGTACTGTACTCCAAGGTGAAGACATCTTCGGTCGTCAAGTCCCGAGTCGTCGTCCTGGGCCAGGCAGGCCGTTGCCTGCCTGGTCCAGTCTGTGTCGTGTTCCAGAGTGTTAGTGAGTTGAGGAAGGTGGTCACCACCTCATGTAGAGTGTTATATTATTTACCGTTTAATAAATAGTGTTGCCTCCAAGTTGCGTGTGTGTGCACCTAATTTGAACCTACTACACGCGCACTTGAAATGTCAGCCTGGGTGTTGAGCACACCTCCCTGAAATGAAGCGGTGTCGACAGATAGAGCTCTAGGAACACCAATAACATCCCTCCCCTCCCTCCCGGACACGTGTGCAAACACTGACGAGGATATATTATATATATACAAAGATCCCCCATATAGCCTTAACAGACTGTAGGGGCAAGTGCTGTTAGCGAGCACCTATGAAGGCCGCAACGGTACACGAGGGGGTGGGTGGCCAGCACCACGCCCGACCGCCTTTGTCTCCCTAGTGGCGATGTTTACACACCGCACCAGGTACTCATTTGAGGCTGAGTCGACCTAGGGGAGGCCCAGGACCGGTTCAAATAATCGTCACCGGTGTTAGCCGTGAGTGGGAATTGAACTCGTGTCGCCGAGTTCATAGCGCAGCGCGCTAACCGCTACGCTAACCGCTACACTACCGTTCCCCCACTATACACACACACACGCACCAGCATAAGGTAATCTCTCACGTAGGGTCACTTAGGCCGATGATAAATAGGGAGGTAGAGCTTTGTGTGTGGGGGGGTTCTGTTGGAGGGAAGTGTGCTCGCACACCGAAGCGTACCGCCGTTCCTCGTCGTTCCGCGTGCTATCGGGAGAGAGAGAAAACAAATATACATTGGGGGCATGATAGAGGCTCTCCAGCCAGGGCTGCCGCCGCTGCCGCCACCACCTGAGCGAGAACAATCTTGGGACATATCGTGGGTAGGAGGAGAAGAATAATATCTCGCATTACCAGAAGAGCAGAGAGCTACATGTAAATTCATCATTTGGTGACACTGCATTGATTTGTCAGTATTTCCCAGGCACAAATCGGTGTATGTTTGCTACAAGCAAGGGTCATTGCCCAAAATGTTGTATAAAATAAACCCCGTGTAAATATTTCCTTTTAATGTCACGGTGTTAGGAATGGACGTGGTGAGTATTTTTGGTGTTGTTGTTGTTTCGTGGAAATGCATTGTCTCTTATTAGGGAACTGGCAAGAGCCAAGACTGTTCATGGCCTGGGAAGGCCGGGGAAGGCTTCAGAGACTTCTAGGGTAGCAAGCTACGTGGTTACAGCACAGTTACTTTTAACAAATTCTTGAGAAATGTACACAGAATGAGTGGCAATACGATCTCGCTTTTGCTTATCATGCAATGCAAGCTGCTCTCGCTCTCTTTAGAAAATATTGTATCGACATGTTTTGCTTCGACTAAAATAATTTAGAATGGGGGAGCTGAGCCTTCTACGGTGGAGGGAGGAGGAGGTGGGGGGGACTCCAGGCCCCCAGACGCTACGGGGCTGAATGAGTGTGCTGCACATAGCAGCAACATGTATAATTCTCTTGTTAAAATCCCACATTAAGCGAATTAAGAGCCAAGGTTCACCGTCGGGATTCCCAGAGCCCACGGACGAATGAACTTTGAATTGTGTAAGGGGCTGCTTTGCTTGATTAATCATTGATCAATGAATAATTATCCACTCCAACATTCAAGGGGTGCCTCAACCTCATCTTGGCTTTGCCCACTCGCTTTAAAACAAAATCAAAGGTACCTCTCATCCTTTTTGACACCAAATGCCAACAATCCATGTAAGTGACTAAATATTATATACCCGCCGCTGTGGCGTAAACGGAGTGTGGAAGATATAAAAAAGGCAAGCGCTTTGTGACACTTAGGGCATGGCTGTGTGTGTTCGAGGTACACGCTTACCTCTTTAGCCCTTGTCTCTTTTTTAAATCCTTTATATTAAGTTCACTTGCTTGCTTGCGCGCTTACGACCGTGCAAATCTTGCGGTCGTTTTTTAACCCACTTCCCGTGATCCAATCGAACTGACATTTTGCACACAGACTCGTTGTGCGTGAGAATTTATTTTCGTGAATTTTTTTTTCCAAATTATTACACTTTTTAGGAAAAAATAAATTATATTTAATTACCAATTTCTTAATGGTGGCAGTCAATCATCTGACCCATAGGTGGCAGCCATCTCAAGCCAGAGGACGAGAGGACTCTAGCCGCCACGCATATAAAGGATTTATAGTGAAAAACTTTGTTTTTACGGGTTAATTTTTTTACTCCCTATGCCAATCTGGCCAAGATGACCAGGTTCCACGGGGCTCAGGCCAGATTTAATGGTGCTGCTTACAAATGAATTGCTTACCCGCCTGTTAATAACACTGGTCAACAAAAAAAAAATTCTGGCCTGGACTTTTGCATCTGTTTTAGACTAATTTCAGGGTGCTGATTCCAAATCTGATCTCAGATTTGCTCTATCACATCATTTTTATGCTATCGGCATACCCCATTTTCATTGATTTTACCCGATATTAACTCTGTCACTTATGATTGCAAGTTGTTGCGAGTCAGTGACTGCTTCAGTGTTAAAATATGGTGCTGTATTTTTAGGATAGTGTGTTTATAATATCATTTTATGTAGATATCCACATTAATTTAATATTTTTCTTCTGCAGTTTTTATTGAAAATGCAAAATTTGATATCTCAAAAACCTGATGTGATAGACAAAAACTGATGCCATATTTGGAATAAGCACCCCAAAATTACCTTAAAACCGTTGGAATACCTTATGCCAGAAAAAGTGTGTTGACCAGTGTAATCCTTGCGCAAGCCACCGCGTGTCATCGGAATGTTAATGCTGCATTGCGGTCTTTGAGCTAATTTCCATTGTGTTCAATAATTTATCTTCGCTGTTGCACGCTCTGGATATATTTGTCCTTTTTTCTTAAATTGTGTTCTTTTTAAACAGAGTCTTTTTTTTTACTTTGTTAATTTCCCCATTGGTAATGAATGTTTTCGTTTTCTAAAGAAAAACAAAGTAATGCTCCTCATGTTTGTACCAACTGTAAACCATCCAATTAAACTCAGAGTAAAATAAACACGTTGATATATGACTGAGTTGTGCTGTTGTTAATCGATTGCTATCTTGATTGCTCACATAATGAACAGGTCTTGGAATAAAGTAACATTTATTTTTACAGATTCAAAGACGGACAATATTGATTGCATGTTATACCATGTCAGTTATTAAAATATGCACATTTAAGAAGTGTTGTTTTTAAAAGTTTCGTGAAACACTATGCATTACTTTACGATGCATACTTACGTATCAATCTTCCGACAAAATGGTTAGAAATTACGCATTTGGATTTATTACAATAGCGATGCACCTTCAAAGGCTAAACAAATAGTTGTGTCGCCCGAAGTATCTGTGCAACAAGATGTGACGGAACGCAAGGCTGAACATAAAACAGAGGGCCGACATCAGATCATTTATTCGAGCAGCAAATATTCTTTTAAGTAAGAAAATGCCTTTTGTAGACTTGAGTGAACATTCATGGAATGCGACCATTGGAGGTTCATTGTCCATGTACGAGAGGAGAGATCTGGACAGTCTTCAAAGAGAAAAAAAATTATACCGGTAGGAACCTCCTGGTTACACCAGCCCACAGGGGATTATTGTGTCCGTCCGTCCGTCGTGCATCCAAACATGGGAGGGGTGGGGCGGTGTGGAGAGTGGAGAAGCTGGGTGGGGACGGTGGGGAGGGTCCTGGGTGGGGAGGGGAGGGGCTGGGTGGGGGGTGGGAGGGGTGGGGCTGGGTGGGGAGGGGCTGGTCACCCCGTGGGTGCCCTTATAAAACTCAACGTTTAACCTACTCACGCCGGCTTGTGCCCGCCCTCACAGTCGGCCATATTTGCGGAATACACCACGCCGCCGTTGACCCTGGCCATTGACCGAGCAACCCAACGTTCCTACCAGCTCCCTCCGCAGGAATGTGTTGTTATAATCGAGACACAAACTTCTGAAGAGTCTTTAAGGGGAAACCAAACAGTGAACTTGAATTGATGACCTCAGTAACATGCCGGAAGAGACAGCCCTCACTGTTGTAATTCTAAATGCAACTATTTCATTGGATTGAGAATGCCTTCACTCCAGATTGGAAAATGCTCAGGGTCACAGGAGGGTCAGCGAACCCAGAATAAAAAAAGAGAAAAATACCAAGATGAATTGTGGTGTCCGTGGGGAAACCAATCTTCCTCAATGATACCAAGTATCACATCCACTGTTTCATATCGATGACTGAAAACTTGCTTTGTGAGATCGGATGCTGTAGTCAGGATTCGTTTGGCTAAAGTCCTGAAATAGAAACAAGCAGTGAGGGATGATTAGAACAGAATGCTCACCCGGTCTGACCTTTCGTGCTGTAATGAGCTCATGATGACACCATGCAGTTTTCGAAACATTAAACAGTCGTTCTTTTGTTTCATTTCCCCCCACTGGTATTCATGATGAACAAACATGCTTGTTATTCTCGCTTTGTTCTCATTTTGTTCCGTTTCGAATTCAAATTCAGTTCACAAAGAGCACAGACTAATGGGCACACTTGATTCAAGTGGCTTTTCAGAATTATTAATGTTAATTAAAGGTTGGGTTCTGAGCTCATATATTATGTATCTTATTTGTAAACATTCCAGTGTATCAATACTGTTTTAATAATATATTGGCATTTTTTTTACCATTTATCAATACCTTGTTAAAAATACATACACTTTTTCAATCAATTAATTACTGCCAAAGCCATGAAGTTTTACAAATATGCGTTCTAGTTGCAGTATCAGTTGCATTGCTTTGCAAGTAGAGTTTGTTTAAATCAACACAACCATTTTTTCGTGAATAGCTCTTACTTGCATACAGGAAAAACGTGATAGACGCTTACTTTTATTTGCTGTACACTATTTTTGTTTACATCCTGTATACAAGTACAATTTTTTTTATAAAGTACTGCAATGTCATTAATGCAGATGCATGACACAATGCCGCGCAAATATATAAATATGTTATCGACCAATAAAGAATGTATTACTTTTGGGTTAGATTGTGCAGGTTTAATACCAATTTTCAGCTATACCCTCCGCTGTCCGACAAGGCCAATCAAGTTTGACAAAATAAGAATAAGTTTTACCCTTTCTGGCAATGCAACAGGGGTTAAAATGTTCAAACACCAAATACAAACATTTTGCAAGGAATCATGTCTGCATTAACCACACGTACTTGTGGTGAACATGCAAACAAAAACATGCTCTGATAATATTGGTGATGTGCACGTCTTCTTCGAACGCTGGGGAGCCGGAAAAGCCCTCTGTACCAGCGTGGAGGCACCCTCGTGTTCACCTTCTGAAGCGCTCGCTCGTCACCGTGGCGTGCGCGATGACACCACAACCACGTAACTTTTTCTTTTGTATTGTGCGCGGTGCTTTTAGCGCCACAGCGCGTTGATTTGTAGCGTTTATTTTCATTTGTTTGCTGGTGACTTTGTGTATTTCATATTGAAATCGCCTCCAGTGCTTTTGCTGCTGGCGGCAATAAAAGTTGTTTAAAAGTCAACAGTCTGATAATATTTGAGGCATTGTCTTAGAAACGATTTGGCCTACACCAGAGGCAGCCTTCTTCAGGGCCGAGTCTCACCGGGGTCAGACCAGAGAACACCAAAAGTCGAGGCCCTAAAGAAGGCTGTCTCTGGTGTAGACCAATCTGTTTCAAGGACACTGCAAATATTATCGGAGCATGTTTTTGTTTGCATGTTCACCACAAGTATGTGTGGTTAATACTGGTAGGAACCTCCTGGTTACACCAGCCCACAGGGGATTATTGTGTCCGTCCGTCCGTCGTGCATCCAAAAATGGGAGGGGTGGGGCTGGGTGGGGAGGGGCTGGTCACCCCGTGGTGCCCTTATAAAACTCAACGTTTAACCTACTCACGCCGGCTTGTGCCCGCCCTCACAGTCGGCCATATTTGCGGAATACACCACGCCGCCGTTGACCCTGGCCATTGACCGAGCAACCCAACGTTCCTACCAGCTCCCTCTGCAGGAATGTGTTCCAAACTTTATTCCTTGTAAAAGGTTTCTATTTGGTGTTTGAACATATTAACATCAATTTTATTGCCAGAAAGGGTAAGACTTATTCTTATTTCATCATACTTTGATACTGGCAAAAAAGGTCCCATGTTGTAGGGCCAATCAAGTTGTCACGTGGGCAAAATTGGCCAATTGACGCGGTGCATCAGCAAACTGGAATGTAGAAAAGCAGGCTTAATAATGACAATTTTATACCGTGTGATGAGTGTTGAAACGTGTGAAAGGAAACCGGAATACTTGGAGAAAACTCGAACGCGAGTGTGTGTGTGAGAGAGAGAGCACAACTTTTGTCCCGTACAGAAAGGGACATGATATGGAGTCGACATTTGCTGGCGAGCCAGGGTATGGCACCATGACGGCCAAGCGAAGGGAGTTTTTGCAACATTTGTGCGATCCGCAAACCATCGGCCTCCTCGGTGCTGGATTATAGGCTGCGGGCGTAGCCATCAACGCAGCATGCTTCTTATTCCCACTTGGTTGTTATTTTGTTTCGCTTGGAATTTAGATGCAGCTCACAAAGAGAAATGTATCCGCGTGCATTGTTGATGCTATGCCGATACCAAAGCAGAGATACATCAATGGAAATAGATATTTGGACTCACTTTTGACATCAAGTGTATGCAAGATTGCATTATTTCCCTTTTCATGCTAATTGTATGCTAATTATTAGACATTAATGAGACAAATGGCGCAGACAATACAAACGAGACAGAAAGAACACAATAGGATAGATGACAAAAATGAGACAGGCAAGACATTTGAGATAAAGAGTACAAATAAAATGGAAGAAATAAGAGAGAAAAATCAAAATAAGACAAAGACCAAACGGGATAGACATTTAAAATGAGACAGTGAGTCCAACGACAAACAATAAACCAGAGAGACAAAACACAAAATATAGACCAAGGCATGTGAAGGTACGAAACAAGACAGTACGAATGAGTTCCGCGTTCCATAAGTGAAAGAAAAAATGAATAATACGGGTAGGAGCAACAGTTCCACACTGCCCACCAGGGATTATTTGTCTGTCTGTCGTGTATAACCACGCCTTCAATTTGTATTTCATAGAGCGCTTCGGGCGGGCTCAGCACCACGTGATGCGCCGCCCCACGCAGCTTGCGCCACGTGACACGGATCGCACGAATGCGCTGTCCAACCAAGTTCCTACCTGCCAACCTCAATTTGCAACAATTCATTGAGTCGTGGTGAGGACGAATGGTCACTTCTCCCAGGTTAAAAACATATCCATTTATATTTTTCCAGCTGTGGAAATGGCATGATTTTGTGGTGCATAAGACAGTATATTTCAATGGATATTCAAGTTCACGTTGTTTCATTGGACATCATCAAGAAGCCGAACAAGTGCTGGCCAATGATGGAATCAACGCTTTGATTACAATTGACTGTTAGATGAATGTCTCATGCCGTGCGGGTTGTTCTGACATTACCTCACCACGCTGATTGGGTTTGTGAAGCCAGTGAATTATACGTAAAACAATAATGATATTTTTGTTAATTTCGTACGTGTTGTGTGTACGTGTTTTTTTTTCTTTTTGCTTTATCTACATGAAAATCATTGTTCGTCAAGGTAGGAGAATGTTCCACATGTTATACTTGAAAAAGTAAACATAGTCCTTGACAGAATGAAAATGAGGCAAAACTTTTGTAGTGAATGAGAGTGGGCCCCTCCCATTGAATAAAACTGTTTGCAGGGAAAATTACTGAATTGTGCATGAACACCGCAATCATTCTTCTATTCAAAGATTGACACGACACTGAAATGAGAATGACAGTCCCAACAGCCACTTATCTCGTGAACATTAATTGCGCCCGACAATCACAGAGACCAGAGTCATTGACATTTGAGAGGCCGGCCAACTATGCAAGCAATATGGTTCTGCCATGGAACACATACATCCTAGCAGGCATATTCTACGAGAGAATGTCAGTTTGAGTTTGTGTTACTTGTTACACAGATTATCCCATTTTAGCCAGTTGACTGGCTTTTTTTTTTACAAAAGGGAGATCCGTGGTGCGTGAGCACAGAAACAACAAAACGACAAAAACCCCATGAAAAAGCATCGATATTGCTTAGAACGGTCCTGTAGAAATAATAGACAGCTGACAAACGAGATATTCAATGGTCGTAAACGAAACACGTGTGACCCCCCCCCCCCCCCCAAAAAA
Organism: Lampetra fluviatilis; assembly: GCF_964198595.1. NCBI lineage: Eukaryota > Metazoa > Chordata > Hyperoartia > Petromyzontiformes > Petromyzontidae > Lampetra > Lampetra fluviatilis. The sequence continues at coordinate 30,010,095 of NC_136278.1, read as the reverse complement.
AAAATTACCCGTGCAAATATAATGAAATCAAAACCAGTGAAAATTTGACGGCGGTGCAAGTCAGCTCGATATTTTAGTGTGCATACATATGTCGAACTTTTTTCGCGCCGTACGTAGCCAGCCATGCTAATCGTCAGGTGACAATTACCGCTCTGAGTTCGCTCACCTCTTGGAACACGAAAGCAAATGTTTTGTTCATACTTCTTCATTGTGCCATCTTCGGTGCTTGCTTGCATTAGCAGCAGCCGCACACTAACAACTCTGGCACCTCCCCCTCTCAACCAGTCTACATAACAAAGGCTCAGTCCTTTGTTATGTAGACTAGCCGTAGCTTCAGCCGCACCAACCTTATCATAATAAAAAAAAACTCCTATCCAGGGGCCTGCCCTGGCTCCTCCCCCCTCAACCAGTATATAAACAAGGTCGGGTCTCTTGGAATTTCTCATTTACTTGATACAGCTATCGTGCTGTGACGGTTCCACCTGAAGACGGAGGCTTGTGTTGCCTCCGAAACGTCGTGATTTTTATTTTACTTTTATTATTTTTTATTTTATTTTTTACCTACGTGACTTTACCGAAAAAACCTAAGAGTATGAATCCTTGCAGTCACGAAAGCTTCAAATCTAGAATCAATTACGTAACCCCTGCGTGGGATTTGTTTTCACGGTCACGCGGCATTTCTCTCCGATGCGTCGCAACGTTGTTTGCCAGAGCGTCCAAGGTTTCGCGAGGAACTCACCGTGCCGAACAACACGCGCTACGACCCAAATTCGCATCGTGCAAACCGTAGAGTGGATCACAGCGATGATGACATCACCTTTGCTCCTCTATTTAAGACCGAAACCGGAAGACGTCTTGACAATTCTGGCAAATCGCCTGATGAAGCTTGTTGTTGTAATCACCAGCGTAAACGTCGCAGTACTCAAATTGTAAAATGTTGTAGTGGGTTCACTCTCCAGCACACACTGGTGTGCTGGAGTATAAACTAATTGGCACGTTTTGTTTACGTGGCAAACCTTACTATTTGGTTGTGTCGGGTGGTGGCAGGTTTAACGACACATTTATATTTATGCAATATAACCTAAAAAATCCTTTATTACGGATGATATTAGTTAAGAAAGTCGACGTGTTAAACTGGATCGTGGGAGAAAATTTCTCTGCAAATGTATATCCTTATGGATGGGGTTAAGCCTCCACTTACCCATTAATGAAGATCGTTTTTCAGCCACTTGGCTTGAGATTTTTCCCAATCGCAAGAAACAGATATACTTTACAACTGCTTCTAAGCTTAAATACTAATTGTATTTATAAAAAAAAATAATTGCACACTGGCATCTTGTTTATTAAATTAAAACTAATTTAACAATAAATGTTTTGCAAAAAAAAGTTACAGCCATTTTCAATCCACTGATTGATGTAGGACTCGCTACACCACCTTACCATGGAGTTATTTGGCCAAACTTTTACCGCGCTGTCGTCCAGTGCGGGGTTTGTGAAGAGTTGGGAAGGGCAGGATTGGCTCTGACTTCTGATATCGCTCGTCGTCGATGTCAGCCACGCTCGGGAGTCAAACTCACACCGCTGCGTTCAGAGCGCAGCGCGCTTCCACGAATAACACCTCTGTAAAATGTGCGACTAAATTGTCTCTTCAAATTACAGCAATATGATCTCCCTATTTTATGAAGGAAGAGTGCATCAAAGGTATATGTTTGTAGTGGATAATGTGCTTGGTATTTGATTTCGTAAATTACGCTTGTGTTGGGTTATCGGATGTTGTGTACATCAGGGGTCCCCAACCCCAGGGTCGCGGACCGCTACCGGTCCGTGGCCTGTTAGGAACCGGGCCGCACAGCAGCAGCAGAAGGAGGTGAGAGCGGTGAGTCCGCGTGTGGAACCCGCCCCCATTGTTTTATGATTGACCACTTCCATCCGCGCCTCTTTGCTGCACTGCGCACTTGTCTCAGTCACGGTGTAGGTAAGCCCACAAGCTCTAACCCCTAGTAGCCACAATGAGTAAAAAACAAACGTAGCTGGAGAGCTTCTTTGAAAAGGGGGAAAGACCCAATGATGACCCCCCCACACCCCCGGTCCGTGAAAAAATTGTCTTCCACGAAATCGGTCCCTGGTGCCAAAAAGGTTGGGGACCGCTGGATACATTACAGTCACAAAGACAAAGATTCCCTCCTGTAGCCTGAACAGGCTGCTGGGACAAGTGCTGTTCTTGAGCATCTATGAAGTCCGGCACGGCACACGAGGGGGTGGGTGGCCAGCACCACGCCCGGCCGCCTTTGTCTCCCGATTTCCGATATTTTTCCACCGCACCAAGTATTCACTTGAGATGGAGTCGACCGAGGGGAGGCCCAGGACTGGTACAGATAGTCATCACGGGTGTTGCATCAACGTGCGATGATGCATCATGCACATACGGCGCTGCACGTTCCGCAGTGTATGTTCCTTGGGCATTCTCACTAACTGCACATGGCCATGTCGTGTGAGCACATGCATTACACCCGATTAACTTGCCTTTCATTAAAACACAAACACGCTCACCAAACAGAGAAGACCCATGCACATCTGCACAATCCTGAGCTGTGTCAAAGTACATTTGATGATTTTTTTTACCGGGGGGGAGCGAGGGGGGGGGGGGCTCGAGTGAGTTAATTGAACGAATGCATTTGCATATCGGTCACTCAATTTGCATTGTATTCTGTCACGGATGCTGTCGTGCTGTAATGGTTAGAAGGCTGGGCTTGCGATACCGTTCACTCTCCTGGAGCAGCATTTAAAAAAAAAACAATTGTGCAAGCATTAAAAAGAAAATTACTCTCCACTGCTGTCCACCCAGCATTGTACATGGGTATCACCGCAGTTAGTCGATCGGCAGGTCGGGTGTGGTGGGGTAAAGCGTGGCTTCTCTCACCTCTTCCCAGATGTCTGACCAGTGTGTGGACGGGTAGGCCACAACAGAGGTTGCAAACGGGTTTTGATTCCTTACCCGTACCCGTACCCGGCCGCACCAGGGTCGCAAACGGGTACCCGTACTCGTACCCGGCCGTACCCGGGTATCGGGTACCTGATTGCGACCTCTGGGATGAAGCCATGTTGCAGGCGCGGATGGGTTGATTCTAGGAACTTGAATTGTGAGAAGAGACAAGACGTTGGGAAATGAGACAAACGGTGACTCACCAGTGACTCACGGCCTACCCGTACCCGGCCGCACCAGGGTCGCAAACGGATACCCGTAGCCGGGTATCGGGTAGGGTACGGGTATCGGGTACCCGGTTGCGACCTCTGGGCCACAATAGCCTCTATAGGGGGTTCTAACAGGGGGCTGTCTCAGAGCTCCCTCTAGTGGAGGCCCTTCCATCAGCAGTGGCGTGAGTGATTAATTCGAGGGTTGCATATTCGGCATCTCCATCCGGCATCTATTTGCCCACATTGCACGGCGTTCTGCTGTTTTCTATTACTTTGGCTTTCTTTCCCTCGTTGTTTCTTTCGGGAATGACCTTTGCAACAAGTCGGCGTCAGTCAAAGCGGGGGCGGCAGCAGCTCTGACCTGCGACGGAAGTGACCTTGTCACAATGTTGTAATCTAACGACTTCGGTGAAGTCATTTTTGAGAGTTAAGTGAGATCTGCCCGCCCCCCCGCCCCCCCGCCCTGCCGACACGTGTTGTTTTTTCCTTATTTATATCAACGCAATAAAACGGGGGTAACAGCTGGATGAGCTTTAAAGCTTTCGTGACTGCAGGGATTCATCTTCTTGGTTCTTTTGGTAAAGTCACGTAGAAGGGAAGTAATAAAATAATAAAAATAAAACATAATAAAATAATTCTCACGACGTTTCGGCCACAACGCAAGCAGCCATCCTCAGGTGAAGAACAGGTCTGTCGAGAAGACAACTGTCGCCTCGACTGACCTGGTTTTCACCTGAGGACGGCTGCTTGCGTTGTGGCCGAAACGTCGTGAGAATTATTTTATTATGTTTTATTTTTATTATTTTATTACTTCCCTTCTACGTGACTTTATCGAAAGAACCAAGAAGCTGGATGAGCGTTGCTTTTCCACCAAAGTGTCAAGGAGCCTCGACCGAAGGGAGCTTGGATGGCTGCCGCCGATCGGTTGACCTAGAGGGCGCGCTGACTCCGCACTGGTCAAGCGCATCACCGCCGATTAGCGTGGTTGGCCACGCATGGTGCGAACGAATTTTGACATACATAGGCACGTCGGTGAGTCAAATGTCAGGGTTTCACGTGGATATTTTTTTTCTATATCCTGTGTTTAAGGACAACGACAAATGCTCTCTTGTGCAAGAGCATTAGCTGGAACAAATTATCCTCCTCGTGGCCAACAGTGACCATACATAACAAGATTTAAATGTCGATTTCATGGATTATTTTAATGTTTGTGGAGTCAATAAAAATAAAAATTATGTTTTGGTTATCTAATGAAAATCAGAATTCGTAATAAAGTATGAAAACACTGTTTTAAAAGTCTTCTCAATTAAATATTCCCAGTAGTGGGTGAATACAACGTGCTGAATTTCACAGCTTAATGATCAAGCCCATGAAAAGTGTTAATAAAGTACTTATTTAGTGTGGAGGTCGTTTTTTGAACATGTAACTTAGTTTTAACACGAGCGATTTGATGCAAAATTCGTACTCTCAGGGCCAACACGGATGGCTGCCTATTGCCCCATTAAATCTGAAATATCTCCAAGGCTCAAAGTGCATGAGTGTATAATTTATCATTCAATCACAGCTCTGTACTTAAAATAAAGACCACAGTAAAAGAGAAAAAATTTGAAATATTCTCAAAAAATCTAAAGTCCTGATTAATGTGACATTTGATTTCAAACTTTGGTGGAATTATGACAGCTGAACATTCTACCAAAGTACGTATATCTATATCACGTGGCAGTTTATTTGTCTCGATTTGTCATGCAGAACGGGTGGGACCTCCATTCTGCCGTAAACCTCACAGCCAATGAGTCGCCGAGGGGAATCAGCATGCTTGCCCAACGGACAGATTGAACTGACCAATGAGGCTGCTTCCTCGTCAAATGCTCATTGCAAAAAAACATCCCTATTCACATATTTTGGTACTGGCAAAGGAGGTCCCATGATGTAGCTGCTAAAACCCCGAGCTCTCATTACTCTGATAGTGGCATTGTCTTTGTGCTGTACGCCTTTTTGCGTCTTCTGGTCTAACACCGTTTGGGACTAGGCTCAAAAGAAAGCTGTCTCTGGCGTGGACCAATCTGTTTCAAAGACAATGCATCTATTATCAGAGTATGTTTTTTGTTTGCATTCTGACCACAAGCATTGTGGTTAATGCAGACATGATTCCTTGTAAAAGGTTTCAGTTTGGTGTTTTAACATCTCAACACCTGTTTTGTTGCCAGAAAAAAGGGGAAAACCTATTCTCCTATCTTTTCGATGATAAACATTCATACTCATATACAGCCCTTTGTCAGTCCACTGCTGGGATGAAGGCCTTCCGATGCCAGGTTGGTCATGGGAGTTGTTTGACCACGTATTGTTTGATATAAGTTTGACCACGTGTGACCACATTACACCACACTTATCACTGTGGCTGGGAATTCCACTTGGGTTAACCGGGTTTGTAACACAGTTCTTTTGCCTCCCCCAGCTTGCCTTCACCACCCTGGGACATACGAGCGTGTAAACAGCCCGTGACGCTACACGCTTAATCATTGTATATATGTACGTGAGCATGTGTGAATACGTCTCTATACGTATGTACCTGTCCACGTTTGTGTCTGTAAATGTGCGTGTGTTGAAGTGCGTAGTGCCGTGCGGCCTTCAATAGGTGCTTACCAAGAGCACTTGCCCCAAAAGTCTGTTGAGGCTACGCGGGAATCTTTGTCTTTGCCTGTGTGGGTCCATTGCGCGTGTAATGTGGGGAGCAGAGTGGTTCGTGCGCAGCACTACGAACCACGTGACTTTGGTTTGATTATCGGTTGAGGCACACATCTGTGGTGAGTGGTTCCATAATAATAAATGAGTGCCTTGTGTGTTGTGTGCATGACGCCGGCAATCCATCACTCTGGAGGCATGGGTAGGTGGGTCATGTGGAGGTGTATAAAACTCCCAAACTCATCGGACTGTGAGATGGCTAACGGAAGATGATAATGCAATGGGATTTCTTCGCATGGGGGTTCGCTGGGCACTCCACTCCAGTTTCAGCTGACATGCAAAATACTCTTTAGGGTGAGTCAAGTAATGATGTGACTTTTCGAAGAAAACCGCCGTTTCTGCATCACTATTATCATCATCATCAGCAGCAATATATTGCAGATGCGATATCAGCAGCAGCTACAATGGTAACATTAACATCAGTGGTATAAACATCCCCATTATGGGCCTTGCTCCAGTGAAGGTCAAGATCATCATCAGTGGCAACCATTTATCATAAACATTATCATTGACTTTATCATCATCATCATCATCACCACCACCACAATCATACTCTTTTGTCTTCATAATTTGATGATGAGCCTCCGTTATGCTGATTTACATAAAGTATAGAGCCACAAAAACTGCTCTGAATTTTAAATTCGCTCGCAGAAAAAAGTTGTAGAATGAAAGTGCCAAAAATGCACACGAATTTATGTGGAATGGGCCACTAATCCCCCTCAGCGCTCCCTACACAATCCATGCCCACAAATCACAATTAATTTTCTGCCATTGTTGACTCTGCCCTAACCCTTTCGCATTGCTCAACTTTGGAATTCTCTCCCATCCTCTTTCTCTCTCTTCCCAAGTTCTTATAACCCTGCTCAACTCACGAATTGATTAACTCTTAAATATTACACCTGCAATGGTGATGTTTGTTTTCGGGGTTTTGGCGGTTTTAGCTCTGGGCCTGTCATTATCAACGATGGAAAAAAACCCAATAACAACATTCACAGTTGTCCATAATGGGAAGAGGAGTGGTGCAATGTGTGCATTTTTGTTGCAGAATCTGCCACCCGTGAATTGCAAAAATGCGGTAAATATCTCCGATTTTCTATCGAAATGGCTGTCATTGCGACACTTTTTTGTCATAATGACGGACAAAATAGCTACAATGAAACGGACCCATAGAGCTCGCACAGCTTTGATTGTGAGTGCCAAATGTGCACATTGATGAATTATCATCATTTTGGAGTAATGGCATTTCAAAGTTGTTTTGCAGGTTTATTTTTATATTGCTTTTTTTTGTTTGTTGCAAATGCCTGCCAAGCAAAGATTGAGTTCTTGCCATGGATAGTGGAGGGAGATGGGGGGGGCATAGCGATGCTGGACATGACATGAGGCTTGTTCTGTTAAAAAATGCATGGCAGCTGGCTCCAAGAGGCAATATCGTGGCCCCGAGGCCTGCGACAGATGCTGGCTCCTGCCCACTTGGGAGCAGAAATCTGCTGTGTCACTTACACGGCCATATAGCCGGTACTCTATTGACATCATTGTAAAACTATCACGGTTGGTTTGCACATATTTAAATTATAATTTCAATGTGTTTTGCAGACTGTTTGGCTTTTAAATATTTCATATTCTGCCTCATTATTTTTTAATGCTCAAAAAATATCAACAAGCATAATCCAAAAAGTCATATGAAAGCATTCAAGAAGTCATATAAAAACATATATCTATAAACAGATTTATATTATAAAAAAAAAATGTGCTTACGTTTAATCTCGAAATACATGTGTCACGTATTTCTATGTGTCTGAAGTGATTTAGCTAAAGAATGAACATCTGGGACAATGTTCTGTTTGATATCATAATCACTGGATGTTATAAAGCACTTGCTGTGTTTTTGTCTTGTCCAGTAGATGGTGGTAATGAAATGCGCTATAAATAAAGGCAATACAAACTTTGATGAACACAAATGATTACAGTTGAATGCCTATACGTTGAACATAGCAAGTTGAATGTTATATTTAGATCAACTATCATTACTTTTCATTACATTGTCACTTCACTGCTGGATCATGGCCTTCCCATGCCACGTTGGTCATAGGAGTTGTTTGACCATACTACTGGCCTTGATATCATTTACCACAGATGTTAGCTGTGATGGGGAATGAAACTCTCCCCCAAATGTATAATTAAATAAAAAATTTAATAATAATAATGTATCGTCCTTGGTCAATCCGTTGCTGAAGGTCTCCCGACGTCAGTTTACCGACGCATTTTTATTCATTTGTCTCCCCACATAATCCCAGTCACGGAGGTTGTTTGACCGTACTTTACCATGATGGTCATCACAGGTCAGCGAGGAGTTAGTCAGGATCAGTTATAATATCACTCACCACTGATGTCCGCTGTGGCTAAGAATTGTACGTAAGTCGTCAAGTGTATAGCCCGGCACGTGAACTGATTTTTGCATCTCAAATTAACTGCAAATATGAAGGCATTTTCTGAGGTAATTCGTATGTACACTAGAAAGTAATAATAAAAACGTAGGAAAGACTCCATATGAAGCGTATGCTAGTGCAATTGCCTTCATGTCATGATGTCATGGAGTAAAATAAGTATGGATCTTACAAATACACTTGTATTTGTAAACTTTTAATATCCAATATTGACTTTGCATAATTTGTTTGAAAACAGTTAAAGGCATGGCCTGAGACTGCATGTAAAATCTTCTAGGTTATCATCGCATGCGCTAGACAATTATGAATTCATAGTGAACATTATGTACAACCATGAGCAGATTGAGCAACAATTGCCTCTTGCGAAACATTATTATTTCAATTAAAAAATATTACTTGCTTTAACATTCCAAACACGATTCCTTTCGCTTGAAGCAGCACACTTCCGTGAATTGGGGGTACCTTGGGATCACGTGAACTGTGTGGTAGCCTGTCAACAAAAAGAGTGACGACAGATGACGATGTGGCTTCGCGTCTGGAGGGCCGTGAAAGGGATGCGACCCAGGCCAGAGACACAAATACAAATTCTCCGGTCAGCAATGATGGGATTCATCTTCTTGGTTCTTTCGGTAAAGTCACGTAGAATGGAAATAATAAAATAATAAAAATAAAACATCATAAAATAATTCTCACGACGTTTCGGCCACAACGCAAGCAGCCGTCCTCAGGTGGAGAACAGGTCTGTCGAGGAGACAGTCATTCAGACTCTTATTATTATTTTATTATTTCCATTCTACGTGACTTTACCGAAAGAACCAAGAAGATGAATCCCTGCAGTCACGAAAGCTTTAAATCGAAATGATGGCATTGCCATGCGTCGGGAAAATTAATAACACTTTTAATACAAAACAACAGCGCTTCATTGATATGTAATTAGATCAATATAAAATGTATTTTAAGTATCTGTGCTCTCGCATTCATTGGCTTAACAAATGTTAATTTCGGTTTATTCTAATGTGTTAATGAACTTGAGTAATATTTGTTTATTTTTCCTAATATTCCAAAGCATCTTGGAATTGGAAGGATATGATTAATTGGTCTGCCAGTGTTTGTGTCTCAAGTTATGTGTGAATCAACTTTCAAGAATTGTAAGATTTATTTTTGTAGCTGTGCCTTATATACAGAGTTTCGCTATTCTTGGTGGGGGGGGGGGATTGACTGCTGGTTACAGATCACTTTATCCATCCAACATAAGAGTGCTTGCTATGGTCAGATAATAGCTCTTAAATAGAGCACGACTACAGTTGGCTGAAGACATAGTGTTTCATAATGTTTACACAACCACACACAAAAGTGGCAAATAACAGAGCACTCACAATTGTCAATAAGACCGCTCGAAAGAGGAAGAAACATCCCCATAATAGGTGACATTTTATGAAAAGGCCGTTCATGGCAGAGAGAATAAAGAGAAAGATTCACTCAAAGACATCGAAGAGTACGCAATCAGCAAGATCTCCCTGCTATGAAGAAGGCCCATTGCCTGAAACGTCACCGATGTTTGTTCCCCACCGCTTCAGGGCAGTGTTATTGACGAATGAGTTTTCGTTGTCTGTGCGAGTGCACCACTGCGAATGAATTTATCACCTTTTGTACTCGTACATATGGAATTGTAATGATGCGCGTACACAATTACAGATTCAACTATGATTGATGTTCTCACAAATCGTTTGCTGTAATATATACGAAGACACATAAGAACCAAAAAAAAAGATCTCGCACAAAAACTGTAACATTAAAGCACGAAATGTATCCAATTAGAGAACAGCACAACTGGCATTGTGAAAACTTCTGTTTCTTTCTTTAATTAGCAGTGATGAAAAGAGTTCTACACATCCTTGACCTTCTTGGAATGGCTGCCGCTTTTTCCCTTTAAAAGTTCGCGACAAACATTCTTATTCTTCTTCTTCAACAACAACACAAATTCAAGAAAAATAGCACATCAGGGCATGTATTGACTGCAAAAACAAATGCATATATACAAATTGTAATTGAGTTTCAAGGTCATTTTAAACAACTGTGGCATTCCCCGTAACTTTATTTTTCCCCCGACATTTCTTTCAAGAAAAATTTTAAAAAATGTTGTTCCCCCACCCTCGCTTTCACGGGCAGCGTATTTCTCACAAAGATTGTCACATTTTTTTACGCCCTAGTCTGCAATACTTCAAAGAAGTCTTGGTATTTTTTGTCGTTTCTGTCCTCACTTTCTCACGCGTGTTTTACTTAAAATGCATGCCATCCCGTGCCACGCTAAACTATATCATTTTGTATTTGGTGTTCTGATAGTTTTGAAAAAAAAACTTTCATGCCTTTCAAGTGAATTTTTCTCTCTTTCTCTCTCCACACTGAAAACGGCAGATTCTCATTACAAAGACAAAGATCCCCCCCGTATTGCCTGAACAGACTGTTGGGGCAAGTGCTGTTAGCGAGCCGGCACTGTGGCACACTAGGGTGGCGAGCGGCCAGCACCACGCCCGGCCGCCTTTGTCTCCCCAGCGGCGATGTGTACGCACCGTGCCAGGTGCTCATTTGAGGCTGAGTCGACCTAGGGGAGGCCCAGGACCGGTCGTCCTGGACCAGATAATCTTCACTGGTGTCTGTGAGCCGGAATCGAACTCGGATGGCCGGGTTCGTAGTGGACTACGCTAGCCACCACGCCACCGCTCCCCTTCACACAGTTGTAGCATCAGCAGCAAGCAACGTTAGAATAAGAGCAGAGGCAGGAAAAGCTTTGGAATGTTATCATCATCATTTACCTAAATTGTTCAAGGACGAGTGTTTATATATACGTATTTTATAGTGGTGCAAGGCTTACACTTATCATTGCGACTGGGATTCACTCAAGGACACATCATTCATAGCTTGCTATAGTTTGTAATTAGGATGTACAGTTATTTATCAATACACTGGTGGATGAAGGCCTCTCATCACCCTGTTGGTTTGATGGCATTATTTCACGATGTATTTATTTTTATTTAGCACGCTGGCCAGGGCAGGTTCGTGAATGGACCCGTTTCAATATCACTTGCCCACTTATGTTGGTTGGTGGTGGCTGAAAATGTAACTCAGTTCATGGGGTTCATAGTGCACAAACCACGATACCACTGCAGCACAAAGCACTCTGTGTCGGCAGCAATGAACGAATATACAGTCATACCTCGGTATACGACCACTTTGGAATACGTCGAATTTGGTATACGTCGTTTTTTGACGAGAGAAAAAATGTCTTGGGATACGACGTCTTACTTGGGATACGACGTCTTGCTTGGGATACGACGTCTTGCTTGGGATACGACGTCTTGCTTGGGATACGACGTCTTGCTTGGGATACGACGTCTTGCTTGGGATACGACGCGCTTGCTAGAGCTTGTATGGGTCGGGATGAGTCACCGCGTACCCGCGTAGACCCATTCACGACTCCTCCCCTTCCTCACCATCATCCTCGTAAGCTATCAACTCCTCTCAGCAAGGTAAAGTGACGTTAAATGTTAGTTTTATTCAAATTTATTTTAATTTATTTATGCATTTATTTGAATTTATGTATGTATTTTAGTAATAAGTAGTGTTTAAAATATTTTATACAACCCCATTAATATATAATATGCCATATAAAATAAAAAATTTTATACTCTGGAACGGATTATTTCCTTTCCCTTTATTTCTTATGGGAAAAATTAGTTTGGTCTACGTCATTGTTGGTATAAGTCCTACCTTCTGGAACGAATTAACGACGTATACCGAGGTGCCACTGTATTCAGGTTTGCAAGTATGTTCAGAATACTTACAATACTGCTGCAAATGAAAACAATGTTTTCTTACGCAGTTTTGAACACTTGCGATGATCTATCTCATTATTTTTCACACATGCTGGTGGGCCTTTTGCCGTTCGTTCTTGTTTCACGCTGATGTCAATTTCAGTTGGTAATTTAAAACCAAAACTAACAATACAAATTGTTAACGCATCATTATCCTGCATTGTTGGCAACGATGTCACGCAATGGTTTCACCTAGCTCGGGTTTCAGGCACTCCGAATGAAGACATTAGGACGCAGGGATGATTTTAAGAAGTAACAACGGGTCCAGTGTTATGTTAGCTTTGTAAAGTATTTGGGGGAAGATGTTGCAGTGGTGTAATGGGAGCGAGCACATTGGATTTGCGATCCAGAGGGATCGGAAGCTCAATCTCCATGGCGCTCCAGTTGAAGCAATAGGGCAAGCTTCCGAAATCTCCCCAACCTCTCTCCGCCCAGCAGTATGAATGGGTTTACCACGATTAATATACCGGGAAGGTCGCGTGTGCGGTGGAGTAAAGTGTGAATTATTCCACCTCTTCCAAGAGGTCTGGCCAAGTGTGGAAGAGTAGACCAAAGACAGAGAGCCCCCGTATAGCGTTCAACAGACCGGCACCTCTGAAGGTGGGCACCACACATAAAGGGTGTGGTGTTAGCCAGTCGAGCCCACACGCCTTTGCCTAGCCAGCGAGAATCTCTCTCGGGACGCCGGGTTCGTAGCGCAGCGCACTAATCGCTACACTACCGCTCCTCCTGTACCCAGTACAATACTCTACGTAGCCACCTGATTGACTGAAAGCGTCGTTCTCTTTGGGGGTAAATATAAAATGCCGTAATCAATTATTTTGTCGTTGTTCAAGGATGTTATGCTGTTTTTTGTATATTTGCTCTGCACAGAAAGGCCCTTCATATGCAAAAAAGTAGAAAGTAAATAAACACAACAAAAATTGTATTTCTCCACTTGAAAACTAAATATAGGATAATAGATTTTTCCCCTTTTTCTGGCAACAAAACAGGTGTTAAGATGTTAAAACACCAAACTGAAATCTTTTGGGCCTAGCCTCAAAACGGTGTTAGACCAGAGGACGCCAAAAGGCAAAAGAAAGCTGTCTCTGGTATGGACCAATCAGTTTCAAGGACAATGCATATATTATAATCAGAGTATGTTTTTTGTTTGCATTCTGACCACAAGCATTGCGGTTAAAACAGACATGATTCCTTGTAAAAGGTTTCAGTTTGGTGTTTTAACATCTTAACACCTGTTTTGTTGCCAAAAAAAAGGGGAAAACACATTATCATGTTTTGGTAGGAGGTCCCATGATGTAGAAAAAATATATAGTTTTTAACCTTCAGCCGACGGGCCATTTGGACTTAAATATGAATGACAATTTTGCTGGCCTTTGCCAATCCACAGTTGGACGAAGACCTCCGCATGCAGTGTGGGCCATAGGGATTGTTTTACCATACTTCGCAACGCTGGTCAGTGCAGAATGGAGAAGTGTCGTGGATAGTGGCCCAGCAGAAATTCAGATGCCACTCTCTTCTCACGTCAGCCAAGCCTGGGAATTTAACTCGGGTGACTTTGATTCATGGCGCAGCATACTAATTTTTGCGCCACTGCTCCACCCCAGAGATAGATGCACATCATAAGCCAATGTATAAGGCAAGTATATTGTGCCCCCAAATTGCGTGGTTTATTTTATGCCCAGTCATCATTTTGAAACAAAGTACTGCAGTTTACAAATTGAAACAGCCACTCAACTTTTGAATCATTTCGTAAACATGCACAACTCTAGTGAAGTAATTTCTGAAAATCGAATTCATATCATCACCTTCAGTATGCAGTGAGCTGACCACTGTGCCACCACTCCCCCAAGACTCGTGTTATCCATGAGAATCTGTTCAATCATGGGTCTCATCGTCATAGGTAGTCTTGTGACACAATAAATGCCGCCGTTTTTCCAGATGTCATTGTTAAGAGCAATCTATGAAAACTGACTACAATATGCGGATGAGATCTAGAAGGTCAAAACCAGTCTAGAGTTTGCTGACTTGAAAAAATACTGCCTGATAGCAAGGTCCAGAGGTGCCATCGGCTGATCGACTAAACAATGGTTTGTGTTTAATTGGTGAGGTTGGTTGGTAAATCGATGCATTTCATTTCCCATAGTCCTCTATACAATGAGATTTAATTGTGGTAAACAATTAAGATAAATACATGTTAAAATAGTAATTAATCACCCATGAAATTACTTTATTCTCATTACTGTACGCCTCGTAAAAAGTATACGTAATAGTGGCGAATCATTAGGAAACACTTTGCAAAGCCGATTTCAGCAGTGTCATCACTTTTTGGTGCGGTGCATTTGACAGGCCGCTTTGCTTTACGCAAGTATATATTTTATCTTCTTAACGGCTCCTCTATTCCCCAAGGCATCATAGATAATGCTCTTCCATGCCCTTGCGTGTAGAGGATCAATGCATGTCAAATGACGCACCCGTTTGCGTAGGAGACAAGGCGGTGCTAATGAAACGGCAATGATAATTGAATGCACGTCTCGTGCGCATTTACGATAACACTCCATCGTAAATTGTGTTTTTATTATATTTTTACATTGTTCAAGTTCATCAGACACAGCGTTATTGAATACAACTTTCGAATACGGTGCGGCGTGTGCAAAATGTACATCCAGTATGTAGATACGCGTGTACAAGCGAGACCCATTGGAAAGTAAAATGCACTTGACAGGAAGCGAAATCGTTCTTGGTGGTCTGGCTGCTACTGTGGAAATCTGTGAAAGAAATGACGGTATTCAAACGTACTTTTTGCACAGTGCCTCCGTGGAAGAAATCAATGGATTTGCAACGCAGCTTTCAGAGGTCGGGATTAGAGAGCTGCGCTTTTGTGATAAGGGTTATAAAGAGTGTCATGTTTTTGCCAAGCACACACTCCTCTCCCAGCCGTCACTCTGCTACACTGTCACTCAGCCCACGTTGCACATCGTTCCAATTTGCAGTATTTAAGCATACAGCAACAAAAATCGTTGCAGTTCCATACCCATGTGTGACTATGCTTTTTGTGTTTTCTGGAGTATGCTGAGATGGAATGATAAAGGTGTAGCCCTGCAGCTGCTTGCTCAGGCCACTGCTGTATGTATGTATGTTGAACTTCTCTTGCACTGTACGTAGCCAACCGTGCTAATCAGAGGTGCGGGGGGAAGGACAACAAACAACACAAAACACAACTCTGAAGAAATTAGTTTTCAATCTAGAATTAAAAGTGCGAAGCTCCAGTGGCTTCCTTATATCGGAAGTAAGAGTGCTCCAGTCGACTGGTGGAAGGACCTCAGTTAAAATAGAGCTCTAGTGAGCCCTTCTTGAGGATTTTTGGCCTACTTCTTCCAAGCTGGTGAGACATCTTGGAAGAGGTGGTAGAACCCACTCTTTACACCACCACACGCTACCCGCCCATCGACGAACTTTGGTGAACCCACTGAAACTGCTGGGTGGACGGAGGCTCGTGGGGATTTAAGCAACTTGTATCATTGTTTCAAGTTAAGATCAAACCAGCGGCCTCTCGACTGTGAGTCCAGCGTGCTCATCATAACACCGTGAGTGGCATTATTGCAAACCATTGGGTGAAGACGCATGTGTTGTGAGCGCCACATAAGCTTTAACTTTTGCTTTAATTGGTCAATTTAACGAATTCAGAGGTCATATTAATTTTGCAAGAACACTCTAGCATTTCTGCATTACTGCATATGTAATGATATTTTGCTGAATGAATATCCTATGATAATAATGCAGTTGGACTCTTTCGGAATTTTAGTCACTAGATCTCGATCGTGGAATGTGCGTGTCAATCTACGTCTGATATTTATTCCGCTCGCCATCAATGCGTGCCGTGTACACTCAAGCAAATGCATGCACTCAAATGAATAGCAGAGCACTGCTGCAACTGAAGTTAAATGATGTTGTTTTAGTTGGCTCTAAGGCTCATCGCATAAATCTGGGGGGGATCACATCTGTCTTTTTCACGGAAAGAAGATGCAGCACTTGACAGAAGTGTCTCAACACTGTATACAAATTACGTTTAGTCACATGCACATGTAGAAACACGCACCCTATATTATATTTGTAACGTTACATTCAAGGTAACAACTGGGGCTCACGCATCCCTCCTTCATCTAGTCAAGTAAAGGTGCAGTCCTGAAATGGCTCGCTCGTGCCACTGCTGGCGGAAGGGCCTCCACTAGAGGAGGTCGCAGAGACAATAATCAGACGTTTTAGAAGAGGTGGCAGTCCCCACACTTTCCCCGATCGCACTGCCGTGTTACCGCTGTGATACTGCTCGCTGAACAGAGGTGGTGGGGGGCGATTTCGGAAGAAGAAAAAAACTTGCACCAGCGTTTCAACTGCTGCGCCAAAAGATAAAATAGTGGTTAATGTTTCTATGAAACGATGCACCATTTAATCGTCACGAATAATGGAAAATGTGTGACACGGAGCACATGGTGGTCCTTAATCACCTTCAGTCAAGATTTAGTATCGATTATTACGCATATTTGGGCAAGTTTTTTCTGGAGGTCTCAGCCCTCCTTGAGCAATCATTCTATACATTTTGTTATTATTTTTACACTGTAATAATAGCAACAACAGTGCCAGTAAGCAAACTGATTAAAGTTAACATTGGTGATTTTTACATACTTCGAACTGAATTTAATACGACATGCAATGCTTTCGAATAACTTATTTCGCCTATACATTTCTATACATGGGCGTGCGTGCGTGTACATATGTTCCTTACATAAATAGGAAACATAAATCACTGTTTCAGCAAATGAATTAAATTAGCATGTAGTTTATGTTTGATGTATACATTGTGTTATTTTCTGTTATTATCATTCGTTGCGGGGGGGAGGGGGGGGGGTTCGTAGAATTTTTTCTTTGGGGGCAATCTGACCGGTTTTCTCTATAAATGACAAAACACGCAGTGCTGTTCATTTATCCGGAGAACCAATTTCATATGCAGTAAAGAACAGGCCCTGGGAATGCGTTGATTCTGGTGGTAGGACTTGACTGTGGTGTTTGTAGCCAATGAGCCGGTAATAACCCTGGTACATTGTGTGTGTTGCTGTAATTGGTTTCCCACTGTGATCGCTGTTAATGTCACGAAGCTTCTGTCTATATTTGTGACTCGCTCCGTTGTGATTCGTCTGCACGAGAGGCTTTTTCATGGCGGCATTAATGGTTCAATTTTCCTGGAGTAAGACAGCGGATACTCAATAAAGTTCCCCCTGTCATAAATATTGCAGTTTTACTTTCGGTGGTCTAGTCAGGCATGGTGGATTCTACACGACGTCTTGCATTGGTTCGGTTACAATCTGAGTTTAAAGGGGGTTTGTTCTTCCGCATGCCGCATGGCTATTAACAATACTTCGTATTGAATAATGTGAATGTTTGCTTTGTCTTGCAGCAAGCGCGGACAACAACAGTCTGCATCTTCTTGCATCTCCTCACACATTAAATTATAATGTTTTCGTTGGCAGATTTTTTTTTTAAATATACAGCTTTCAAAAAGTTTCCGTGTTTTTTTTTTTGCCTCGGGCCATTTCTTATATAACTCGGCTGAAGATCCATCCTCATACGGCCACTTGTCGGGATACATTTTCCCTTCCGACTGGACTTCAAGGGGTCGACAGTGTGGTCGTTAGTTTGGCTGTTACAGGGTGTGCTCTCATTATTAATCTGTGAATGCGCCTCCGTTGATCCCAACCCTCACCTCCGTGACCCATTGTCTGCCCCTGTTTTTTTCCAACCACATTTCCTCTGCCTGTTAACACCAGTGCATCCTTTGTCCCTTCGCTAAAGGACACGCTGCATATGTATCGCGTGCATTTGCTTACATTTCCCTGGCAGATACTCTTCGAGAATTCCCTGAAATGAAAATTAAATGCCACTGAAATCAATATGTACGAGTCCATTGTTTAGCGAAAACAATTGTATGCAAGTGAATAATTATAGTCTAAAACAGGTCCACAACATGGAAAAGCTTTTATTTTGCACACCTGTTTTGTACCAAACAGATGGTCACAATTCAAAAGTATGCACAGTCATAGTATTCACAGTCCTATATTTTTTTCTGCCAATGAATTCAACATATTACAGGCGATGTTACAATGGGGCAGAGCAGTGGCGCAGTGGTTAGCGCACCACATTATGAACCTTCCTGAGTTGTATCAACGGTGAGTGCGATCTGAACTTGTCCTAAGTTCCCCGCAAAGCCACACTGATCAGCTTGGTGAAGTACGGTCAACCAATCCCCATGACTAACAAGGTGAGGGGGAGATCTTTAGCAGTGGATTGACAAAGCGGCGAACATTATTCATTGTGATGTTATCTCAAGAAGAAGTATACCACTCGGGCTTTAAAACAACGAGAAAGATTAGGTCAGTGGAACGTGTTGGTGTTATACGCTGTTTAAATGTCTTGCCCACACTTTATATATGCAGTGCAGTACATCTGAATGGGTGGGGGTACGTTGAACATGTTCGCGCTGGCATTTAACGTGAAGGATACACACACATTTGTTTTGTATGCTTATTTTCGTTAAACAATCGTGTTATTGAGTTAGCTACTGAAAGCATGAATGTGCATCGTAATGCAATGCAGAATTTTCCAGGCGGGATTGAAATAAAATGATACCAATCAGAAGTCATTATGCGAGTCTTGTACCGCATTATTCTATTAATCCAATTATGTTTTCTCTGATGTTTCACTGAGCCGAGAATAATTTTGAGCTGCACAGGGCAGCCGGAGTGAGACTCAGACTCAGCGATGAATTACCTACGAGCCCCCCCCCCCGCTTGCCTAGCGTCGTGTCTGACAATGATTAATGAAGCCGCGTTTAAATTAAGTCTCCAGGCGTCGAGTTCGATCCTCAGCCCGCGTGCCACCAAACGGTGCGATTTATTCCCCCCAAAATTATACGAATCATGACTCGTTTTAGAGAACGCTTTTTTTGTTTCCCCACGAAAGGGCGTTTCGGGTTGTACGCCCCGCTGACAGCGCCTCTCACCTGCTTCCGAAATGAAATTAAACGCAATGCACGCGTGGAGTAGCAATTGGCTGGAGCGAGCTTTGTCCAGTTTCAAAAGCCAGGCAGGACCCACATTTTTTTACGTTCTGCGTGAAGCTTTTTCTGTTCAGCAACTCGACTTGCAGAGTACGGGATTGAGTAAATAAAGCAACCAAAACGTATTTTTTTAAAAAATATATAGTGTTACAAATAAAAAAACACCGTACACCAATGTTGTTGGATTTTTTGCACACAGTGTTTTTTTTTTCCTGGATTTTCAGTTTGCACATAGTCACATAGTCACTTGTTCATGTTTTGTTTGTTGCGGTTGCACCCGATTCAAGAGCCGAATGGCTCACAGGGCTATACCTAGTAAATGAACTTGAACTTGAAATACGCACTGCTGAGAGTTAGTTTAGAATGTTGTTAACGTATTAATTCACGTAAATAATACTTTGTACATGTTTTTCAATATAGTATGTGTCATCATCTGTTTAGATGCTTCGCAGATACGTCACCTCCCCGTATTTATCCAGATATCGCGTGCACACTGAAGCTATCCAAAACATTGGACTTGGTTTGCCGGTCTTATGGCGCAGTGCGCAAAACTCGCTCTACCAATGTACAACCCAGCCCAATCTGCATCTCCCGACTGACATTCGTCGAGGTCTGTCAAAGTTAAGAGCAAAGGAGTTACTACTGTGAGACGTCACTGGGAAATGGAACTCAGGTCGTCGGGTTGACAGCGCAGCAGTTTGGCGCTCAGCCTTTGCTCGGAGGTTCGGAGAGCCGTTTGGTGCTGCAGCAAGGCTGAGTGGTGGGTAAAGGGTTGTTGAGGAGGTGGAAACTGCCTTGGCAACCCGTGATCACGAATCACTCTTGAATGCAATGGAAAAAGAAAGAAAGCTCAACGCTACCGTGAAGAAGAAACCTGCGGAGATAATCTCTGACCCTCGGGGACAGATTTGTTCTGCAATCTGTGAGGCCTCAGACAAGGAAGAACTTCTCACACAGACTGTTGGGGAAGAGCTGTCAAAGAAGTGATGCCTACACGGTGCATGGAGAGGTGAGCACCACATTCTATTCTATACAATCCGACAGCGTTCAGTGAGGAAGGCGACGGAATGGATGGAGGGACAGGGGGCTGGGAATGGAGCTGATGTTGTTGGGGTAGGTGAGGCGGTGTAAGGTGGAACGTGATGGCGAGCGAGGCTGTCTGATGGGTGCAACGTGGACGAGAGGCAGTGGGGGTATGCGGCACCTGCGCGAAGTGGTGAAATGGGCACGGACGAGGGTAGGTGGAATGGTGGTGGGGGCAGAGGTCTGGTGGCCGGATAGTTGAGCCGATAGAGGAGCAGAGCGTAGGGCTGGTGGAGAGATGTGGTTTGGTGCACATAGAGAAAGCGAGACGTGGGAGCCGGGTCAGGAATTAGGGTCGTGTGAGGAAGATGATGGGAGGCTGGGAGTGCGTTAGAGGCGGGCGAAGGAACCGGTTGTGGTGGAGGCAGTGGAGCACCTTCGTCTCCCCAGCGCTTATGTTTACATACCGCACCAGGGGACTATTTACAGCTGAGTTGACCTATGACCGGTTCAGATTTTCACCACTGATGTTAGCCTTGGCCGGGAATCAAACTCAGGCCACCGAGTCCGTGGCGCAGTGTGCTAGCCACTGCGCCAATATTCCCCACAGTACATACACGTGCACACAACTCAGTTAGATGGGCAGCTCAGACAGATGGATACCTTGCAATTTAAATGCATTATATACTTTATAGGAATTCTGCCACGGTTTAATGGTTAGCACACGATCCATACGTCACCGGTTCGATCTCCTGGCACAGCAATTGAAACCATGGGCAAGTTTATATCATCCCCTCCACCTCTGTCCATCCAGAAGTACAAATGGGTCTACGGCAGCTAAGCGATCAGCAGCAGCAGGTTTGCGAGCAGTGGGATAAAGTATGGGAACTCCCACTTGCTTCAAGACGTCTGGCCCGTGTGGAAGAGTAGGCCAAACACCCTCTAGAAGAGCTCTCTGGAGCTGTCTCGAGCAGAGGCCCATTTGCCAGGAGTGGCTTGACAAGTCAACTTGTTTATGTCTAGGAATGATCATAAACAATGGTCAACAAGATATTGCAAGTAGCCCAAGGCTCACGCTTTCAAATGTGCAATTCATTTAGCCGTATATAAATGATTTTGTAATGTATAAAATAGTGCATGAATAAGTAGCTTCAAAATGTACATCATAATGAGCTGAGTTCTTTTTGATATTTACAGTGTTGCATTCTCGGAATATTTTGACGTATATATAACATGTTTAACAATTACCCGGTTCACTTAGAAACATTCCAAGCCTTTGTGATACAATTATTTGACCCAGTGTACAGGATCTCGTTTTTGCACGAAAATTACACAGTTAAAGGTTGCGTATTGTAATATTCGTTCTCCATTGCGGTACATAGAGGGATGATGGCTAACGTGCCAATTAGGCGGCATTCTGCTGAATGTAGAGAGCTCTCGCATATAAACACCGGCTCGCCACTCCAAGCCGTCAGCTCGTTTTTAGAAGAAACAGTTTCTTGCATAATGCTTCATAAGGTACTGCGCAGCTTTTATTATTCGAACTTTGTTTGTAAACTGTTATATTGAAGTGCACGACATTTCTAAAGTATTTTTTTGATGATGATAATAAATGAGCATTAATGTACGAAGCACGTGCATTTAACTTGCAGTAAATATTAAAAAATATATATCTATAAATTCGTCGTAAATGCAACATTTGCCTTGCATATTTTACTGCAAGTACTGAAATAGTCTGCCCTGAGTTTGCGTTATAACGAGCATGCTGATGTGTCGAAGGAAAAAGCTGCTCACCCACCTTTAAGCACCTATGCATTGTATGGCACCATAGTCACAGCCGTGGCAGCGTGTGCATACAAGTATGCTGAGCAACGTGAGCTGAGCATTAGCTACAAGTGGTACGTTTGCTAATACTACACGTTAATAATGGCGCCACGATGGCGAGATGTTAATTCTCTCGCCTGGTATACAGGAGGTCGTCTTTTTCGATCGCGACCCTGACGCCTGCTGTATATTTGGAGTTTGCGTGTCTCTCTGCCTGTGGTCGCGTGGATTTTTCTCCGGGCCCTCCGGTTTTTCCCCTCCACATTTAGAAACACGCGTTTAGAAAATGTGTCTGCTAAAAATGTCCACGCGATAAGCCGCTTCGTTGAGCTATCATTTGTGGCCAGGCCTTACCTGGTCGAAATAAAACATAGTTTTAGTGTAATAGCTTCAGTTTATATGCGTTACCTGCACGTTATCTGCGGGGCTTAAACAGCCGCCGCGCGTCAGATATGCAAAAAAGCGAAGCGGTCGCTGGAAATGTCTGACCTTCTGATCTGCCAAGCGGGTCTGCCTTTGGCCTGTGTTCACTCGTCGGCGTTGGAGTTGTGAGCGTTGTGACCCGACATGGGAATGGGACACGCTCTTACAGCTCTTGGGGCGGAGGGGTGGCGTATTGTGACACTGCGTAACGGAGCCGCAAGGCTCGTCCAAAATTGGCACTCGTTATTTTTTTCTTCTCAACCTCTTGCCCAAGTGTGACTTATGCGGCGAAATTAACTGGCTTCCCCCCCACCCCACCAGCTGCCGTTGTAGAGGACGGCTCTTTTGCGGTGCCTGTGTGTGTGTGTGCAAGTGCATCAACGTGTGTCTCGTCTCCTCGGTACGTGACCGGTAAGGGCAATGGGATCTTATCTGTGCGCACCGTTAATGCAATATTAGGAAAAAAATGACTTTTGTTCGCATCTGCTGACTCGTTAGTTTGTGAACTTACACTTGACGGAACACAACTCGGTATTGTTGTCAAACGTCAGATACGGTTGTTTCCCAATTTTTGAGAACGTGTCTTGGCACTTGTTCTGGTGTCGATTTGACAATGATAGGTCATATGCCATGACTGCAAAAAATATAACCGCACGAATTCAAACACGTGTCAGTTTTATGTTACGGGAGTGATGCGGACGTGTGCTGTTTACTGAGCATGTAATGATGCAGCGAAGCAACAATAAAAATATATTATTAAGCTCATGATACATGCTTCGAATCGTGTGTGAAAATTGATTATTTATGATAGATGCTTGGAGTAAAATAGACAAGGAAAATACGGCATTTACGATTTGCAAATGAAGCTTTAATTAATGCATACTGCCTGCTGTGACACATGTGTACATATAACATGTTCATTCACAAAGTAAATGCCACGAAAAAAACGTGCAAAGAGGCACGGAGAGATCCATGCTTTGGAAATGGATTGAGAGGCAGACACAGAAACACGTGTATTGGAAAACACATGCGAATCATGCACAAACAGGTGTAAGTAAATTCAAACTGTAAAGAAAAGTGAGGTTGGCTAGTAAATGTTGCCAGAAGGAATGATGCCTGACGGTCAAAAATAATGAGGGACCAGCAGTCAAGGAATAGGAAACGACGAGATGAAGCTATGCAATCATCTCACGTGCAAGTGCTAGAGTGGATTGATCAAGGCCGATGATGGCGATGTACAGTCCATTTATGTAAAACAAAAAATGGAGTAATCAAAACTGTTTGTATGCGACAGAACAAATGAACGAACCTTTAGTCGTGAGGGCGGTGAATTGTATGTATGTACGTAGCCAACTTTGCTCATCGGAGGTTGAAAAGGGTCCACATTGCACCAACACTCAAAACGCGTGTTCACGTGGATGGGCTTTTTTTTTCTCTCCGTTACAAAAAAAAAATATTGAGTTGGTAAGTTAATAAAGCAGCAGTTTTAATTGTTTCTTCATTATTCCTGGAGCAATTGTGGCATTTAAAAACCATCACTATTTTCAGCATAATTGAGATCTAGGGATCAACATTAATGAGCCCTAAGATGAAATGCAGACATCAAGACGACTGGCAAATTAAGCTCACAGTTCCATAATTGCTGTCATTGAGAAGGAAGATAGTAATTGCGTGACCTTTATGTTAAAATTACACTCGTGAATCTTATGATATTGCCACCATTACACAGGGATATAAAAAAAAAATCTTAAATCTATGCATCATCTTCCCTGTATATGAAGTGCGTAGATTATTTTCACATATGGTCTCTATTCTGGAACAGTTATACCAACCTCTTGCAAGAGATTCTTGAATTTGTTTGCCGCTGTTATTATTTTTGTTGCTTAAAAAAATATAAATATTGTTGTTGGGTATATATATATTGCCAAGGGAATTTGCGAGGCGGTGCTGTAGCAGGGCATCTAACCCACTCACAATTTGAAAGTCAAGAGTTGAAATCCTAATCAAAAGTCAACACAGCCCATTATCTCTCCTTCGCCATTATCAGCCATCATCTATTCACTGCTGGATGAAGCATTCCCCAAAAAGTCATCTAGCACCCGCAAAAGAGCTCGTTTCATCAGTATCTTGAACAGGGTTGATCAAATGAGTTTCACTCTGTGGGAAGTCTAAAGGGGTTGTCCTAATGAGATACTTACTGCTCCCCAGCATAGGAATGTGGAATATTGACTCCTGACTTTTGGCCGCCAATTGAGATGAAAACCACCGAGTGTTCATTAAAGTAGGCAGACACTTTGACTCGATAGATATGTTTATTATTCACCATCATCAGCCATAATC
This sequence comes from Lampetra fluviatilis, assembly GCF_964198595.1. Taxonomy (NCBI): domain Eukaryota; kingdom Metazoa; phylum Chordata; class Hyperoartia; order Petromyzontiformes; family Petromyzontidae; genus Lampetra; species Lampetra fluviatilis. The sequence continues at coordinate 29,985,121 of NC_136278.1, read as the reverse complement.
AATTCACTGCTGGATGACAGCTTTGCCAAGCTGTCCCTATCTCCCACAATTCTGTGATGTCACAATCCAAACAGGAACTGCCCCCGAGTTTATTTAATCGCTTTATCACTTCAGTGGGTGCAGCCCATTCCTAGGCTGCCACGCGGGATTTTCATTGCAGTCATTATGACTTTATTATTATCGTTGTTTATTATTATTGTTATTTCGTGACACGCAATTTAGGGTTAAATGTCCCAAAGTTTGCACAAGAGATAATTACTTCTGCTTTAGGAAACCATTCTCCAATGAGAAGAGTCTGCTGGCTGTCAAAGGCCCCAGGCAACGCGTTGCCCAATTACCCCGGCGCTCGACGACTAATCATCGTGAAGGCTGCGGGCAGGGCTTGGGACTCTTAAAATAAAAAAAACGAAATTTCAGTGAAAAGTTTTTTTTTAGAATTTCAACTTGCGGTTGTAAAATAAGGCAAGTGAAAAATATTCAGCTTTAGATTTAGTATCTAATTCCCATGCCTGGAAAGCAGTGTTTATGCGTAATCACTCCCCATATGACTCTAAGCATGGGGAAAGATGGTTCTCTGGACATAACCAATCGTTTTTCATTTTTGTTGTTGTATATTTCTCGTTTCTGGCTGCACAAGAGCACTGCGTGCATGTTGAGCGTGCATGTTGTGTGCAGTGAAACTACTGCACACTTTGTCTAATCACGTTAAAATTAATGGACTGTCTGCTCCAACTTTAACTGGGCAGATTTATTTGCAGCTTCGTGTGAATTCATATTCCATTCCGACGATTCCACCCTGGGCAATTTTTTTTGCAGGGGATCGCGATTCCAGGCTTGAAATTGCGAAAATCGGCCCGCCTTTGTCCCCCGTATGATTCAGAACTCGCCATTACAGCTGCACTGCAGCTATGACGTTGTTTTAATGCCATATGGTCCTCCGCTAAGGTCTCTCGCAGGTGATTATTGTGAATCGGCTTAAGGCTGAATGTGTTTTACCCCAGTAAACAAATGCGATCAATAAAATTAACCAATCAATCAATCGGAAAGAGTCGGCCACGTGAGTTTTATCACGACCTTGGGCAATTTCACTGCCCGATAAAGCCCTTTTCGATCTATCGCCATCTAAATTGATCCTGTCATGTCATCATCTATCTCGTACCTGCACACGAGCTGATTTCATAGCTCCATCTCCCCGTTGGATATTCATTTTTGGGATTCGTTATAATTCCTCGACTGCCACTCTGTCATTATTATTCTTGAACAATGCCACTCGCTATTCTTAACAGTTTCAATGGTTCGCTAATCCACGTGTTGCCCCTTTGTGTCTCTCAGTGTAATTCCAGGCATGCCTTTCGCCACAGTTCTTTGTACACCTTTCATTTTTGTCCCGTAGTCTAATTGGCATGTTTCAGAACCACATGTCACAGAAGCTAGTATGCACGTGAGTTTGGAGGACAATATTGAACACACATTTTTGGGGAATAAGGTATGCACTATATGAAGGCCGTAGCCATGGAGTCAACATTGGGGGGACCAAATCTTAAAGGGTGTCTGGAGGTCCCAACCCAGAAAACAATTCTAAATTTGAAAACTCATTTCCTGCCTAAAATATTAAAACATTCCCTAACGCATGACATGGACTCTTTTTTAAATCCTTTATATTAAGTTCACTTGCTTGCACGCTTACGACCGTGCAAATTTTTCGGTCGTTTTTTAACCCACTTTTCGTGATCCAATCGAGCTGACATTTTGCACACAGACTCGTTGTGCGTGACAATTTATTTTCGTGAAAAATTTTTTCCTAAATTTTCCACTTTTTAGGATTTTTTTTCATATTTCATTTAAAATACCAATGTGATAAAAATGAAACTCTTACTCAAGAAAAACGTAAATTAATAATAAAATAAAACCGATGCCACGCATATAAAGGATTTATAGTGAAAAACTTTGTTTTTACGGGTTAATTTTTTTTACAATAATGTCTAATAGTGTATTGTATTACATTGCTCTTGTTGTTACTTTTTTTTACCATTTATTGTTTCATTGTATGTAATGGCAGAGATTAGAGATTCATAAAGTACAACCATAACCACAATCATATAAAAACAAATCTATGCATTGATGTATATGAAGACAAGTCCAGATATTGTGGCCAAGATTTAGCAAATTGTTGTTTTTATTATTTTTAAAGCAATCTATTGGGGGGGGGGGCATTTTTTGCATATTTGAATATTGGGGGGGGATGTGTCCCCCCCCCCCCAATATATATTATAATTATGGCCTTGCAATATATTTATACTCTACATATGTGAATGCATGCCTTTAGTAATAATATTTTTGGTACAAATTTATTAAAATAAGATGCATTTCTTGCGTACATTTAAATCTGAGTTTTGCAAGGTTTCCACGAAAATTGGAAAGCAACTCATGAGCCATGGCTACCACACAGATCCAGGCGCTTGGCTCCCTTTGGCTTCGTTCTGTCCAACAATCCACTCAACGCAAGTCACACCGCCTGGTTGGTGCCAGCTTTGCCCATCAAGCCTACCGTGAGGATCTTGAGCGAGCCCACTTTCCATTGTGTAGTTTGCAGCGTACGCTCGTGTTGTCTTGCAGTGGCACTGCAGTGTGTCCAGTTCAGATTTCGTCAGGTATTATGCTTTCAAGCAGCATTAACATCCAGGTGTTCTTAACACAGAGTTAACACATTTTAAAAGGCACGTGGTTGGATTGGCTGGCACAGTTGGCTCAGATGATAGTAAATTCCCACCTGTCGATACAAACTGGGTCTGTCCCAATTCCATCAGTTAGTATGCCCTCTCACTTCGCCTTGCTATGCACCGATCCTGGCACAGGCACCATGAAGACGCAGCTTGATTTAGTGATGAATGAAGTTTTGTTGTGTTGCATTATTGTACAACGGACGTTTGTAAGAATCCAAGTTTCATCTTTTTTTTTTACATCGGCTACAACAGAAGGAATACACTGCAGTAAATATGTTACTAGGTGTCCTCGTCACACTCCTTGGTGCAGTGTCCACACAAGTAGCATACATGCCAGACACATACCTATGAGTGTACCACCTTATTTACTAATGTGTAATACAAATAAACATGACATTTATCTACATCTACCTTTGACTGCATCTACAGACACTCTGCAAACACAGATGGCATTTAAAAAATATATAGAATCTGTCAGCCATGAGCAAAGGAAAAAGAGGAAGATCTTGGGTCTGAATTTGAACAGAGACAGCAAGATAACAACACAGATGGCCAGAGAAAGGAAGTTCCAGGCTACTGGGGCAACAGAAGAGAATAAATGTGGTGCAGAGTAGAATTCCGCTCGAAGGTACAGGTGGCTGTGGTACCTTGACGTTATAATCAAAACGTAGCTGCTGATATTAAAACAACGCGGGCATTTTTGCCCAGCAACTATTTAAAACCCACTTGATATTCGAAAAAAAGCCTTTTATTGTACGCGTGGGCAAAATTGTTCATTAGCAAACATAGACAGGGAAGCTGGAAGGCAAACTGCAGAGTAAGGAACTGAGAGTGGCCTTTTGATGCCGGCGATCATTTGAAATGGTGACCTTAATTTTCAACCGAAGGCAGCACAGCGTGAAGATGCCTATGGCTGCGTGGAGAGCAGAGCAAGTGTTGTACATCATTAACTGTCAAAGCTGATCCCTAATGGAATGAAACATGAATGTCACTTATCACACTATTGCAGTCGTGTTCAGTCTGGTGGGAGAGTAGAAAAAAAAATAACATCAAAAATGCCTGCAACTTAAATAACATTACAATTGAAGAATATGAACAACTTGAAAACAGATCGTGCTTATTGCCTCCGTATATAATGAATACACTTTTGCTGTTGTAATAGTCGTAAGTAAAAGATGAAGGCAATTACCCACTCACGCCACTACTGGTATAAAAGCCTCCCCTGGGGTGGCTCTCAACAGCCCCTCTCCTCGAGGGTGTTTTGGCCTATTCTTCCACGCTGACCAGACTTCTTGGAGCAGGTGCGATTGCCCACATGTTACTCCATCACTCACATCCTGCTCATCGACCAATCGCGATGCACCCACGTGCGGCCAATGGGATGAGTAACACATTCCTGCGGAGGGAGCTGGTAGGAACGTTGGGTTGCTCGCTCAATGGCCAGGGTCAACGGCGGCGTGGTGTATTCCGCGAATATGGCCGACTGTGAGGGCGGGCACAAGCCGGCGTGAGTAGGTTAAACGTTGAGTTTTATAAGGGCACCACGGGGTGATCAGCCCCTCCCCTCCCCACCCAGCCCCATCCTCCCCTCCTCACCCAGCCTCTCCCCACCCTCCCCTCCCCACCCGGCCCCTCCCCACCTTCCCCACCCAGCCCCTCCCCACCCTCCCCTCTCCACCCAGCCCCACCCCTCCCATTTTTGGATGCACGACGGACAGACGGACGGACGGACACAATAATCCCCTGTGGGCTGGTGTAACCAGGAGGTTCCTACCAGTAAAAAAAAATGTGTATATGGAGAGACAACAAAAGGAAAGGCAAGAATATTGCCTATGTATTGCATCCGTTACATATTTTTTCCACAACTATAAATGTATGTTTAACTTCTTTCGCAACCGTACGTAGCCAACAACAACAACAAGCTAAACACAAAAATACAGAGCAGGGGTTAGGATATAAGAAACTTTGGACCATTGTCTCAACTGTCGTTTCGGAATATTGAAGTTGGCAAACTCTGGTTTTCTGATCCTGCGTGCCAACAGCTACACCACGGTAGCATCCCTTGAGATATAAAATTGGTGGACCAAATGACTTACGGTTGGACAAACAGACATTTGGTTGTTGGCAAAGGATTGTATTCTTGCCTGTGACTGACAGACAACACAATTGCATTAATTTTTAAAATATTGCCAACTCTCATTGGTATACAGGCCAACTTTGAAGTAAATATTGTGCAACATGTCAGATTTATGCAGTCTCCATTGATGGTTTTCAGGGACAGCATGTGCAGTGCGTTTTCAATTATCTGGGGAAATATTTGTAAGCCTTTGTATGAACGTCATTAATTAAATTATCATCGACGTGACAATTTGTTCGACAATGTTTTCGTTTCTTTTTCTTGCATTTTTCTTTTGCAATTGTAGAATATTGTATTATTGTTTTATGACATTTCGCCTAATGTCAAAGAGAAAAAAAGAAATGGAATACCTACTCTGCCCACAGTTTTTCCAGCCCATGACCCTGGAAAAAGTCACTTTAGATTTTTTTTCTCCCCTTGGCTTTCAGATCTCATCCATTTTTTTCTCTCTCTGAGATTCTGCCCCTGTGGTCGATATGAAATTCACACCTTTGAACTTTCTCTGGCCTCCCCACGGATGTTTGGATTGCTGAGTGCTGCAGTGAAATTCAGGAACTTTCTGACATTACACCACTCTCGAGACAGGCTGAATTTTACTGTGGAGCAAAGGGTCTTAATGCCTTGATGGTTTTGTTAGGGAATATGGCCTCTGCCCCTTGTGTATATCTGGCCCAGTGGCATGCGGCGCTGATTGTCAGGACCTTTTAAGCCAGATATTTCCAGCTGGGTTTTAGGATCATAAGTGCAGTAAGGCAAATCCAACTGTAAAGCATTGTGCACAGTCTGTGAAATCTTATTTTGGAGATGCAATGGTTCTTGCACCACTGACACCCATTCACGTGGAAGTCGATGTGAAGGAAATACAGTTAATGAGAATTTGGTTGCTACTATAAGTAGCACTCATTGACGTGTAGTTTATGGTTGTGTAAGGTGCACAAGGCAATGCAAGATTTAATTAAAATTTAAAATAGATGTAACCTTTTGACAAATATTTTTTATATACATTCAAATATGCAGTATTAACCATTCACATACCTCATTTTCTTTTCAATTCACTTGTGAACTCAGGCCTTTCAATGTCACGTTAGGCATGGAGGTTGTTTGACCATACTTCACCATGCTAGTTCGTTGTCAGTTGGTGCGGGGAAGGGCGAGTGGGGGTTGCCTGGCTCGGTTTCAGATGTCGCTCGCCACTGGTACGACCCTTCGCTGGGAATTGAACTCCGGTTATCATTGTTCAGTGCACCAGCCACTGCTTTCTCTCGAAGTTAAACCATATCCGAGCTGCAATTGGTTTAAAATATTCTCGTTTTTTGTTGTTGCCGTGGAACAAAATGAAAATTCACGAAATGCACCGATCATAGTGCACTTCACTTGATACAGTAAATTTAGCTGCGACGGTCACACCTGAAGACGGAAACTTGTGTTGCCTCCGGAACGTCGTGATTTAATTGAGTTATTTAAATTTATTATGATTTCATTATTATTTTTTACCTACGTGACTTTACCGAAAAAAAACCTAAGCGTATGAATTCTTGCAGTCACGAAAGCTTCAAATCTAGGATCATAGTGCAGTTGCAGGGTTATACCGCGTCAGGGGGAAGATCTCGTAATCGCTAAATTAGTAGCACACCCGTAACGTAAGCACTTAGGCTCTGGCTATAAAGTAGCGTTCAGCTCTTTTGTTACTGCTTCATAATCGCTGGCCTTGGGTCTACCTTTAAAAAACAAGATCGCTAAAAGCTCCCCCACCACACATTTGATTCCTTTGAACCCTTTTTCATTTTCTCCTGAAATACTGAAAAAGGCACTCTAGAGGCACTCACTGCGTTCGCAGATAGAAATCCCATTTTTTCTGAACCATTTTAAATCCATTTCTCAAATAGCCTTCAATACCTTAATTCCTCGGTAAGTGTAAAAATAGTGAGAGCATCTGCTTCTGGGTGTACACTCGCGTAGATGCTGGGAGAGGGCAGTGTAGTGGTTGCTGCACTTATCTTAGGTGGCCTGGGTTCAACTCCTTGTCACACAACGGGGCCGAAATGCTTTATAGCACGAGCCTAGGTCTCCCAAAAGTCGACATTGTGATGTTAAAGTCCTACCATCCCTCACGTGCTGCAGTGGCCACCAACAGCCGTTATCTTGAGAGTCCCTAAGTAGTGACAGGACCATCATAAGCGGCCGTTGAGGTCGAGCCCCAACTAATAAGACAAATTTAAAAAGGTTAAACAAAAAATCATGTAACAAGACTTACTCCAGCGTTTCCCAAATTGCAGTCCCACTACCGGGCCACTGCTTTTCCGCGTTAATCACTTCGCTTCTCATTGAAATACAAATTAAATCGTTCCACGCTCCACATGTCCGATGATTGTTAAACAATTGTCACGTGGCACGCTTAAAAACTAACGTCGTCTGCATTATGTGGAACGCGTGTACAAAGACAAATACAAAGATCCCCCGTATAGCCTTAACAGACTGTAGGGGCAAGTGCTGTTAGCGAGAGCACCTATGAAGGCCGGAACGGTACACGAACGAGGGGGTGGGTGGCCAGCACCACGCCCGACCGCCTTTGTTTCCCCAGTGGCGATGTTTACACACCGCACCAGGTACTCATTTAAGGCTGAGTCGACCTAAGGGAGGCCCAGGACCGGTTCAGATAATCGTCACTGGTGTTAGCCGTGAGCGGGAATCGAACCCGGGTCGCCAGGTTCATAGCGTAACCTGGGGACGTGTTTAGCAATCATCGGCGGCGTGCAGCGTGGAACGAGTTAATGTGTATTGGAATGAAAATTATATCGGTAAACGTGAAAGACGGAGCGTGGTGGGTGGCGAGGACCGGAGTTTGGAAAGCCCCGTGTCTTACCTGCCCATTACAGAGATGCTAAATTGCATACTAAACGATACTTTAAAACTAAACTATTTTTTTTTATTTTACCAGGTAGGGCCCACTGAGCTATGAAGTTATTTTTAAGAAGCGACCTGGCCACAAATGATTGCTCAACGAAGTGACTTATCATTTGGAAACGAACAGCAGCCAAATACTCGAAACGCGTGCTGATTCTAAATGTGGAGGAAAAAATGGAATGGCGCCGAGAGAAAAATCCACGCAACCACGGGGGGAGAGAGACGCGCAAACTCCACACACACAGCAGGCGTCAGGGTCGGGATCGAACCCACGAGCTCATGTATCCCCCCCCTCACCCCCAGCCTCACCCCCCCCACCCTCACCCCTCCCACTCTCACTCCCCTCATCCCCTCTCACCCCCACCCTCACCCCCCTCACCCCCACCCTCACCCCCCACCCTCACCCCCCACACTCACCCCCCACCATCACTCCACCCCCTTCACTCCCCCCCCTCACCCCCCACCCTCACCCTCACCCCCCCCACCCTCACCCCCCCCCCACCCTCACCCCCCACCCTCACCCCCCCACCATCACTCCCCCCCCTCACCCCCCGCCCTGACCCCCCCCACCCTCACCCCCCCTCACCCCCCCCCTCACCCACCACCCTAACCCCCCCCACCCTCACCCCCCCTCACCCCACCCCTGTGTGCGTCAGTGTCCCAACGATATACATTTTCACGTGGATAGGTTCTAAGAAAATATCAAAAAACAAAAACGATGACATTTCCATCGCAACACAAGCGGTCGTCTTCAGGAAAAGACGACCGCTTGTGTTGCGATCGAAATGTCGTAGTTTTTTGTTATTTTCCTTGAATATATCTACGTGACTTTCCCGAAAGACCCAAATAATATGAATTCCTGCAGTCACGAAAGCTTTAAGTCAAGATTGATACATTATTGAATTATTCGTGCACTGGACTTGCAATCCAGAGGTTGCTGGTTCGTTCTCCCCGAGCGTGCAGTTGAAACCACGGCCCAGTTTCGTAATCACCCCATACCACCCCAAAGCTGTCCAACCAGCCCGAAATAACACATTCCTGCGGAGGGAGCTGGTAGGAACGTTGGGTTGCTCGGTCAATGGCCAGGGTCAACGGCGGCGTGGTGTATTCCGCAAATATGCCCGACTGTGAGGGCGGGCACACGCCGGCGTGAATAGGTTAAACGTTGAGTTTTATAAGGGCACCACGGGGTGACCAGCCCCTCCCCACCCTCCCCACCCAGCCCCTCTCAACTCTCCCCACCCACCCCCTCCCCACCCTCCCATCTCCACCCAGCCCCAACCCTCTCATTTTTGGATGCACGACGGACCGACACAATAATCTCCTGTGGGCTGGTGTAACCAGGAGGTTCCTACCAGTATAAGCGACACTATCGTCGAATGTCAGGTCGTGTGTAGTGGGGCTGAAATGTGGGCTACTCCCACCACGCAACAAAGTTGCATGCCGCAAATGAACCACGATACCTCGCTGATCTCGTCAAGGAACATAAATCATCATCACTCAAGCTCCGGTCATCCTGGCATCGGCGGCTTTTGGCTGACCGTCGAACAGAGGCGGTCACCGCATGGGGCGCCTTCAGATGCGCTTCTGAAAGCCGTCTGGAACGCTCTTTCTTTCCGATATTAGGAAGCCACTGGAGCTATGGACTTTTAGAAATTTCTTACTTATATAACCTCTTGCCACGGCAGCTCTCTCGCTTACTTCAGCATTTTTCTTGCCGTGGTTGCTCCACCTGATGAAGATTGCTTGTGTTGCGATCGATACGTCGTGATTTGTTTTATTTTATCTCTACCCACGTGACTTTACCGAAAGAACTAAAGAGTACTTTTATATCTAGTTTGAAACACTCATGTCTTTAGAACCGCTTTTTGTGTTGAGTTTCTTTTCCTTCCGCAGCATCTCCGACTAGCACGGTTGACTAAAATACGGCGCGAAGGAAGGTAAACATACATCGAAAAGTAAAATTAAATCTTGATAAGGAAATATATGTTTTGATTTAAAGCTTTCGTCGTGACTGCAGGGATTCATATTATTTGTTCTTTCGGTAAAGTCACGTAGAAGGGAAACAATAAAATAATAAAAATAGAAAACAATACAATTATCACGACGTTTCGACTGCAACACAAGCAATCATCATCATCGTGAGAATTGTATTGATTTATATTTTTATTATTTTGTAGAGAGGAGCCGACACGAGATTGCAGGGGTCTCGTCCTTTATTCCTTTCCTTCCATTCACACCTGTCGCCAGCCGTCCCAATCCCGTTCCCGCCAAAGGCCCCCCTTTCCCGCCCGTTCTCCCCTTATATCACCTCGATCACCCCTCCCCCTAACCCATCTATTGGTGGGAATCCTTCCCCTGACACCCCTACATCACCCCCCCCCCCCGGAGAAAAAATAACCGTCCTCGGTTCTGCCTCCCCCATGGACCATTTAAGTCTCCCCATGCCTCCCACCACTGACAGTGACGACAGCCCTTACCCCCCCCCACAACCCTACAATGCAATATAACACAACAAATCAATTGCGCGGCCTGCCCAGGTCTCCAGCCAGCATCCCGTAACAGCCCGGACATCCACAGGCAGCAGATGACCGTGGCGGCCCCCTCCTTCGAAGGCCCTCTCGTCGCGGTCCCTGGTTCGGTGGTGCCGGTGTCGCCTTGCCTGGCGCCGCTGTCTCTCCGGCCCCCGCTCGTGCCGCCGCTCCGTCAGGCCTCACATGGGGTGCTGTAGGTGACAAGGGAACACAGGGCACCGAACCCCCTGCCGGTCGGCGCGTGGTGGTCGGCGACCTTGGCCTGGGTAGGGATGATGATGATGTTGGCAGTGATGTTGGTGGTGATGTTGGTGAAGATGACGGTGGAGAGATGTATGGCTTAAGGCGGGTGGGGTGTACAAACCATCGTCGCTTACCCAGTTGGACCTGGACGCACTGCGGTCGGAGTGCTTTGATGACCTCGACCGGCCCCTTCCAGGGTCGGTGCAGCTTTGGTGAGAGGCCAACCGGCACCTGAGGACAGTGTAGCCATGCCTGGTCCCCAACTTTAAAGGGCTTGGCTGTCACTGTCCTCTCCCGTATCCGTACATTACTCTCTTGGCTCGCGGCCGATGCGGCCTCGGCTGCTTGGCGGGCCTCTCTCAAATAAATGAGGGAGGTCTTTAGTGCCTTCGGCCATGCGTCGGCTCTTGCCGGAATGTCCGTCAGCTGCACCTCAATAGGCGGAACGGGATCCCGTCCGTACATCAGGAAAAACGGCGAGAACCCCGTCGCCGCGTGTGGGGCCACCCTGTACGCCGCTAAGACCGATGGAATGTGGAGGTCCCAGTCGGAATGGTTTTCGTCCACCACTTGGGACAGCATGGCCGCTATGGTGCGGTTAAGCCGCTCTACCATCCCATCGGTCTGGGGATGATATGGAGATGTTCGGACCTTTTTAGTGCCCAGGATAGAGCAGACGTCCTTCAATAGCTGTGAGGAGAAATTCCTGCCCTGATCCGTGAGCAACCGCTCCGGTGCCCCCTTATCAAGGACATAGCCTCCCACGAAGGCATCGGCGATGGTCTGTGCCGTTTGGTCCGGGAGGGCCCACGCCATCGGCCACCTCGTGCAGTACTCGACTCCGACCAACAGGTATTTATTTCCCCGTGGCGTGACCGGCAGCGGTCCCAAGATGTCCAATGCAACCAATTCGTTGACCCTGGTCACCGTGATGGGCTGTAGGGGCGCCCGGCTTACCCGGGGTGGCGGCTTTCGCCGCGCACATTCGACGCAGGTAGCGACCCATCGATGCACGTCAGCGGTCATACCTGGCCAAAAGTACCGACCCTGTAATGTGTGCAGTGTCTTCCGCCCTGCCAGGTGCAGCAGCTGGCGGCCGTGTACGTCCATAACCAATTGTTGACGCAGCGACTCCGGAACTACCAGGCATCGCCGGCGCCCTGTCGGGTCCCATCGCATGAGGAGATCCTCCCATACGATGTACTCCTCCCCCCCTGCCTCTGCTGAGGCGCGTAGTGTTCGCAGTGGGGCTTCCTCCAGCTGTAGCCGTCTCCAATCGTCCAAGGTCAGCCCCAGGTCGTGGTCGGTCAGCTGGACCTCACCCTGTGCGCCCTCCGCCGTGCGTACAGGAGCGATGACCGTCCCCTCCGGCCTCGCCTCCTTGCAGCGTGCCCCGCCTGTGGTGCATGCACAAGGGCCCTGGGGCACCAGTCGGGACAATGCGTCTGCGTTGGCATGTCTGGTCCCTTTGCGATGCACTACTTGGTACCTGTACTCCTGCAGGCGTTCTATCCATCTGGCCAGCTGGCCCGAAGGCTGGTCGATGCGGAGCGAATACTGCAAGGCCGCGTGGTCAGTGCGGACCGTAAATTTGCGACCATACAGGTAGGGTCGGAATTGCTGCACAAAGTGAACGACTGCCAGGAGTTCCCTACGTGTGACGCAGTAGCGCTGCTCCGCTGATGAAAGCACGCGACTACCATAGGCGATAACCACCTCCCGACCCTGCTGGACTTGCGACAAAACACTGCCGATGCCCACATCGCTGGCGTCCGTGTCCAGGATAAAGGGGAGGCCAAAATCCGGAAAGGCCAATGGTGGTGCATCTGTCAGACGTGAGCGCAGCTGCTGGAATGCCTCTTCCTCCAGAGGGCCCCAATAAAACCTCTGGTTCTTCGCCGTCAACACGTGCAAGGGCTTGGCAATGGTTGCGAAGTTGGGCACAAACCGGCGGTAGTAAGAAACGAAACCCACAAACCGGCGTACCTCCGGAACCGTTGTGGGAACAGCCCAGGCCCTCACGCAGGCCGTCTTTTCCGGGTCTGTAGCCACTCCCGACTCACTGACGACGTGGCCCAAGTAGCGTACCGACGACTGCATAAGGTGGCACTTCGACGGCTTGAGCTTCAAGTTCGCGTTCCGGAACCGCAGGAACACCTGACGCAATCGGTCAATGTGTTCCTCGAATGATCGGCTGAAAACAATGACGTCGTCCAGGTAGATGAGGCACGTTTCCCATTGGAGGCCTGCCAAGGCCAACTCCATTATGCGTTGGAACGTTGCCGGCGCCGTCTGGAGGCCCATAGGCAGGCAGTTGAACTCGAACAGGCCCTGTGGTGTCCGGAATGCTGTTTTAGGCCGGGAGTCCGCGTCTAGTGGGACCTGCCAGAACCCGGACAACAAATCCAGCGTACTGAAAAATTTTGCTCCCGCCAGTGCATCCAATGAGTCGTCGATACGTGGTAGGGGATATGCGTCGGCCAGCGTGACGGCATTGAGGCGTCGGAAGTCCACACAGAATCTCAGTGACCCATCTGACTTCTTGACTAGGACCACCGGTGCCCCCCAGGGACTCGAGGATGGAGAAATTATGTCGGCCCGCAGCATCTCCTGCACCGCTTGTTGAATGTGCCCTTTTTCCATTGGGCTCATTCTATATGTGTTTTGGCGCAGGGGTGCGGCATCTCCCGTGTTGATGTGGTGCTGTGACAGATTTGTGCGCCCTAGGTCGAACGGTCCCCGGCTGAACACGTCCGAGAACTCCTGCAATAACGAGTGCAGCTGCTGTTTCTGGTCGGGCGGCAATCCCGGCTCAGGCCCCGCCAGCTGGTCCATCCACGATTTGGCCCCTCTGTCCTCGGACTGGCCGATGCTGCCTACAAGCTCGGGCTCTGTCCCTGGGGCTCCTAGTGACAAGGGACTAACGTGGGCCAGAACTGTTCCCTCCTGCACCGTCGCTGTTCTATCGGAGGTGTTCAGCACCTGAATGAACAGATGCTGGTTCCTCTGTACAATAGTTTCGGCCCCCACCAGCGCATGACGATCCATGGCCGCTGACGCCGGAGACACCAGGATGGGTGAGTCTGGTCGGGCTGTCACGAGGGGGGACCGATATTGCAGCGGAACCAGCATCTGGGCTGCCGGGGGAATGGAGACAGACTTACTGACCAGAGCCTGCACGTAGGGTACACCCCGGCTGGCCCCCTCCGCCTTTAGGAAATGGAGATGCGTTCCCTGGACTTCCACCCGCCCATTGGCCAGATCGATTTTCATTGGCATCCGCCTCAGAAAGTCCGTCCCCAACAGGCAGGGTACGGGCAACGTTGCGGAGACAAGGATGGGTCCTGCTACCGAAAGCTGCCCAATCTGTATCGGGGCTTCAACCTGGCCCAGGAAGCCCATGCTGCCTCCATTTGCTGCAATGAACGTTGTCTTGACGGGGACTAAAGGTCGGATTTTATCCGGCAGCATCTCATGCATGGTGCTCGAGATGATCGTGGCTGATGCCCCCGTATCGACCAAGATACGTGCCGACACTCCCGCGATTTCACCGACCAGGACCGAGGTTCCTGACGTGGCCGCTACCACCCGCCTTGCCAGCTTCCTCCATTGTGTGGCTGAGTCCGGCCACTGACCAGGCGGCGTCTCGTTATCCTGTGGTGCATGGTGAAATGATGGGGGATGGGTGTGGATGGACTGAAGATGGGGTTCCTCCCTTTGGAGTGCGTCCCAGCAGGGTGAACGCGCCCTTGTTACATAGTGTGGGCTTACCCCTGGGTTGCGGGCTGGGCTCTCTATGTAGTGCAAATTGCCCCCCCTAGGTGACGTAGGATGGGCCCCCCTTGTGGTGTGGGGGGGCCCCCCCATTGCAGGGGGCGGTGGGGACTGGGGGGTGGGCCTTCCCGTGAGCCCCTCTCTTTCCTTTGTCACGGGGGCGTGGTCCCCCTGGTTCCGTCTCGCTCTGTCGCAAAGCGGTGGTGAGGCGGGTCGTGGAATTGCTCCAGGGCGCAATGTCAATCGTGTGGGCTGCCTCCGCCCCCGGGCCGTTGCCCCTGGCAACTCGCCGGCGTTGCAGGTAACTGGTGACGTCACGCCCGCCGGTGACGTCACGCCCGCCCGCGAACCCACGCCCGCCCGCGAAACCACGCCCACCCGCGACGTCACGCCCGCCCGCGAAACCCCGCCCGCCCGCGAAACCACGCCCACCCGCGACGTCACGCCCGCCCGCGAACCCACGCCCGCCCGCGAAACCCCGCCCGCGCGCGACGTCACGCCCGGCATCGACGTCGCTGCCGGCCGCGACGTCACTTCCGCCCGCGACGTCACCTCCGCCCGCGACGTCACCTCCGTCCGCGACGTCCCTCCCGGCGTCGGCGCGACTCCCGGCGCGGTCCCCGGCCTCGGCGCGATCCCCGACGCGGTCCCTGGCCCCGGCGCGATTCCAGGCGCGGTCCACGGCCCCGGCGCAATTCCCGGCGCGATCCGCGACACCACTTCCGACCGCGACGTCACTTCCGGACGCAACGTCACGTCCGTTCGCGACGCCACTCCGGGTCGCGATGCGACCACAGGCCCCGGCGCTATCCCCTTCCCCCGACCAGAACAGCGGGGACCGGGAAACGACACCACCGGCGCCCACCCCGAGGAGACTCCCGGTGAGTTCGCGGCGTCGGAAGTGTAATTACCCGGCCCGCCCGAGAGGCCGGGTGGGACGGCGTCACTCGCCTGGCTCCTGTCGGCGTTCGGCCCCGGCAGGTTCCAGGTGACGTTGGCGGCCTCCGGCTCCGTGCGGCACCCCCTCGCCACATGCCCCTCGCGACCACAACGGTGGCAGACCCACGGGGCGTTGCGTCGGGGGGGCTCGGCGCGATGTTGTAGAGGCGGCTGCCAGCGACGCGGCGGTTGGTCCCTCTGCTCCGCCAGTCCCCGGATCGCCGCGTACACCTCCCGCAGCGATGGCTCCGTCTCAGACGTCGGCGGTCCGTCCCCAGATGCCCCACCGGCAGCCTGTGGTGACGGTGCAGGTTCGGCTGTTAGTGTCGCTGGACCAAGTAGCGCCGCGGCAACGGCTGGGCTGTTCCCCCCCGCCGCGCCAGCCACCGGGCCCACGGGTGGCGCCCGGCCCATGACCTGCTCGTGGGCTTGGATGGTCCGGGCAGCCCACAGCGAGGTGCGTTCTTCCGGCGTCACTACGGGCATTACAACGCCGGCGCGGCAAGCGTAGGCGATGAGGTGCTCGACCACGAGGTCCTCGAGCGCTTCTTCAGCCAGGCGAGGGAAAGCTCTCCTCGCCAACACGAGCAGCGCCCCCCTGTAGGCTAAAGGGGATTCTTTAGCCCCTCGCTGGCGATCCTGGAACCGTTTAAAGGCTCCTTCCGCCGGGCAATAGATCTCCCCCAAAGCCTCGTAGGCCGCCTGTAGCGTGGACTTGCTGTGCGAGGGAAGGGAGGTGTAAGAGGAGAGTGCTTCTTTGCCCAGAACAGATGGCAGCGCTCGTAGGGCCTCTTCGTCTGTCCACTCGAGAGCGTGGAAGGCAGCCTCGAATCGGCGGACAAACTCCTCCCAATCTTCTTCCTCAGCCACAAACTTGTCGACGGGCCCCAGCCGACGCGGCCGTCCGGCCACCTGCTCTCCGTGTTGGGTGTTTAGCCCTGGGGGTTTTGGCGGGAGCGGCGGCGGCTGGCGTGACGAGGTTGGTTGCGGCTCCTGCCCGGCCGGCTGGTCGGCGTCCGGTTCCCGTGGCCTCTCCTCCCGTAGTACGCGTGGGGGTGGGGGTCCCGGTGCCGGCGGGCCCCCCATAGGGAGCCTCTGCAAGAGCTCCTGGAGCGCCCTCTCCACGCGGGCCATGCGGTCCTCCATGCGATCCTCCAGGCGATCCGGGCCCCCTTCTGCTGCTTCTGACAGCAGGCCCCCTTGTTGCCCAGGATGTGAAGGATCCCCGGCCCCTGCTTCCTCCTCCCTCGGCTCCCTCCCGCGAGGATTCTTCTTTGTAGCCATTAGGATCCCACCGCTGCCACCAAATGTAGAGAGGAGCCGACACGAGATTGCAGGGGTCTCGTCCTTTATTCCTTTCCTTCCATTCACACCTGTCGCCAGCCGTCCCAATCCCGTTCCCGCCAAAGGCCCCCCTTTCCCGCCCGTTCTCCCCTTATATCACCTCGATCACCCCTCCCCCTAACCCATCTATTGGTGGGAATCCTTCCCCTGACACCCCTACAATTTCATTGTTTCCCTTCTACGTGACTTTACCGAAAGAACCAAAATAAGGAAATATATTTGAAGGTGTTTAAAGCCCTTTAAAATAACCATTGTCTTCACGCTGGTCTCATCTCTTAACCACCCTTTGCAATGTCTTAAATATTTCTACGTGACTTTACCGAAAAAAACAAAAAGTCTGAAATATTTCTTGAGTCACACCGGGGTGTTTAAAGCCCACTCCCAGGCC
The DNA here is from genome assembly GCF_964198595.1 of Lampetra fluviatilis. Classification (NCBI taxonomy): domain Eukaryota; kingdom Metazoa; phylum Chordata; class Hyperoartia; order Petromyzontiformes; family Petromyzontidae; genus Lampetra; species Lampetra fluviatilis. The sequence goes on along the minus strand of NC_136278.1, from coordinate 29,968,135 downwards.
ATACACCATTCGAATTCATCTTTAAAATGTTGCATTCATTTGTGTCTGTTGTAAGACGCGTGTGTGTTTATGCCTCTGTAAATGTGTAAATGAATAAACCAATTATAGTCAGTTTTCTGTGGGCTGCAATCCTGTTATACCTCGATGTTGACTTTACTTTGACATTGCGATGAAATATCATTCGTCTGTGAGCGTTTTTAAACGTTTTTAAACGCTTCCCATTACAAACATCGATTTTGGCACATGTGATGTAAACAATTACATGACTCTGCATCTCTCTCGCTAATAGTAAGCAGATGCTTTCACTTTGCATAATAAAGATAATCAAAGAGCCACAGCTTGAGACAATGTACAATGGTAAAAAAACACATTAAACCCTCATTATGCGCGTACCTGCCTTCATGAGTGAGCACAGGTGCAAACTTTCGCCTGAAGAGCAACTTGCATGGGCGTTTAAATTTCGATTTAAAGCTTTCGTGACTGCAGAGATTCATCTTCTTGGTTCTTTCGGTAAAGTCACGTAGAATGGAAATAATAAAATAATAAAAATAAAACATAATAAAATAATTCTCACGACGTTTCGGCCACAACGCAAGCAGCCGTCCTCATGTGCTTGCGTTGTGGCCGTAACGTCGTGAGAATGATTTCATTATGTTTTATTTTTATTATTTTATTATTTCCATTCTACGTGACTTTACCGAAAGAACCAAGAAGTTGCATGGGCGTGTGTGTTTTTTGTGTGCTGGTGGGCTTGGAACCCGGCGACCTGAGTTCGATTCCCGCTGACGACCACCAACAGTTACGATCACCTGTACCAATCCTGAGCCTCCACCTAGGTCGACTCAGCCAGTGTGGAAACATTCGGCATGGTGCTGGCCACCCATCTCCTCCTCCTCCTCCTCGTGTGCCTTCATAGGCGCTCGTTAACAGCATCGTCCCAAAAGTCTGTAAAATTGTCTTTGTGTGCACTGGCTACCAACCCGAGTTCAATAACGGGCTGGAGGAAATATCAGTGGTGATTATCTGAAGTGGTCCTGGACCTCTCCGGAGTTTGACTGAACCCTGCGTGAATGCCAGCTACAATATCGACACTGGCTAACGGAAGTTGTGTTGCTTGAGTGGCCTAAACCGCACGTTTTGTGTGCTGTGCTGGCATTCTTCACATGTGCTCGCTGACAGCACTGGCCCCAACAGTCTGCATGGCTATACCGGGGTTCAATGCCGATGATGTCACCAAGCCCCCGCCCATCACCTCTCGTCCAGCGACACACATGAGGACAAAGGTGAGACTTTTTTTTACCCACCTATGTTCATGTTTTGTTCGATTAGTCGAGTAATTGAACCGACCATCAGTCGAGTAATCGAATAGTTAAATACAAATAAAATAAAGCAAATTTTATTTATTTCATTTTATTTCTAACTACGTGACTTTACCGAAAGAACCAAAGAGTATGGATTCCTGCAGTCACGAAAGCTTCAAATCAAGATCATAATCTGATAGCTCAGGAGCTGTGTACCATGGAGGACCTTGACAGCGCTACACACGGGCCACATTATCACGTGCCCGATAGTGTATACACTTATGACTGTGGTGGCAAGACACGAGAAGAAGAAGAAGCTTAGCTATACTGGTTACTGCCAGCGGCAAATTTGGCCTAAAAGTGTCCTTTGTGTACCATGGTCTTTATCGTTCACATGGGGCGAGTGTGCAGTCCATCGCGACTGTTCGTTTTGACGATGACGTTGATGATTATGATGATGAAACTCGGTGATATACCAAAATCGGATATTTGCTCATTAAATAATGTGTGTAGATTGAATTTCTTTCGCACCGTATGTAGCCAACCATGCCAACAGGAGGTGCAGGGGAAGGGCAACAACCTAAACACAAAAGGTAGTTCGAAATAAATGAGTTTTCAATCTAGATGATTTAAAAGTGCATCGCTCCAGTGGCTTCCTAATATCAGAAGGGCAGTTCACGTGGATATTCAGAGACAATGTCATGGTGTCTCGCACAGAGGGCTCTCCCTGCCTGTCTCTCTGGTCACACCGCACCTTCAAGAAAAAAAAAAAGTGCGATGTGGTGGGCGATGTAACGATCAGCGCAAACTGGATTTTCATCACATCCTCATTGCGAGTCGTGGCGGCTTGAAAATAAAGCCATTGATCAGCCGTGGCAGCTCTTTCAAGCAAATGGGGAGAACACAAGGACAAGCCCATTGCTGCTAGCTGGTGATTATCTGATAATGATGGGAACACATTATGCATATGCAGTTACCTGTTGGTGACAAATGAATGCAGCACGCGTTATACAAAAAAATCCCCACTTTGCATTTAATACTCGAGCTGTATGATTCATTATTATACATTTTAATAAGATTCACTGGTGCCGTGTTCGATGTGTGTAATTTCACTCTCGAATGGTCACTTATGTAAACGTATTATAAACGTGCATCCAGATGCGCACGAAAGCTGCCAGGCTCGCTACGTGATGGCACACCGTTGTCATGTCGACTTGTAACCTAAAAAAAAAATGTGTTACCTGTAAATAGAGGGAAACTATCAACCTCAGCAATTAAAATTTGATAAACCATGACAATTTGACAATCAACAATGCACGCGGACACCCATAAACATAGCAATGAGAATGATTGATGCGTTTATTTGTGTATATGTGGACAATGACGAATAATATGAAACGGAATTATTTGGTGATGCTGCTGCTGCATTGGCAGTGATGCACAGGCATAATTAACACACACACTCAGCACATTCGTCAATAACACCGTGGCCTTTAAAGAAAGAAAATAATTATCTAATAGGCGACGTTTTGGGAAATGACCCTACTTCAGAGAACGTAAATAAATCAAATTATGTGTTACTGTGATATATATATTTAAAAAAAAACAGGTGAGGGGTGGTATACATTTCAAGGAATGACAATTTTCGCAATATCGGTTTCACGTTACTTTGTCACTGTGTTTTGCTTATTTATGTATCGTTTGCGTGCTCTGCTGGAATTACGGTATAACTAAAGCTTGCTGTTCGCACTACATACGCAGAAAAATGCAACTTTACAATCTCATACAAACAATGATTATTCAAACTCTTGAAATAAAGTTATATGACTGCGGAGCTATCATTATTCCAGGAACACATTGAGTATTGCACTAATTTAATATATCATGACGGTATTTGTTTAGAACTTAAATTATTTAATTTCACGTATATTTCATCAGGAAATTACATTTGAAGAAGAAAATGGGCGACAGTGAATACGATTTGATATTTTGCAAAACAGGATGTGATTAAAAATGTTTTTATATCATATATAATATATCGTAGTATCACTATGAGTGGCAAAGCTAGTCCTTGGTAAAAAAAAAGTGTGATTGTTGTTTAGTTGAAGAGTTTAAATTAAGGCTAAAACCCAACCAGCATAGCTTCTGGATTGTTGCGTTCAGTATAGAGACCGAAAACGTAGAGCTTAATTACTTCAATAGCATTGTAATTACCTGATGATTATAGAGGTGTTACCTTTGTGCACCGCAATTGCTAATCAATTACTGGGCACGCATACTGTAATTACTGCTTCTGGTGCAAAAGTCTTTCACAATTGTGGTGTTTTTTTTTCTCACCCGCCAACGGTAGCAGGCTCTGTCCCGTTATCCGGAGTGGCCACTTGATATTTGTGTTTATGCATTTTCAAATTAGAATTGATGGGACAAGCGCAAGCATGAACGCACAATCCTATTATGATCATTAACGGACGTCTGAATGGGACACGTATTGTTATTGAGTTTGTTATCCGTTCTATAATGGAAACATTACTCATTTATTAAATACCATTATCTTTTTTTTGTTATTGCAGTAATCATAAATTGTAACTTGTTAATTTATTTCCACAAACAATGTGAAAGTCGCGTGCCATATTTTACTGTCTGCTTAATGCTAAGCTTGTTAATGTGAAATATACGCAGCAGCAATTGCATTTCATTATTGCAGCATGTAACGAAGTCGATAATAAAGGCATTAGACTTTGCCTAATGAGAGGGACATACACTGCACTCATGCCACTTGCAATGCATTTGGTTTAGAACACTCCAGCACATGTCTACTTTGTAAAAAATAGTTTGCGAATCAAATTCTTGGGTTTTGTTCGGTAAAGTCACGTAGGTAAAAAAATTAAAATTAATAAAAGTAAAATAAAATAAAAAATGAAATAAAAATCACGACGTTTCGGAGGCAACACAAGCTTCCGTCTTCAGGTGGAACCGTCACAGCACGCTTGCTGTATCAAGTAAATGATAAATTCAAAGAGATACTACCCCGTATATATACTGGTTGAGGGGGGGAGGAATCAAAGTCTCATGCCGGCTAACATGTTCGTGCTATCCCAAAACGTATCTACGTGTTTAAAAATTTGGAGAAGAGTCTATGGCGCTGCTTGTGCCACAAATTCCATTGTAACTGCATCGGTCATTTCGCGTGCATTAACATTTTTCCGTCCAGCGTAATACGATAACGTAAACATAAATAAACTAATTTCAGACAATCGCAGGTTCAAGGTTCGTTTTAAGGAAGGCCCGTGATTTATATTTTTCATTAAAGAGGAAGAGGTCAAAATTATTCAGCGACAGCAATTTGCCAACACTCGGGCATGTAAACACAGCCTCTCCTGAGGTCCGCTTACAGGAAAAAAAAAACGAGTGCAGGGCCCCCCTTAACCGCGGGGGTTTAACAGAGACTCATTACACGGCGCATCCCATTACAGGCGCGACAACACGGAGGCACAGTGACTGCGCGTGCTCTCTCATATATTCACAACACCGTCTGACCTTCAGCTGCCTTTTCGGAAATGTTCCTTTGCCCTTTTTGGTGCCTTAATGCAACCTATATGAAGATGGAGCTCTCCGCTTCCCTGGGCTGTAATCAGCTCGCGGGATCTCATGTGCAGCATTTAATTGAAATGCTCAATTTAAGTCGATTCAATTACCGTATGTATCACACAGCAGCAGCATGTGCGGGGGGGGGGGGGCAGCTGCAGATAGATTGTGGTGTGGTACGGTTGGGGAACAAAAAAAGTATAAATACTCGTGGGTGCAGGTTAATAGCGTCAGGTAAAGGACAACATTGCATGCAAAATAGGATGGTGCATACGAACCACTTTACACATGGAGATTCATTACAGCATGGCAGTGCAATTTACTAAATCTTGCGGAAAAAAATCGCACGTGTTTATTCTATTTATTTGTACATTTTTTTTACCTTTGGGACAGTTCACACTTCTTAACATTTGTAGCCTTTTAAAAATTAATTTTATTCTGTACATTAATAGATAACATCTTGGTATGTGTCGAGGAAATCGCTCTTTCGTCTTTTATGTATGTTATAGGTGATGCAATATAACAAAACATCCTTCTAGATTTAGTTGACTTCATTAAATACCACATCTTATTTTTGTTTGAATGATAACAAAGCATTTCGCTTTGGAATGTTAAGCAGAATACAATTTCTTTTGTATTCAGTTGGTAATATATTTTGTATTACCTTTTGTATTACCAACTGAATTTTTTCGAATATCCCAATATACAGCAAATGGCATGAAGATTCCTATATTTTTCCCCATTTAGTATAACGATAATTTATGCTTTCTACCAGGACCTTTTATTCATAGTTGGAATGTAAATATAATATATTACAAATCCATTCAGGGATGCATCAGGAGAGCAGTGGTTAGTCCACTGTGCTATAAATCTTGAGAACTGAGTTCGATTCCAGGCATGACTACAATCAATGCCGAGTGATATTGAAGTGAGTTGTCTCCTCTCATTCAGCAACTCACTTTGACCAGCAGGGTGAGGTGTGCTCAAACATCCCCCCATGGGCAACAGTATAGGGATGATTTCATCTAGCAGTGGATTTACAAAGAGATGTAAATGATAATTATAATTTGTATAAATGCATTACTTTTCTTATCCTCATATTTCAGATGAAAGACTCAAACCTAGGCTTAATGATATTAGATATTAATTTCACGTTTTCAAAATTTGATTGATTGTATGTGGTCGATGGTAGAAAAACCTTTCCTAAAAACGGATTGCTCATGTGTCTAGTTTCGCCTCTAAATTGACAATTGTTCTGTTCCCAGTGATCTTTGTGAACAATATTATACAATGCCGAGTTTGTCTGCTTTGTAGCTCACTCTTTGCATTACAACTCTCTATCACAATCCCAGAGAGTGCATCATATCATCGGTCGCATCACCGTCACTTTCGACGCACCGTAGTGAAAGACCGAGCAAGCAGCGTTGCCACCGCCAAACGAAGTGGCTGCATTAACAAACAAACAAAAGCCATCGCCATGATGCTGCCTTCGGATCATTCCTTTTCATGCAGGTGTGTAGCAAATCGGTTGCGAAACGGTTAAAAGGTATGACCCTCGATTTAAAGCTTTCGTGACTGCAGGGATTCATCTTCTTGGTTCTTTCGGTAAAGTCACGTAGAAGGGAAGTAATACAATAATAAAAATAAAACATAATAAAATATTTTATAAAACATAAGAAAATATTTTATTATGTTTTATTTTTATTATTTTATTACTTCCCTTCTACGTGACTTTATGTTTTATTATTTTATTATTGTATTACTTCCCTTCTACGTGACTTTACCGAAAGATAAAATAAAACATAATAAAATATTTTATTTTGTTTTTTAAAATATTTTATTATGTTTTATTATTTTTATTATTTTAATACTTCCCTTCTACGTGACTTTACCGAAAGAACCAAGAAGAGGTATGACCCTGCATAGAGAGTGAAGGGAAGCAAAGAGAATCGGTGGCTAAGACAGCCGGGAGAATGGCCTTGTGCTCGCAGAGTGTGTCGCCACCGTACAAAAAAAGGTGGGGCAGGAGCCTCAAGCCGTTTGTTGACTTCCCGTCGCACAAACATTTCAGGTCAGTGAGCCCCCCAGTGGAATAGGCCTTGTTCCTGGCGGGTGGCTTTGGCTCTGTCACTCCACTGGCACTCGGGAGGTCCCACGCCTGATGAGTGTTTTGCCTGATTGTTTTCGACTGCGGGCACGTGCCGGTGTTGTTCTCGTGTGATCGCACAACGTTCGACGCGTTGTCCACTTTTTAACGCTCGATTTAAAGCTTTCGTGACTGCAGGGATTCATCTTCTTGGTTCTTTCGGTAAAGTCACGTAGAAGGGAAATAATAAAATAATAAAAATAAAACATTATAAAATTTCGATTCAAAGCTTTCGTGACTGCAGGGATTCATCTTCTTGGTTTCTTTCGGTAGAGTCACGTAGAATGGAAATAATAAAATAATTTTTTTTTAACATTTTAATGTTTTATTTTTATTATTTTATCATGAATGGAAATAATAAAATAAAGAAATAATAATTTGTATTTTATTTTATTTTATTATTTCCATTCTACGTGACATAAATAAAACATAATAATGTTTTATTTTTATTATTTTATTATTTCCATTCTACGTGACTTTACCGAAAGAACCAAGAAGATTTCTAACGCTCGTTTAGGGAACGCGCACAACCTACACTCCGATGCGTCAGCGTGACATATCCCGGCCGTCTGTACGCAATGTAATTCCATGGAGGGTTTTTCCTTTGCCTTTTGTTTTCTTTCATAAAATTAAGACTTTTATCCACTAAGAATGTCTTTGAGCCTCATGCCTCGTTTGCGCAGGATGGTTCTGATATGTATCGAAGTCGGAGGCGATGTTGCAATTTTGTTTTCTTTCCCAAATGAGTAATTTGCAGGAAATGTCTCAAATTTGGAATCAGGCTAATTATAGATTGATGCAGATTACTGCCAACACAAAATGTCGTTGATGTATCATATTTCTAGGTCTTGAATACTGATGCAATGTTTGATAGAGGGCAGCTCATCTATATAAATTAAGCAGCTAATCTGTATATTTGTTAAGAATCATGTGTGTTTGTTCAGATAACTATTTGACCGTTCCACAAATATAAATTAATGAGGTGTCGTCTGAAAGCTTATGATATTAATTTTACCTGATCCATGCTAAAATGATTTAAAACAATGATCCTGGACCCAATAATTTGTATTTTCAGCCACGGCCCTGCTTATACAGCCTCCCATTTACAACAGACAAGCATGTGATGCAAGACCCACTTTCTTTGCAACTGCTATTTTTGCCACGCAAACCTTTACATTTTTATATTACCGAGGTAACGCAACTATTGCTATTGTTTCTGTTGTGCCATCTTAATGAATCCATGTCATCGCATCGCTGTGGCATAAAATAAACTTCCTCAAAGTAATTTATTTCCATTGGATCTCATCCTGCTGCCCCACTGGTTCATGCTATCGGAACAGGAATCTCTCCTTATGGATAAGTGCAGGTGGAGGACTAATCGGTAATATTTATGCAATTTGAACTACTTATGCAATTTGAAGTTACTTATGCAATTTTGACTTTATATATACTATTAAACTGGTGCCACGGTGGTGTGATCCCGACCCTAATGCCTGAATATTTGGAGTTTGCACGTCTCTCTCCCCGTGGTCACGTGCTTTGTTTTCTCCGGGCCCTCTAGTTTTCCCTCCACATTGAGAAATATGCATTTAGATTATTATGATTAATTCGCTACTATAAATGTCTACATGATGAGCCACTTCGGTGGGCTATCATTTGTGGTAGCCAAGTCGCCTCTAAAAAATAAGATAAGAGCTCAGGGGGTTTTACCTGGTAAGCTAAAGAGTTTAATTTAATTTGTATATGTTTTCATTTGATGTGTTTACATTTCGTATACTTTGCGCTCCTATAATATTTTTGTATTGTTGTTGTTACGTCCTGACTCGCCCCGACTGGATGTCTATGAAAAAAATGAAGCTTTAGAGCTCATCGGATTCCTCCAGTATAAATACATATTCTGATTCTGATATTTAACATTCCCATGGCAAACAATGATGGGCTGGCTTCCTTTTGTCTAATTTTGTTTCAATGTGAAGTTCCTGTGTCAGCTCGTTGAATTTAGCACTCAGCTGAACAAGTCTGCTCGGAGAATTCCCTTTGTGGTTTTTTTAAATGTAATTGCTGTTAAATTGTACTTACAGGAATTCCTCAACTCAATTCAATTTCACTTTTTTATCTCTACCTGCCTTCATTCATTCATACCTCGTCTACCACCTATCCAATTAACTGTATTGTATGCGAATCCCACTCTAACTAAATGTGGTTGATTTATTGCAATTTTATATCTCTCTTATGGGCTTTCTTATTGAGTTTTCTCTTCCCCCCCCCTCTGTGTCCTGCAGACTTTATTACTTACTTTTGTGTCTCCTATGGTGTCTTTGTATAGCAGCGTCCTTCTCAGTAGGCACTCTGAATGTGTTCTACGTTGCACGTGCTCTCAGCGTGACGTCTTTAATTTCATTGCTCACGCACCGTGGGGTTATGTCGGTACTGTCCGTAAATTTTTGAAGAAAAGTAGATCTTGGCTGCCCAGCGACTGAGACGAATTTTCCCCATTCGCACGAACCTGACAGTGTTACTGGGCTCTGCCTTGGACGTAAAAACAGTCGCTCCCCTGCTAGTATGTTAGCTTACTGTAGCGATCATTTACGTCCATAATTGTCGGTTGGGGGTTTTAAATGCAGAGTGTGGAGAAGGGCGGTCTGAATGTTTAATGTTGTTGAACAATATTTTCGTTACGTGTTTTCCTTTGGTGCGAAAAAAGTTCAATGTACCATTGTTTTCATTTTACGCCTTAATAGGTGGAGGTGGTATCTGCCTGTATAGCCTTCACAGACTGTTGGGGCAAGTGCTGTTAACGAGCACCTATGAAGGCCGGCACAGTACAAGGGACAGGTTGGCCAATAGCATGCCCGGCCTCCTTTGTCTTCCCAATGCTGATGTTACACACGGCAGCAGGCACAGTTAAGTCGACCTAGGGCAGGCTCAAGATTCGTTTAAATATTCGCCACTGGTATTGGTCACTGACAAAAATCGAACTCAGATCGCTGGGTTCATAGTGCACCGAGTATACCACTACACGACCGTGCACAAAGACAAACACCCCCCGTAATGCCTTAACAGACTGCAGGAGCAAGTGCTGTTAGCGAGCACCTATGAAGGTTGGCACGGCACACGAGGGGATGGGTTGCCAGCACTACGCTCGGCCGCATTTGTCTCTCAAGTGGCGATGATGTTTACACATCGCACCAGGCACTTATTTCAGACTGAGTCGACCGAGGGGAGGCCCAAGACCAGTTCATGTCATAGTCACTTGTGTTGGTGGCCGTGAGCAGCAATTGGGCAGCCGGGTTCGTAACGCAACGCGCTAACCGCTGCGCCACCGCTCTTCTATACTTCCTGTGTACACACAATTGGAACGAGCCAGTGAAAACTACTCAAAGTTTGTGTACACTTCGTACATTTTTGTGTAGTAAGGTCTCTTCGAGATATTGGCAAATGTCCTGCCACAGGCATCCTGAAACTAAACTAAAACTTCGATTTAAAGCTTTCGTGACTGCAGGGATTCATCTTCTTGGTTCTTTCGGTGAAGTCACGTAGAAGGGAAATAATAAAATAATAAAATTAAAACATAATTAAATAAAATTCTCACGACGTTTCGGCCACAACGCAAGCAGCGTCCTCGGGTGAAGAACAGGGCTGTTCTTATTATGTAATTTTTTTATTATTTTATTATTTCCCTTCTACGTGACTTTACCGAAAGAACCAAGAAGATAAACTAAAACTATTTCATTTTTAAAATGGCGGCCACACTGGCATCCTGCTTCCAGAAGGCAGGAAACCCTGGAAAAGTCCAGGCCAGTGGGACAAGCAAAATAATGGACTTAACTATTAAATTAATTGTTTTATTATACCAGGTAAGGCCCACTGAGCTGTGGAGTTATTTCAGAAGCAACCTGACCACAAATGATAGCTCAACGAAGTGGTTTATCACGTAGAAAGGTATAGCAGCCAGATACTCTAAATACATGTTGATTCTAAATGTGGAGGCAAAAAACGGAGGACCCGGAGAAAAATCCACGCCATCACGGAGAAAATATGTAAACTCCAAAATATATAGGAGTCAGGGATGGAATCGAAACCATGACTCCCTGTATATCGTGTGAGATAGTTTACATCTCTTCACCTTGGCGAGATAGTTAACATCCTAAATGTAAACTGATTTGAATTGGGTTTAGTTACTGTATCTTTGCGGGTGTACCAAGCTCTTTGGCTTTAATGTGGAAGCGTGTTTTTCAGCTGGCACCAACCAATAACCTCTGAGCTCTAATGTGGTCTGGAAGGGTAATTAAGGACTGAGGTAAATTGCGGCTATTGAGTGAAAGCAACGAAGTAATTACGTTCTACCCCTCACAGCACAACATACATTGGGCCCTTGCAGTGTGCATTCTACGAATTAATGTTGTTTTATTCCTTCCCTACAAGTGGGAATAACCGTGTGGTTAAGGTCTCCCTTCGAATAGCCAAAACATTTAAATGGTATTTAATATTATAAGCAACAGTTCATCGACCGAACACGATTTAATAAATGCATTTCACCTTTCAGTTGGCAATGTGTACTATAAAATTTAAATAGCAATAACTAAGAATGTGTCTCGATTAAAACATGTGTTTTGCGGGGCACCTGTCCTGTCGGGAAGTTATGGTACACAGGTATAGAAAATGATGGCCTTCAATGCAAATACATTTCGATTTAAAGCTTTCGTGACTGCAGGGATTAATCTTCTTGGTTTTTTCGGTAAAGTCACGTAGAAGGGAAATAATAAAATAATAAAAATGAAACATAATAAAATAATTCTTACGACGTTTGGGCCACAACGCAAGCAGCCGACCTCAGGTGAAGACCAGGTCTGTCGGGGAGACACGTAGAAATGTTTAGCATTCAGACGCTGTCTCCCCGACAGACCTGGTCTTCACCTGAGGACGGCTGCTTGCGTTGTGGCCGAAACGTCGTGAGAATTATTTTATTATGTTTTATTTTTATTATTTTATTATTTCCCTTCTACGTGACTTTACCGAAAGAACCAAGAAGATGAATCCCTGCAGTCACGAAAGCTTTAAATCGAAATACAAATACATTATTTATATGTTTTTGTTTCAGTATGCATGTGGCCTTTTGTGGCTGTTTCACACAAAAAACGGAGGGCTTGTTTATAATTCCCTGAGATCAACGATCTTGACCAGACCTGGACGGACGATGAGTATGACGACGACGGCAAAGATGACAGCAATAATCCAGATAATCCCTGGCCCAGAGAAAAGCCCCAGCAATGCCCTCTGATGTGACAGCCTAGTTACTCTGCAGGCAGAGCACAAGGTTCACAAGGGCTTGTAAGGTTCAGAAGGGTGTGCATGTTGGCAGGTACAAAGTCATGGGACGGAGCCCAAAATACAATCCTGGCACACAAGTCAGGACAATCTCAAGCCAAGGCCAAGAATGATCAAACTGGGTTATGGATGCGATGCTAGAGGGTCAACGAGACATAGCCAGTGTCGTCGAGAAAATAATTGTAAGCTTTTAAAGCCACTTATTTTTAGATTGCTACACGATGCTACTATATATATATGACACGGTTGGCTTTTGAAATTAAGTCTTAAAGCAATGAGCTAATCTAATAAAGTAATGAGACTTTATTTTATCCCCATCAGCTCGGATATTTTAAGCGCAATTAACATTTCTCTTAAAATTTTCGTTAGAAAATAAGGTCACGGCTATAAATATGTAGGAGCAAATTATTCTTTGCATGCTTAGCAATGAAATACATGCAATCTTTTGTGTTTAATTAATGCATCTCCATTCCACTTAACTAAGTGCACCTAGTTAGGATTCTCGTGAGTAAAAGTATATCCTCGACATCCTCTGCCCAAATGAGTTGTATTCATAGAGAGTGAAGGTTGCCTTCTAATGAGACCCTCTAAAAAAAACTAAGTTGCTTGCCGTGGTTTTTTATTTTATTTTGCCAACTGACCTTTGTTAAAGTTACGGTAACGTTCGTAACGTTTTCTTCTTCGAATTGTTAAGACCAAAGTTTTCTCCCGGGATTGTATTCTGTATAGACCAGCACAGTATTCCATCTTTGAAATATAGATTGAAAACTAATTTCTCTAAAACTGCTTATTTGCGTTTCGTCTGTTGTCTTTCATCTGCACCTCCGATAATGACCACAGTTTGGCTACGTACGTTGCGAATGAAGTTCAACATACAGACATGGATGCAATACTATGACCGCCTGGGCCATGTATCTCCAAGACGTTTCACATTAAACCAAGCTCGGTTACAGCAGCTTACATGGGGGGCTCCTCGCAGTATTAATGGCAGAAACTCGCCTGCCGTGGGACAGACCGCGGCTCTCCAGCACGCAGTGCCGATGTTGATCGGTTACAGCAGGTACGGTGTAGCGTGCAGTGTTGTTTTTGCTGATTTGCGATTGATTCAAATCTAAAGGGGGTGTTCGTTGTCTCTTCCCTTTGCCCAATGAAATTCGCTCACCTGTGCGGGCGATGTGCTTCGGGCCTTTCCACGTAACCAAGTTGTCCGGCGTTGACTTTTTAATGGGAGAGGCGATCCATTTACAGATCCTCCACTGATTTATAATGACCCTCTCCACTATCTTCTGAACAGGTCATTGAATATTTTGAAAGCGATGGCTCCATAACTCTTACGATTGTGTGCTTCTCTTCCTCCTTCGCCTGACATAACCCCCGCTGGATTATTTTTTGTGTCTTGTGGGGTGTTATATCAAAGACCTTAACGTGCACTTGACAAAAGCAGGGAATATCAATGACTTCGGCTTCTGTGTCATTTGAATGTTGCGGGGCAAAATCACACACTGGCTACATCGGGACAGAGTGTATCAGGAGAGCGTTAAAAGGATCTAATGGACGTATTCAAATCGGTGGAAGACATGTACAGTTGAGGCTTCTCGCATTGTGAAGTGCTGTAGCCTCCATAATTTATCCCCTCTTATATTAGTGGTGGATCTATGCATTGATAACCCGGTATGATCTGCACCTAAAAAAAGAATACATATTATTTTACAATGGCCAACATATTATTTAAGTTAATTGTAGATTATTATCTGTACATTTTTCTTTTAAAGGCGTAACTTATTCCCCGTCTCATTTTTTTTGTATCGTGATATCATAATACTAAGGTTGAATTTGACCGACAACTAATTCACCCTGAATGTGCCCCATAACAAGGCCGTAATTATAATATATATTGGGGGGGGACACATCCCCCCCCCCCAACATCCTCCCCAATATTCAAATATGCTCAAAATGTCCCCCCCAATATATTGCTATAAAATAGATTTCTGTTTATATGATTGTGGTTATGGTTGTACTTTATTAATCCCTAATCTCTGCCATTACATACAATGAAACAAGAAAAGGTAAAAAAGAAAAAAAACACAGCAATGTAATACAATACACTAATAGACATTATTGTAAAAAATAAATAAAAAGTCCATCCCATGTGTTAGTGAATTTTTTTTATATTTTAGGCAGGAAATTGCAGGAAATTAGTTTTCAAATTTATATTTTTTTCTGGAGGGTGGGACCCCCAGACCCCCTGGAAGATTTGGTCCCCCCCAATGTTGACTCCATGGCTACGGCCTTGCCCCATATCGTCAGATCTCAGACACTGCGCTGTGTTGAGCCTTGTCAGTGCTTGTATCGGTGACCACCAGGGCCTTGCCAGGTGGTTTGGCAAGATGTTAACTACCTCGCCTGGTGCACAGGAGGCTGTGTATCCGATCCTGACCCTGACGCCTGTATATTTGGACTTTGCACGTTTTCCTGGTGGTCGTGTGGATTTTTCTCCGGGTCCTCTGGTTTTTTTCCCTCCGCATTCAGAAACATGCGTACAGAGTATTTGGCTGTGATACATTTCCACGTGGGCTATAATATTTCTGGCCAGGTCTTTGCTGAAAAAAACCCCCCACATATCTCAGTGGGCCTTACTTGGTACAGTAACAAACAGTTGATAGTTTAGTTTTAGTTTCGTTAAGTTGTAGTCGCTGGACCGTGAGGTGGCCAGGAGATAGCAGTGCTAAGTACCAGGCTCGCAGGTTTGGCCTTCTATCCCACGGCAGCCTGACCTACCACCAGACAACCCGGCACAATGCGGACTTATAAGCGAAGCAAAAGGTGGAGCCCTGC
Organism: Lampetra fluviatilis; assembly: GCF_964198595.1. Classification (NCBI taxonomy): domain Eukaryota; kingdom Metazoa; phylum Chordata; class Hyperoartia; order Petromyzontiformes; family Petromyzontidae; genus Lampetra; species Lampetra fluviatilis. The sequence goes on along the minus strand of NC_136278.1, from coordinate 29,952,940 downwards.
GATTGCTTACTTGCGGTTACTGCTGGAGTAAAGACCTCCACTAGAGAGATTCTACAGGAGTTCCCTCCAGTGGGTATATAGCCTTATCTCCCATGCTGGCGAGATGTTTTTAAATCGTATGCACATACGTATGTTGAACTTCTTTCGCACCGTACGGAACCAACCGGGGGGAAGGAAAAGCACGCGTGCTGGGTCCTCTCCTGGGTACTCCAACCCGAGGTCAAACACTGAAATGAAATAATTGGCCAAATGTACCAACGCAGGAGAAACCTCCTTAAATGTCTTCTTGACACTCGGCAATAATTTTCGTGAGTAAATAATCAGCAATTATTTTGACTTACGTCACGTTGCCCCTCAGGTGCATTGTGTTTCAGTTCTGGATGGATGCATGACTGAGTGAAATATAGACACCAGCTGTGTGTAAGTGGCTGCAACATCTAAACTATCCAGAGTGCTCCGTTTTGCAGCTTGGGATGTGTGTTTATGGCCGAATCAAAGGCATTTGGGGAATAAGGCATGACAGGCCCTCACTGGCATGACCTTGCATAGCGGTGGAATCCCAATGGTTTGTGACTCTTCGGTTTGCACATGTGTACAGGCTCGGACGAACATGTCCCCGTAATGATCTTGACAGTAGCCAACACAAATCCCTGGGTGCCCTCAGCTCCTGGGAAATATCTGGCCTGATAGACAACGTAAAGAGGCAGCGTGTTTATTGCTGAAACTGTACAGGATGTGTGGGTTGAATTCGAAATGTCTTTTGGGAAAAATATTTTTATTTGCCTTTGATGTTTCAATTTTGGATGCACGAAAAATAATGCAAAACTCTTCTTTTTTTATCACATGCGCGTTACAACGTTCGTGCAGACATTTTACTGATGGAACTTTAACGATTCTACATGCAAGATTTTCATAAATGGAGTATTTGATATGCACCTAATTAAAACAATTGTCGAGCAGTGTTTGCATAACTGACAGATTATTTCCAGACATTAAAATGTTATTATTGTTTTAAGATTCAACGTAAATTACGAGAGAGTGCACGGACCGGATGAAAAAAAATCGAGAAAACAGGCTGTGCGATTTTATTTGAAATGAATGATTCTTTCACCCAAGGCTTCCACAGACGAACGGAGAAGTGCGATCGAGAATTTTACTGTCATTGTGATTGTACGATGTCTGACACATTGCTTCGCATTCATAATAATTATGCAGTTGTACCGATTAAAAAGAAAAGTTGTCATTTTAAAACAAATATGCGCGCTTCATGCCAGATGTCAAACATTTTGATTTAAAGCTTTCGTGACTGCAGGGATTCATATTCTTGGTTCTTTCGGTAAAGTCACGTAGAAGGGAAATAATACAATAATATAAATATAAAACAATACTAATTCTCACGACGTTTCGACTGCAACACAAGCAATCATCATCACCTGATGATAATTAATTACCTGATGATGATTGCTTGTGTTGCAGTCGAAACGTCGTGATAATTTTTATTGTTTTATATTTATATTATTTTAGTATTTCCCTTCTACGTGACTTTACCGAAAGAACCAAGAATATGTTAAACATTGTTCTATTTGTTGGTACTTCAAGCACAGTTGTCAAAATAAACTCTTTATTTGGTGTGCACCATCATGGATATATCAGTGTCCACTTCAGTTCATCTAACTTTTGAGAAAATAAATAACAACAACAATAATAATACAATGTGTATGTATGTTGAACTTATTTCGCACAGTACCAAGCCAACATTGCTCATCGGAGGTGCGAATTTAAAGTCTATTTTCAATCCATTGCTTGTGCAGCGATTGCCCCACACGATCCCCGGGGAGAGAGTAATCAAGAAGGCTGTGGAGTTTTAGATTTGAAGCTTTCGTGACTGCAAGGATTCATACTCTAAGGTTTTTTCGGTAAAGTCACGTAGGTAAAAAAATAAAATAAATTTTTAAGATAAATAATAAAAATAATAGAAGAACTAATAAAACGTTTATTTTTTATTTATTTATTTACCTACGTGACTTTACCGAAAAAACCTAAGAGTCTTCTTGGTTTTTTCGGTAAAGTCACGTAGAAGGGAAGTAATAAAATAATAAAAATAAAACATAATAAAATAATTCTCACGACGTTTCGGCTCCAACGCAAGCAGCCGTGGAGCCGAAACGTCGTGAGAATTATTTTATTATGTTTTATTTTTATTATTTTATTACTTCCCTTCTACGTGACTTTACCGAAAAAACCAAGAAGATGAATCCCTGCAGTCACGAAAGCTTTGAATCGAAATTTAAACCTAAGAGTATGAAGGCTGTGGTGCAAACACCGCTCGCTCCGATTGGCCGGTGAGCACAGGGAGCAACAGGATTGGCCGGAACCGTGAACATGGAAAGGAGCTGGAGGGGGGCTGCGTGGAGCGTCACGTGGGGACGGTTCGCCCAGGTGAGGTGTAGAGAGGACGGTGAGTGACGGAGACGGAGTGCGACCAGGTGCGGAGCCAGGGAGAGGTTAAAAGAGGGAGCGGGGAGGCGGAGTTCAGGGAGTTGCGAGAGAGAGAGAGCGAGAGAGAGACCTGTCGGATGCCGTTGGGCTGCGAGAAGGGCTGGGTGCAGATGCAGCACTTGTCGTAGTTTAAAAAAAGAAGACTTTGACTTTTAAACAACTTTTATTGCCGCCAGCAGCAAAAGCACTGGAGGCGATTTCAATATGAAATACACAAAGTCACCAGCAAACAAAAGAGAGAGAGCGCGGCATGGAGTAGGGAGAGAGGGGGTAGAGAGAGAGGGGGGCAGAGAGGGGGGTAGAGAGAGAGGGAAGGGGTAAGGAGAGCAGAACGTGAAATCTTTTGTGAAGTCTTTCATTTAAAAAAGGGGGAGGGGGGGGGTTTACATAAATCAAAGCATAAAAAAACTAAATGATAAACGAAGCAAAGTGCCGACTACACCGAGCATCTTCTTGTTTCCTCTGATCGTAAAAAAAGAAGAGAGCGAAAACGACGGTGTGGACCACGTGACGTGTATAAAGGAAAGGGGTCAGTGTCTTATTTCACTTGTATGCAAACCTCCCGTGTGCTATGTCGGCTATGGTAATTGTTTAAACGTCGAGTAGTAGTTGGTCAGTGCGGATTGGTGGGGAGGGGAATCGACGAACCGGTTCTAGTCTGACTCGCCACCGATATTGACCGCGGCTGGGAATTGAACTCCCTGTCGCGTGGGGTTCAAAGAGCAGCCCCGATAATTATCACTGACGCCGTTGATCCACCAACGGAGATCGTGGCGCATACCATTGCACGTTCTCGTTAAATACACCGACCTGCACTGACCAGTTGTGGTGAAGTATGTCAAGAACACTTCTATGACCAACGCGGTGTGTGGAAGCCCTCGTCAATTGGTGGGTTGAGAATGGCAGGAATGTTTTTTTTGTTATTACTTTTTACAAGGCAATCATATTATGCCCTCGAATTTCACGGCTTGTTTTCTTTTTTTACGTGCGGTCATAATTTCCGAAGCAAAATAACAGCTGCCGTTTACACACTAAGACAGCCACTGGGCCGTTCGATCGTACCGTATGCGTAAAAAAAAACAAAACCCCACAGCTCTAGTTTGCAATTCACGCGAAAAATGCGTGCGTTTTTTTTTGTTTGCATTAATGTCCCGTGCCAAATAAAGCAAATCGAACTACGGTCTCTGTATTGATGCAGCGAAAAAAAAAGAACATCCGCTAATTATTTGATTCGTGCTCCTCGGCTGTTTGGGGACCGTGGCGGTGTGAACGCGGTCGTCTCGCCGAGGCTTCAACGTTGACGCCACAGGGAGACGCAGGGAGACGCAGGGCAAAGTCAAACCGCTCCTTCCGCGCGCCCGCCTATTAGCATCGTGCACCATCAGACGCATGAAGGTCCCTTTATGAATACAGACCCGTTGGAAGGTGAAGATGAGTCTCGGCACGTCACCCTGTGTGAAATTGTGTCAATTTGACGACTGCTAAATAAAAAGAAGGGTGAGAGAGAGAGAGAGGAGACAAAAATACTATCACGTTGCAGTGGCGTGTGTCAGGCATGCAATGAGTTCAAACATTACTTTCGGAATTCTATTTTAAATTGCAGTTGAAGCTGTAGCTGCTTTAAAAAAATTATATGATTAGTAAAATGCATATGTCGTTCCAAACAGTGTGATGCACGCTAATTTGCCAATGCTAAATTATAATGAGTAAATTCTGTAATAAAAAAAAAATTCATATCACCAAATTAATTGCAGTAAGATACATATTTGAATCGTACTATCGTGCGTTTTTTTTATGTTGTGCCTGTATAGCTCTGCAGTGTGTTTTGTTGGTTTTAACCACGAGCTAGCTGCCAGCTGCTTTAGGAACAATTCCGTTCCCGGAGAAGCTTCCAGCACGTGGAGAGAAACGTTGGGCATTCTGCCAAACAATACGCCGATTCGACCCGGAAACACATCGAAGAGCCGCTTCGATTTTTTTTTGGAGTATTTAAAAAAAGGTTAAACCGAACTTGCAAGTGTCTGGCCAGGACACCAAGGCTTCAAGAGACGTTGAGATGTAATGAGCAGTGGTGGCACGAGGCATCAGTTAACCTAGCAAAAGAGTAAGGGCCTCATATAGCTGAAGCCCCCCCCCCCCCCTGGATTCACCAAAAATATGGATGTACCAGATATGACCCAATAAATACAAACAGCTCAATTAAAATGACAATAAAAATAACAATTCTCATCTCCAACCTATCGGCATCTCGCTCCTGTCGTCCCACAACATCTCCGTCCCTTGTGTCCATCTCTCTCATTTCACCACATTTCGTGTCTGTTCCACATCTCTCTTCTCCCATCGCTTTACGTCTCCATCTATTGTTCACACCTCTCTCATCTTGCTGCATCTCCATCGCTTGCCGAGGTCTCTTCTGCCGTCTCGCTCGGGTTTAAGAAATTGAAAGGTTGGGGGTGGGAGGGGCATGGCGGGGAGGGGGGGGGCGGTGCAGCGGATGGGGTGCAGGGGATGGGGGGGGGGTGCAGGGGAGGGGGGCGTGGCGGGAGGGTGGGGGCTACTGGGGAGAGGGGGGTGGTGCAAAATAATTTCTGGGCTAGTACCACCACAGGTGAGAAGTGGTATGCAGGAATAAGCAGTGGGTGAGAGAGAGATATTTTAGATATTTTTTAAAATATATTAATATATAACGCACTGTGCTTAGGCAAGCAGAAAACGCTCGTGTTGCCTTTACATGTTCAGTCCTGAAGGACCTTCGTTTGATTTGTTTAATGTGCATCAGCGTAATGATCTGTTCGTCCTTTCCAGATAAAGGGGCAGCCTGTGATTGGCGCAATATTTAGTTTGCTTTGTCATCTCGAGTTTTTTTCAAGTGCATTTGGTAACGTTGTACTTTGTGAAACGTCTCATTGCGTGTGCTTCATAAGAGAGGCTAATGTTGGTTAATACAATGTAGCAACTCATGGCATCAGCAGTTGCTGAAATCCTAACAACCTCCGATGAGTGCTTACGCTGCTCTTTACAGCTAAACTCATGTCAGTTTGTACCAATTAAATTGACCTCATTATTCCTCCTCTAATTTGCTTCGAAAGTATTAAAAATGAAACTCCAGCGGTTTCAAAACTTGTTGGAACACTGAAAGGGTCTTGATCTATTTGAAAGAGGACCGGATTTCAGAATGTGACGTGTGATCAATAGATGTTTTTCTCGCACTGCTTTTAACGATTCAAGTTGCTTTGTGATGTAATTCTGAAGCACATAAACCATTGAGCTTAATTAAAAAATATGATTACGGGGCCATTGGAAACGTGTTTGAGATGCATGCACTTTGCACAACGTTGAAGCAAATAATTAAGAGACAAATTTAAATGCCATTATTTAAATGTAACATAAAACATAGTAACAATGTATCCATGCAGATTTGCATACTGTATATAATTTACAGCCTTTTGTCAATCCACTGCTTAATGAAGGCCTCACCATGCCATGCCATATCGGTGATGTGGGTAATTTGGCCATACTTAACCACGCTGGTCAGTGGACATTGGTGGAGGGGTGCCAGACCAGTTTAGATATCACTCACCACTGACGTTAACCCTAATTTAAACTCACAAAAATACAAATTGAAACTCCAGGACGATCCAATCCATTGGGTTACACGTGTAAACTGATTTCATTCGTAACGAATGGCCAATTTCACGATGCTGGTGAGATTATGGACGCAGCACAATGGGGAATGCACATTGCCAGTGCTTGCCAAGCCTTGGCAGAAGGATGCCCGGGAGTTTGTCGAGGAGCGGAAAGACGCGTTGCATTGTGGCTTCGCACGCGAAAGCCACCTTCGGATTTCCCCAATGCGTTCCTACGCGAGGCATCTCTGCATTAGGGGCCAGCCGACAGCTCGGGCTCGGCGAAAACACATGGCCAACCTTTCGAATGTAGCACTCACCGTATGACATCGCAGGTAAAGGCAAAGCTGCAGCGATGCAATTCGTTTTGCTCACGACATTGCTGCTTGGAATCGTCTCCATTCGAGCGAGGGAGATCTAGAGAGCCCCTCCAGAGATGAGTTTGCCTAATCTTCCACGCTAGCCGGACATCTTGGGACAGGTGGGGGTAGCTACACTTTATCACACTATGCACCACCTGCCGATTGACTAACTGTGGTTTATCCACTTATGGACAGAAATGGAGAGATATTATACACTTGCCTGCCGTTTCAATTTTCGCACTGGGAGATCGAACCGATGAACTCTGGATTGCAAGTTCAGTGTGCGAATCATGACATGATGGCAGCCAACCTGTTATGATATTGTGTCTGATATGAAACTTGGAACAATCCTTTAACTTGTTTGGGAAAAATGTGTATTAGACTACATCAACACGTGTGTTATATATTTGTTACCGTTTTCTTCAATATGTATTCCATTGGGTAATGATTGCATTACAAACTGGCAGCATATTTAATGGAGACCTTTAAGACAAATACTGCATGTCAATAGGTGCAAAATTGGTAGAAAGGTCTCGGAAGCCGAGGTTCTAAAAAATTTGCAATGATTTTCAATGCATGGGATGATGATGGGATTGATGCTATGTGCATGACATGTCAGTGAGAAGTGAAGTGACCAGTGATCCTTCCTCGCTGCGTGTCTCTCAGTGGAGCTGGGATGCTTCGTAATTCCAGGCATGTCACAGAAGCCTCATCTAACACATGAGTACGATTTGTGTCCGAGAGACCGATATCAATGTCCTATATTGGCTGTAAAGGTTTCCCATTCGTCAGAAGTTTGGAGGTTCTCCCCTTATGTTCTCATCTCGCTGATGCCAGTAACGTCGCTGTCTATTTATTTATTTATTTAAAAAATGTCTCCAATTCAGTAAGGTTTTATTCTTCAGATGAATGAAGGTGCAATTTTGTACATGTATAGTATATTTTATGGTCCTTACTGGACGAATCCTGACACAATATTTTTCTATTGGATCTTATAATTGTTTGGTCCAGAGTTTTGATTGGTTTCCCTCATAGGGCAGAGTCGGCCTAGACGTCTACGTAACCACTTACAATTATAGGAGCTGCATCGACAGTGAAGCAAGTAATTTGCTAAATCTCCTAAACTATCTGCTGCTGGTTACTGCTACACAAATATAAGTGGTATCGTACATGTTTAATAATACACATTATCTTCTTGGTTCTTTCGGTAAAGTCACGTAGAAGGGAAATATTAAAAGAATACAAATAAAACATAATAAAATACAATTCTCACGACGTTTCGGCCACAACGCAAGCAGCCGTCCTCAGGTGAAGAACAGCTTAAATATACGCTGCCAAGCTTGGTGGTGTTCATTCAGACGCTGTCTTTCCGACAGCCATGTTCTTCACCTGAGGACGGCTGCTTGCGTTGTGGCCGAAACGTCGTGAGAATTGTATTTTATGATGTTTTATTTTTATTATTTTATTATTTCCCTTCTACCAAGAAGATGAATCCCTGCAGTCACGAAAGCTTTAAATCTAAAATACCCATTTTATTAGTGCGGATGTATGTAGCGATGTAACATGTGGCTTTAAAATGATATTTAAAAAATAATATTAGAAAAATGTCGAAGGTTGTGACAAGAACAGAATTGCAACACACTTCTATAAAAGAAGCAGTAGGTGGCGATCATACACAGAATTCAAACAACGCAATTACGGTGTTAATTTTTGAGGTTGCATTTATTAACGGACAATCGAAAGCAATATTCGTTATGAAAACAAATGTCATATTTTATCGCATTGTTGAGAACAAGTAATGTGGCAATGCAAAACAAATACACACACTGCTAGTTCTGCTGCGTCTGCAATATAATCAGTCTTACTTCGTTTCTTCAAAGTGTTGGTTTACAGAACATTTACTTAGATATATCTGTACCAAAATAAACGAATCTATTTAAAACTAAACAATGTTTTACCAGGTAAGTCCCACTGAGCTATACAGAATCAGAATCAGAAAGGGTTTTATTCGCCATGAAAGTTCGCACAGACAAGGAATTTACTTTGGCCGGAAGGTGCATACATTCAACATATAGGAATCTTAAATCTTAAATAAGTGGTTTACAAGTCTAACTATACTAAGGGTACAAGTCTAACTAATACTAAGGAGCTAAAGTATGTAAAAATTGAATAAAATAAAATCTAAAATATACAATAGCTATAATATACAATATAAAATTACAAAAATGCAAATAGGGTAACATAGTGCAAATATGGCAGGGTGTCATTGTGCAGATTTTTGTATTAAATCCAATTTGAGCGTTAAAGTCAGAAGCCACCTGGCCACAAATGATCGCTCGACGAAGTGGCTTGTCGTGTGGACACTTAAAGCAACCAAATCTTCGAAACACATGTTTCTAAATGTGGAGGGAAAAACCAGAGAACCTGGATTAAAATCCAGGCGACCGCGGGGAGAACGTGCAAACTCAGGGTCGATGTCAGGATCCAACTCACGACCTCCTGCATGCCAGGCGAGGGAGTTAACATCCCACCACAGTGGCACCCAATCTTTATTTGTGTAAAATGTGAAAATAAGCGATTCACCTCCCCTTCCCCACCACAGAGACATAACTATTGTTGAGAAGTGCCCGTTTGTTGTCTTGTGCAACTTATGTGTAACATTTTACCAAATGCTCAAGTTTTTTGCTCATGTACAAAGTGTACATTTGTGTTAAGGATATATATTTTTTATAATAAAAACTGTTTTGCAGACAAGGTCGAATAAAACAGCATCTCTGAACAATGTAATGGAAATAATATGACCTCTAAGATTTATTTTCGACGACAGTTTTTTTTTTCTCCACAGTTTTGTAAATTACAACTGCTGCTCCCTGATGTCAAACAATTTTTTTTGGGCCAAAAGCTGACAAACAGCAGTTTTGTGACATTAAATGTGACCTTCGGAAAACGAATTTAACCGGAGTACATTTTCATTGCGTAAACAAATAAAACCATAAACAAATCGGCAATCTAATAAATAACGCTGCAATCAAATGCAATGAGAAAAATCAATTTGTTGACCCCCAAAGGTCAAGTGAATGTTTTAAAACTGACAGAACGCTAAGGTATATCTTTATGATTAGATATGAACATTACTATCTGACCCTTATTTTTTTTTATTTCTCTTAAAAAAATCAATGCCATAAAAAACACACAACTAACATTGTTCCGTCACTTTTATATCGATTGTTGTGTGGAAGGAAAAAAGAGATCACAGACAAGAATCAAGGACGAAAAAACTAACCCAGCTGCAGATTTAGTGAGAAAACTCTCTTGTCCTTTTGTCAAGAGTGCGAAAATCAATCTGGCAATAAATCACGAAAAACCACGCAGAGTTTTTTTTTACTCGCACTTTTTTAAAAACCTGGTAAAAGACGAGTCACATACATTCACTACTCGTGAACGTTACCCAGGGAAGGTACACCATAAAATAACCTTTTTCTACCATGAAGCTTTCCAATTTTCAGAATATGTACCTCGACATGCATGCACATATCTTTAAATTACATGGTGTCCACTAGTTTATCTTGATCCATCGGTAAGGTTTTGATGGCTTTTTTGTTTACTTTTTTTTGTTTTACTCGGCTTTTTTTAAAGGGAAAATAAAGTTGCTTTACAATAGTTTTTCCTTATGGGTGATTGCAACGGCATATGGAGGCATTCATCCAGTAGTAAACAGATGATGATGAATATCTGCCAGATAATTCTGTAAGTCGTGTGAAAAAAAGCAAGACATGTGAAATCAGCATTTGCTGCTGGGCTGCCAACTCTACCGATCTCACAGTCCTAAGAAAATGCTCTTTTTCCATCTCGCTGGGTCTATTTCCTTGTTAATACTTCAGTAAATGTACACGTAAATAGTGTGCTCCAGAATGGTGTGTGTGTGTGTTTACATGTGGGTAGCGGTAGTGCAGTGGTTGGCGCACTGCGCTATGAACCTGCTCACTTGAGTTCCACTCTTGCTCTCGACCAATAACAATGGTAACTATATGAACTGGTCGATTCTGGTGCGGTATGTAAACATCAGCACTGGGGAGACAAAGGCGGCCGGGCTTTTTTGGTGGCCACCCACCCCTTCGTCTGCCACGCCGGTTTTCACAGGTGCTCGCTAACAGTCCGTTGAAGGCTATACAGGGGATCTTCGTCTTGTTATTGCAGACTTGGCTATGTCGTCTAGCATTTAATGTTATATCCAATATTGTGTTCGATGATGATGTTGATGAAGAAGATGATGAACGCAGAGCGTTAAAAGAAGCAGCAGATGGCATGATGACACACCTGCCAGACCCTGCAATTGAGTCGATGCCTCTTAACAGCTGACACGTAAAAAAGAATAGTACACATTGGCAGATATTTTGTGGAATTGTGCTACCATGTGACATTAATTTCAGCACGTGCCATCTCTACATGATATGCCAGTCAGTCTCTTGTTTAAGATAAAACGGCCGTTTCCATGAAAATTAAATCTCAGTAATTTATCAAGCTAATATTTATACGCAATTGTATTCGTGTCCGTGGCATTAGTATTTCTGATATTGGAAGACATCGAGGGATGCTATCAGTGAGAGGAGGTCTTCATCTAGCAATGGAAATGTCTTGACTGCTGCTGCTGCTCATGAACCGGTAGTGGGCTTCACGCAATTGCTTTCGGCTTTTTTTTATCACACTCAACAAGAGGTCAATTACATGGTTCACTGATTACAGGGGATTGTATATTTTAAGTGTGTAGCATGAGCCTTGAAGCAAATTAGAAGCTTAGGCCCACCCTACTCTATGAGTAAAGGCAATCAACCAATGAAAGAATGATATATATATTCTATTTATCTCGTTATGCCATACACTCCACGAGCAAAAAGTAATACGTTTTTGCGAAATTCAGTCAAGAACATTCTTAATTCACCAGTGCTTTATTGTTCAGAATTGAACGAATACATGAATGACATCTTTCCTCCGATTAGCACGTACGGTGCGATAGAAGAAGTTCTTTGTGAACATTTAATCTTGTCAGGTGATGGAGGGTTAACGACAATCATTTTGGAATAATCCTCCCATGTGGCGGAACCCAAAGACAAATATTGCCGCACCTCCGATTAACAAAGTGGACTGCATACGGCGCGAAAGAAGTTCAACATACATATAGATATGGAACGGACTCGACGACGCTTGTGTATTTGACCTCAATGAGGTGGTTCAGCCTCAGCTGGAGGTGGAACAGCTGCAGTGGGCGTATGGGGATCTTCTGGAAGAGTCCACCACCTCGTGCCCTGCAACCGGTGACTGTCAAATGCACGTTGATTCAAAATGTGGAGCTAAAAACCGGAGGAGCCTGAGAAACAATCCACACTACCATGGGAAGAGAGACACACGCAAATATAAAGGCGTCAGGGTCGGGATCAAAACCCACGACCCTCCTGTATACCAGAGGAGGTAGGTGACATATTGCCACCGATTGTGCGGGAATCACACGCTCGCTGACAAATCAAAAGCCAAGGGTGGACCAAACTTGGAGTGGCTGAGCAAGCGGTGTCAGATTACAATTCTGGTAACGCACCCCCCCCCCCATTCCCGTTGAAACAGCACCAATAATTGGCCAAGCTCTGCACTCCTCTATATACTAAGATGTTTTGAGCCGATTAATGAATATTTATAACCAACATTTATGTTTTTCTACATGTATTAGATATTTAAGGCCCCACAAATTATATACACAGCCTTGTAACGTTTCAAACGCAATACGGGAGCTTGATGATGAATCCAAATGTGTTATTTAAAGGAAGAACATCACTCTGTATATGACTCCCAGTTTCATGCCGACATATTTAATAGTGTTGTTCATTTTAACTGCGACTTCTCATCGCAATTCGTGTAACCCATTTAAAAACTAGAACTGAAACAAATCCACATCCCCATCCAGGGCACTTCATGCATCCAGTGTGGAGCTGCTCACTCAGCTGAGAATGAAACGGAAGATAGTGGGTGGGGTGCCTTCGTATCTGCAGCTCCCACGGAGTGGACAGCACTCCCACTCTGTATTCTTCATCTTTAGCAGCTTCCTCTATTCAAGTCCCATTAAAAAAATATATATATTTGGTTGACTACGGCCTTTTGTCGAGTTGCCCTTGGTTTGGGTGTGCTATGTTTTTTTTGTGAGAGCCAATATATCTCATTGTTTTGTTGTTGTCGTCCTGTAGAGCGTTGTGAGATGCAGTTTTGCATGAATGACACTATCATATTTAATTTGTATTACTATTAACCAAAGGTAAATAACGATGGAAAGTTTGGCATTGGGAATGGGTGATGGTGAAAGGGATTGAAAAAACAAAGATGACTCCCACCCAAAAAAAACCCGATTATAGCCCTGGGCCCCCCTAAAAAATTAATGTGGCACTGGTGAGACGTTCGTTACCTTACGTCTCGGTATCGTATACGGCATGAGTGGAGCGGGCAGCGCAGTGGTGAGTACACTGCGCTATGAACTCGCCAACCTGGGTTCAATTCCGTCCACAACTTGAATCAACCCACGCTCACTTGCAGTGTGAAGTATGACCAAACAACTCCCACGATTGAAAACGGCACGGAGAGGCCTTCATCCGGTAGTGGATTGACAATGGACTGTAAACTGCATGTAAAAATGAATCTAGATGCTGTACGCATGACTTATGTCAGCCTTTGAGCTGAATCAGGTGACCTCTCCATGTTACACTGACATTTGTGATTCGTTAATTGGCACCTTGAGATTACGAGCCATGTATAAGCGATACCAAAGCAAAACATCCTGTCCGTAATGCATTTCCATTTTGTCGTGTGCGTCTGGGCGAGGTGAGGCCACACACTTTCAATGTGAATGGTCAGGAGAAGAGAAGCCATTCAACTTGAGGGAATGACGCAGTCGATGCTCGCACCATGGAAACCCCCTGGCTTGACTCATTCAGCTCCTCTGCATTGTGGAGTTATCATTGAGGCCAGCAGCAGCAGCAAGCAGCAGCAGCAGCAAGCAGCAGCAAGCAGCAGCAAAATGCTCCGCTCGAAAACGACAATGCTCATTATTTCGCTAATATGGTACAGTTCTTAAAGAACATGTATGTTTGGCGACGGAGTGATTTTGCATGCTGACGACAAGCCGTCCACGTAAACTTCATCAAAGGGCGATCGATAAACGCGTGGACATCTTGTGGCATATTTTAACAACTGGTATTATACATTAATCCTCATCTCTTTGGAATGCTTGCTTGTTTTGCTGGGTTCACACAAGGTGCCCGCAGTGTGCATGCCACTCATTTGGAATTATATGGTACTTAAAAAAACAAATGAAAATGCACTTTTGTTTTTCTTTTGTTATATTCTCAGGTAGGAGGCACATGTTAGTTGCACATCGTTTAATCCGTTCCGATATTTAAAAGTGCTTCGTCAAAATATGGTTTTATTTTCGCTGGCCACACAGGTCACGCTCCGATGTGTTTTTTGGGTTGTGCCATGTTTTTGTTTGGCAGCGATGTCTGACATTTCACTCCCAGGGATGTGCCGCAAAACATCAGACATCACGCTGAGCAAGGCAGCAGTGGTGCAGCCTGAAAACACATCAGAAAGCCGCAAAACCGCGAAAACCTACGCAGTGGAGTCACAAGTCAGTGGCAAGCAATCGTATGCTGTCAGGCAAATTATATATATACAGTGAAAACAGTATTTGCTTTTATGTATGTATTTTTTAATGAATTTAGTATATTTGTTCCACAACAAGAAAGCATCCACCTTGAACCGTGGCTTCACATGAAAGCGTTGTTCTTCGGGAAAAGACTTACAGAGTGTTTGGCCTACTCTTTCCATGATGGCCAGACTTCTTGGAAGAGGTGGGAGCACCCACGACATGTGACCTGCTTGTGGACTAACTGCAGTATATCTGTTTATATTGCTGGGTAGACAGGGCCAGGGAGATTTAAGAAACTTGCACCATTGTTTCAACTGCCGACTTGGAAACTGAACCGGTGAGCTCTGGATTGCAAGTCCAGGGTGCTAACCATCACACCATGACAACACCCTGGTAATTACTAAAGTATCATAAACGTCATAAAACAATATTTTGACGTTTCTACGTGTGCTTATACAGGAGTTTGGTTTGATGAACAAAGCACGCATTTTTATAATGGATGCACTTGTATAATATCCTTATAAACCTTTTGCCGAGAAATCTACCATATGCATATTTATATACAATATACAGTTTCACATAAATATCAGCCAGCTGAAAAATGGCTGGTAAAACCCTTCGACTGATTAATCCTGGTTTAAATGTTTGAATCTCTGTCACCTATTGATCATTGAGTGCCCTGCTTTTTCAAATATGAAAAAATACCTAGAATCAATAACTAATTTTCCATCTCCAAATCCTGCTGATTTATGTCCCAGGAAGTGCCATTTAAATATTACCCAAAATACACACAAATAATTGAACGAAATAATTAATTAAATATTAAATTTTGCTCGTAAACCAATTATGACGATTAGGCAGACTCGAATTGGTCATTTTGGCTGCAGTGTGGTTACATTTTAAAGGAGGCTCTCCAATTACTGAACTTTATAATTGACCAATAAAAAAGAAGCCACATGATGTCACGGTCGGTGACGTGGCCCAGCGGTAGGACCTCTGCCGCTTGTTGCAGAGGTTCGCAGTTCAAGACTGACAGTTACCCAGGTTAATACCGCCGATGTATCACTGACGTACGCATGCCATATGCTCCTAGATATTATTCGGAAGAAAAAAAAAGCAAAGAAAGAATAGGCCACACACACCTGCGTCACGGTGCACAGTTGCCAAATTTGCAAATGTGCCTGCAAATTATTCTCGTTGGGTAAAACCACTGAGCAGCATCGCCTTCAGCTAGCAGACTATACCAATCCTGTGAAATATAGCACCGTCATTATAGCTTTGACGATCACACACGGCGATAGGAATTGTACAAACACCAAATGTACTCATTGTTAATGGTGATTGTCCATTATAATTGTGATTGTTTAATATTATTACTCCAAGACGTCCGTTAAATCACGTAGAAAAAGGACTCGTCGCCAGTATTGTAAAACAAATCAGTGCCCGACAGTGCAATCGCAACAAAAACTGTGACCGGTTGAGCATTTAAATTTGACACCCATTGGAAAAAGGCGCTCATTCATTAGCCACGCTGCACGTACATGGGACCCCACCTGCCATTCTTACCGCGGTTAACATTCGCCTCTTGCAATAAAAATCAGTCTTCTATCATAAACTGTAAACTTTGTTTCGGAAAACTCAAGTGCCGTTGTTTTTTAAAAGTATATTAATCACTTTTTAATTTAACTTGCACTCTTGTTTTTTGACAGCATGTTATTTTAATTTGTTCATACTCGATAAGATATACTTGATTCCCGTTACGTGATTTAATTGTTCTTGGTCCATCTGAGTTGTATACGTTAGATTTGTACTACACTGTGTATGGCTGTCACAGTATTTATCGCAGATCAGATTATGAATATTTATTTTTACTGGAGTAAGCCGATGAACTGTTCAGCTTTTTTCACAGTACATTATAAAGATAGACTCGACGTATCCATGGGGATTCACCTGGAGAAATAAAGGAGATGATAATGATGATGATTATTAAAAAAATTAGTGGTTTGTTTTGCACACGTTTCTGTGGGTAGTTGTCCATATGTTGCCTGTCCACATATCCATTCATCAATCTGTCTAACCATCTGTGTCCATAACGCTGTAATTATGGTGACATAAAGTGCCAACTATAATTACACACGAACGTAGCTCACGCCATCATAAGTACACAAAATAGTTGATTACATTTAAAATTAGACTACATTAGAGTGAATAACACAATTAGTTTAGTTATTTAATATTCATTTTTGCTGAGTTGTGTTTCTGAACAATATGCGTCGCATCTCACAGCGTGTGTGCTGAATCATGCTCCAAGGACATACGTATCCACAGCATTGAGAGGGCCAGGCAGAAGCATTAAGGAGCGTGATGGATTGACACACTCATTCCATGTCCTAGGCTGTATGAGAATAGACCCTTGAAACCTTTAAAGGGGGGCACGGAGGCACAATGTGTGGCCTTTGGAACGACAATGCAGGTCCAACAAAGTCATAATATGTGGCATATGAAATTACGATAATGGGACGGTGATGGCACATTTTGTGTCCCCATTGCCATTTCTACGGAAGCCCCCAATTCCACTGCATGCTTTGTGTATACCCACTGTGTCGTCTTGAACGTGAGCTACAATGGTGAGACGTTTTCACACTTTACAAATTAAAAATAATAAGCTTGAGGGTTGTTTTGTAGTTTCTAACATTAGAGGTATAACGATTTACCCCCCCTCCCCACTGACACCCACCCCACTTTGCCCCCAATCTGGCAATTTCATTGTCACAATTCAGGGATTCGATAAAAAAGTCCTTTTTTTTACATTGGTGAATTGTAGTGACCACGATTGGCTTGCACGGATTCTGTGAACTCCATTACAAATCAAATGCATGAAGCGAAACGGGTCCATTCTCACACGTGGCGCTCCACGCGTCTATCGTGAGTAATCGATGCATAATTATACATCGAAATGGCATAAACTTTAATTATCTTGCAGAGGGATTTGATGACCCGTTGGATGAAGCTGGTGTCTACAAAGTTAAGCTATCACTTCTGTTGTCACCATGGGCTGCTCCTAAGAGTCACCGTATCAGCATTAAGTGCCGTAGCAAGATAATCATAAACTTGGCAGTACTTGGCCAAGTTGTGACATATTTTATATACGTATGTTTTTTCACTTTCTTATCAGATTTTTTGCGACGTAGCTTTCCTATGTGTGATCGGGTTGTATCCACACATTGATCAGCGTGATGTCCAAAAATTTGCTCCACGTTTTTGTCGAATTCTTCAGGAATTGAATTAATGCGAAGACGGCGACTAAACTAAGATAACATTTCTTAACTCAACAAGGTTATCGGAAAGAGACAATTGGAGGGAATTCTACATTTTAGGGGTAGAAGGAAGGGATGAAAGCTGCCGAATAAGCTCCCAGCACATGGAGCAAAATGTCTGGTAATCCAAAAACACACATATGTCGGCATAAGCATGATAAACCATGCATTGTCGTTTAAACTACATTGACATTTCATGCGCGTTGATTTTTGGAATGCAAGTTTTTCAACATTTGTTAAATTAACTTCTGATATCTTGTATTAAATTAAAAATTTCACTTTTATTATGGCCTAAAAACCATCCTGCATTCACCAATTATCTCATCACTCTCTCATTATGGTTCAGTGGCTTCCGTATCGCTCTTTTATCGTGACTACTGTGATGTTTTATTTTTATTAATTTTTATGTTTTACCTACGTGACTTTACCGAAAAAACGTAAGAATATGTTTTAGAAACCTTCAGACCTTGATACAATCAATAAATAAAGCCATCACACCAGTATTGAAATATTAGATCTCATATATCACAAAACTAGATCGGTTGAGATGTGAAGAAGTTAGAACATGGGCAAGAGTTTGCCTCATCTCTTCAGACAAGCAGAATGCAAGTCGACTCATATGGCGAGGGCATATGATAATGAAGGACGAAATGCATTGCTAGAAAGGTTATGAACGTGACAGCACCAAGGAGATAACTGAAAGACCGGCCTAGAATGAGGTAGTTCAGAGTGGGAAAAATAGAAATAACCCAACAAGCGGGAAACATTCCTGCGACGAAGACGATTTAATTTCACAAAAACGTGACATTTTATTTTTACTGTTTGGCCGTGTCGGGTGGTGGAGGATTACGACACATTTGTAAATAACGCGATCTGACCCAAAAACCTATAATATGAATAATATTGGTCGCGAAAGCCTACGTGTTAAATTGAGCCTACGTGTTAAAATAAAATTAATGAATCGCATTCCTTTTTTCAATTTACCATATTTTCGTACTGTGATTTTGCCAAATTATTTTTTAAAAATACATATTATAATCATGAAAATTAATATTTCAGTCGGCAAGCTGTGCAACGAATTAATCAATAAATAAGCAAGCAATGATTCTGCTGGATGCCTCTAAAGGACAACTGTTAACATCAAAATATGAAACAGTGCTGTGAGCAGGGCCAGCTCTGAACTCAGGACACCTGCTGGGGCCTGCAGGATACCCCTTGACCTCTCGCCAACCCGATGACCGACTGCCTCGTTAGTTTAAAAGCTCCCCATCCTTGCGCCCCTGCTGTGCTAGAAGCCTTCGCGCTTTCCGCTCAGGATATCATTCTCTGTTCGCATAAATACCACTTGTAAGGCAGTCATTAAGCAAGAGGGGGGGGGGAAATATAGGGAACCAATTCCTCCCCCCGCCCCCCCCCCCCCCCCCAATGTTCTGCTCTTGTTAAAATAATAGATGGTGAATAATCAGTTAATAGCACCGTGAGCATCCATCAATGACAATTGTCCAAGCTTCGTCTGGGCAATTAATATATTGCAGCAAGGCTTAATTTCTCATGAAATATTTTTCAGGGCCTCCGAACCTCCAACTCCCCGACCTCCCAATTCCACCCCACACCCACCCACCAACCCACCTCCCATGCTCCACAGCAGAGTGTGGGGGCAGGGGACCAATGACAAAAGCAACGACACAAAAACATCTGTCAATAAAATGTTGCAGGTGAAATGAAAGATATCGCATATAAATAATTTAATGCAATGCACCTTGTAGATTTAGTTCCATGATATGGAATTAATTGACTGGCATCTGATGGCATATGTGACTGCATGAGTTGAGAAAAGTGAAATAAATAACGAAAAAAATCACTCGTAATTATTCGGAGAAATTTGCATTTTTAGGTCGGGGTATTTTTGTTACACAAATGTATATATTTCAATGGATTTTAAATAATTTTCATTGAGATGCTCTTGCTTTCAAGTGCACGTGGCAGAACTGATTTAAAGGTTAACTGGGGGAATCTGCCAAAGAATTATAGCTAAACTAAAGTTCAGCTTTCCTATAAGCGAACTCTTTTCAAGCGCAATACAATGCGGCAGGCAAGATTTAAAATATCCACTTGGCTGTATGATGGAGGATGTGAGAGGGTAAGAAAGTGACTTTGATCAGGTTATACCATCTGCTGAAGGCACAAGTCCAGCCACTAATAGCATCAGGACCCTTTTTATCCTTTTACCTCTTTAGACCTATCGGCTTGATGGAGCCATTGCATTTTAATCAAAATAATAACAATACAAATGTAGCCATCTTGTTGCACGTGTGTGCACTTGGAATATCTTACGGGGTGTAGGGTAACCCCAGATATATTCGTGTGTATTATTAGTAATTCAAAGTGCTATTGGTAACGTACAAAGACACTATACAGCTATTGTACGCTTAATTAATAGGCAAGGGATCACATTTATAACAAAAAGTTGCGTCTAAAAACGATGGGAACGTGTTGTTATTTTCATTCATTTCTCTCCCTATGTTTTTAATGCATTTTAAATGCCCTTCCTGCCGTAGGAAGTCACACAGATACCGTAATATGTTGATTATGATGTTAAGGTTAATGAGGCTGCTTGGGGAATCACGTTACAACCATTTAATTGGAGTTTGCCAGCTGCTGGGCACTAGACACGTGAACATCGTTTTTTATTTTATTTTTAATGTACGAATTCAATAGCTACAAAGTACAGATGGCGACACGGTTATAAGTGAGCTTGCAATTTCCACGCCAAATTGCTTGAAGCAAGCCAGCCTTTGCCGGGCAGAAGTCTCCAAAAAGAAATGCAGTCACGTAAATAGGCGGAAAGGAAGGAGCACGCTTTTACCACACCGCAAGCCACCGATTGTCAAGAACTGATAACAGCAGTGGCATCAAGTGGATGCATGTATCACTGTTTTACCCGCACTGTTAAGGTTTCTGACGTGCGTGCATTGACTCCACAGCCTTTGCGCATTTCAACTTTAAAATGCCGTGCTGCAGTTCCAGGAAAGGACAAGAAGATCGTTACGCTTGTAAAGGCCGACTAAATGAAGACGTACCTTTCACAGGCTCTTTCTCACAATAAGTCAACGTCCTGTGCTTTAGTACAGCAGTGCGAAATTACGAAGTGTCAATTGTTGGCGTTTTAAGGGAACAAAATAATGGTCGGGAAGAGAAGCAAACACAAGGCGATGTGCCCTGGCGACGATTTTCCCATTGAATGTCACCGGCCGTATAAAAAGGGCTATATTACAGCACTGTATAATTACCGGTGAAACGTCCTACTCGAATTGTACATGTTGTGGGTTTCCTCTCCTAGTAACTCATTGGCATGTTTTGTTTACGCGGCGAACCTTACTAATTGGCTGTGTCGGGTGATGGCGGGTTTAGCGACACATTTATATTTTATCTAACCCAATCCCCTTCCCCTCTATTATGGATAATATTGGTCCGCGAAAGCCTAAAGCGTTAAACTTACAGTACTGTATTCTTTGGGTCTTTCGGTAAAGCTACATAGAAAAAAAAATATCACGACGTTTCGATCGCAACACAAGCAATCGTCATCAGGTGAAAATATAAGCCAGAGAGCTGCTGAGGCAGGAAATATATATTTCCACATTTTTATATATTTCCACATTTTTTCTTGTCTCAGCAGCTTTCCCGCTCGCTAAATTTTTTCACCTGATGACGATTGCTTGTGTTGCGATCGAAACGTCGTGATATTTTTTTATTATTATTTTTCTATTTACGTGGCTTTACCGAAAGACCCAAATAATATGAATTCCTGCCGTCACGAAAGCTTTAAGTCAAGATCTGCAGTACTTTATTATGAAACCTCAGTGGTACCGTGAATCCTACTTGAACTGTTAACGCATCCAGGAGGCATTAAGGACATTTGAATAGTCTCTGTGATGATTGCTCCATTATCATTGCCACTCGCGAGAGCGTGCGTTATACAGGGCGATGCCGTTTTGAGTGCTGGGATAATAAATGATGGTGACGTTAATCACCACTTTGCACCACTTCCACATTATCTTCCACTGATACTGCCTATGCGCCAGACCTGCCCTCGTAAAAGGGCACCGCATTTGTCACAGGATGGAGTACCGGGACTTTCTGGCCTACACAGTACGTAATTCTATCACCGTAATCTATCCTGGAATATTAGGAAGCCAACGGAGCTATGCACCTTGAAATCTAGATCGAAAACTAATTTATTTCCAAGTGCACTATATAAGACGTGATTGCTGAACACAGCACCAAAGTGTTTGGCAGTCAGCAACAAACAGCACGACTGTGAGGTGTTAACAGATGATACGTTGCTGCAATTGAGCAAGGTTATAATCGCTTAGGAATAAGTATAACCCGTAAAAACAAAGTTTTTCACTATAAATCCTTTATATGCGTGGCAGCGAACTGAATATAAAGGATTTAAAAATATATTCGCCTGTGGAGGACGCAGGGATCGATCCCGCGACCTTTGGCATGGGAAGCGAGGGCGCTACCAACTGCGCTACTCCGCCACAGCCTGTGGAGGGGTTACGCTCTGGGCTCTTATACTGTGACGTTCAGCCAAAGCGATGAATGAGTTCTATTTGAATATATATATAAAATATTTTTTTTTGCCTAAAAAGTGTAAAATTTTGGGAATTTTTTTTCACGAACATTAATTGTCTGGCACAACGAGTCTGTGTGGAAAATGTCAGCTCGATTGGATCACGGGAAGTGGGTTAAAAAACGAGCGAAAGATTTGCACGGTCCTAAGCAACCAAGCAAGGACGCAAGCAAGCAAGCACGCAAGCAAGCAAGCAAGCGAACTTAATATAAAGGATTTAAAAATATATTCGCGTGTGAAGGACGCGGGGATCGATCCCGCGACCTTTGGCATGGGACGCGAGGGCGCTACCAACTGCGCTACTCTGCCATGGCCTGTGGAGGGGTTACGCTCTGGGCTCTTACACTCTGACGTTCAGCCAAAGCCATGAATGCGTTCTATATGAATATATGTAAAATATTTTTTTTTGCCTAAAAAGTGTAAAATTTTGGGAATTTTTTTTCACGAACAATAATTGTCTGGTACAACGAGTCTGTGTGGAAAATGTCAGCTCGATTGGATCACGGGAAGTGGGTTAAAAAACGACCGAAAGATTTGCACGGTCCTAAGCAAGCACGCGAACTTAATATAAAGGATTTAAAAAGAGACGCTGGGAAGGGCGTTCCACAGTTGTTGAGCAGTGTGGGGAAAAAAGCAGAACGTGTCTTGACCCGCAAGGTAGCGCTTGAACACATTATGGATGAGATAGAACAGCTATTCTGTTCCAGTCCTCAGCATTGGTGAAGGAATCGATTAGCGAAGTCCGATCTAATATGGAAGCCCACTGGAGCTATGCACTTTTAAATCGGGATTGAAAACTAATTTCTTTCTAAGTACTTTTAGTGTTCAGTTCAGTTCGGTGTCTTTCCCTCGCACCTCCGATTAGCACAGCTGGCCACGTGCGGTGCGAAAGACGTTCAACTTACACGGACGAAGGGACTCCGATTGATGCTCCTGCTGTTGTGGAGTGACTCATGCAGCAAGCTATAGCTGCAGGGTTTTGGTAGTACATGTTGTTTGTCGTTTATTGTGAAAATTTTGTCACAGTTCCTATGATCACTGTTTCATTGCTTTATTTTGGTGATTTCGAAAAGTTTACTGGTTTGGCCACGTTTGTTTGTTGTAGTACGGAGTAAGACTGATGGCCTTAATCTAAGTTGTCTTGTGGTTGTTGTTGTTGTTTGACTTGCATCCCACTGGGTTTGTTGCACACAGCGTTGGTCTACGGTGTTTTTTTTGCAATAATTTGCTGTCTTGTCTTGGATTTTCTGTTTGCACTTAGTCACATGTTCACTTTAAGATGTTTTCTTGTTCATATTTTTGTTTTTTGTTTGTTGCGGTTGCACCCGATTTAAGAGCCGAATGGCTCACAGGGCTATACCAAATAAATGAACTTGAACTTGAACATGCAAGCAGGCGACTGAGTCCCAGTCAGCGAGTGACTGGGATTGACCATGTCCTACTGGGTCGTAAACCTGCAGTCGCTATTCTTAGTTATTTCGCAACCTCTTTTTTGAGAGCTGATGGCTGTCAACTTGGTTTTGTGTAAACTATGCGCAAGCATGATGAAGCCATCCTGACATACAACAACAGATACATGATGGGAGTCTTTTTACGTCCCCTGTACATGCTACCACTAATGTGGGAAGTCTGGCAGCGATTGTACTCAATGCTCAGTTGTTTGCCCACGTGGCTTCACGTTAGGTGATAATAACAGTGCGGACCACAGAGCAGTGGGCTCACAGCTCCAATATTGGAGAAGCTACCCACTAACCACCCCAAGGCTTTACGGGTTTCTGGTGACGCGCGCAGGTGGAATGAGGATCTGAGT
This sequence comes from Lampetra fluviatilis, assembly GCF_964198595.1. NCBI lineage: Eukaryota > Metazoa > Chordata > Hyperoartia > Petromyzontiformes > Petromyzontidae > Lampetra > Lampetra fluviatilis. The sequence continues at coordinate 29,929,006 of NC_136278.1, read as the reverse complement.
CGAGTGGTTATGGTTATGGACTTCACCAGTGCTCTGTCCGGCATGGGTGCCCATGGGTACACGTCGGCTTAGAGACACCCACGATTTGGAAGGCGTTGATGCGTTCGGCATTCATGCATGAAATCATTGATCCATTCATCCGCCCACGCTTGTGTGCATCATTCAACGATTGATTGATTCATGCATTAATGAATGCATTAATTAATGCATTCAGTCATGGTGTTATGTACAGCATTCATCCGCCCATTACTCCAATCATGCATCAGTTCATAAACTAAACTATTTTTTAAAATTTTACCAGGTAAGGCCTACTGAGCCATATAGGTATTTTTCAGAAGCGACCTGGCCACAATTGATAGCTCAACAAAGCGCCTCATCGCGTGGAAATGCATAGCTGCCAAATTTTCCAAGCAAGCGTGATTCTAAATGTGTAGGCGAAAACCCGGAGGACCCGGAGAAAAAAAAATCCACGCGACCACGGGGAGAGAGACGCGCAAACTCCGAATACACAGCAAGGCGTCAGGGTCGGACCCGCGTCTTCTTGTCCACCAGGCGAGGTGGTCAACGTATCGCCACCGTGGGTGCAGCCCTCGCCATGGGACACGTGCGCGCGTTACGGAAATAATTTGACACAAGCACGACGCTCGACTCGCCTCCGCTGCAAAGGGTCGCCGTGCGTCTCTAATCCTACGCCAGAGGTCGCAACCGGGTACCCGATACCCGTACCCTACCCGATACCCGGCTACCCGTACCCGGCCAGGTACGGGCACGGGTACCCGTTTGCGAGACCCTGGTGCGGCCGGGTACCGGTACGGGTAGGCCGTGAGTCACTGGTGAGTAACCGTTTGTCACTCATTTCGGGTAGGGTACGGGTAGGCTGGGTACGGGTACCCATTTGCGACCCTGGTGCGGCTGGGTACGGGTACGGAATCAAAACTCGTTTGCGACCTCTGTGACCTACGCATGACCGTTGGCAACCAGTCCATAGCATCACACGGTGAGGCTGCGCCTCCGTTGATGATCAGTGGCCACCAGCACTCGGGCGGTGCCATAGCCGAGCAGGAACATTTTAGACGCTTTTTTTTGCAGAGGTTCGCTGTTCAAATCCCACAGGCCACTCAGTGTCAGTACTGCGGGCGTATGGACCGTGCATTGACGTGCTGGCTTCTTCACAGTGGACGGTAAATATCCCCTGGTGTCATTCGAAACGAGCAGACCATTGTGTGCTGGTTGTCATTGTTCAAATGTTGAAAATTATCCGCAAATTATTAAATCGGGAATATTCATATTGACTGTTATTGCTTTGCTGTTCAAAGAGTGCAACTCTTGATATGTGATTGTTTTTTTCATACAAGCGTATGCGAATTAGCGTAACGCGCTTCACCAAATAGGTCCAGTGTCAAAAGGTAAAGATGACGGTGCAGCCCTGCAATCACTTGGTTACGCCATTGCTGGCGGAAGAGCCTCCACTGGAGGGAGCTCCAGAGATTCCCTCTGGATACTCTCACCGACTCAACTACGACGGCCACACCTCCGCACACGAGGTGGGAGTTACCCGACAGTTACTCTACCACATGCACGTCCTGCCGATTAACTAGACGTGGTGAATCCATTTATACTGCTCGACGGACAGGGGCGGGTGGATTTAAGAAAATTTCACCATCGTTTCAACTGGCACACTCAGAGATGAAGCCGGCACTTGCACGGCGTCCTAATCGATACACAACGGTAGGAAGCATCCTTTGGCCGAAAGTTAAAATTTGGTGGAAAGATGCGTTCTCGAAACGTCTTTATTGCACATTGCACATTTGTGGATGTGTGTAGACAATGGATGATTAATTATCCGTGTCAGTGTAGTTCCGTTTAAAAAAAAAACAAAATCGTTCCAGTCTGACAGAGCACGCAGTACGCACCACTGCTGGCCAAAGGGAATACAATGCGGGTTTGTTGTTGTTGTCAAATTTGTATGAGAATGTTACAAGGCCTCGATTGTCAGCAGAATTTCTCATCGCAATGTTCATTGTGCATGCGTGTGTACGTATGTATGTATATGCATGTGCATATGTGTGTGTGTGTGTGTTTACATATAATATCCTCCTGTCCACGAAACTTAAATAAAATCTGGTATTGCCTGCAAAATGGATTCCCAATGAGCTATGGGAGGGGGGGGGGGACTGGCTTGTGTAAAATGTATTACTGGTGGCACGAGCCAACGACAGGTCATAAAAGTATAATTTTCCTTGGCAGCCAACAGTCAACACGATTATATCTGTTAAGGAATGAGAATAGAAATTAGCATAATAATTACATTCCATTGGCAGCCACCAAACAGGGATTTTTATGTCACTGGGAGGTGTACTTGGCTTTGTCACGTGCACAGCCATCTCCGCTCTTATTTGCCTTATGGGGATATTGAGGCTTTCAAAAACTGGGTTTTCAAAATCTCAATGCCAATTATGATTAAGGTCACCTCTCTGAGATTTTAGAAAGCAAAAGTCATGTTTGTTACCGTTAATGAGAGGCAGTTTATTTCTAATCCAGTCCTATAAAGAAAATACACGTTTTAAATCATGTCTGGTGTGTATTTTATGAACTTTAAAATATGACAACCACTGAGCACCACTAATAGGATGCATGAAAACTTGTGAATACACATTCGTTATTATATGCACATAATCACGGAAAATGTCAGTTGATTGATATTTGTCTGGCATATTAAAAAAGAAAGGGTTGTGTGTCTTAACCATGAACCATATTTTGCGGTGTTGCTACGAGTAATTTCCACCATAATTTAATGTAACATTGCAGACAATGTAACATATCGTGCTGTTACTCATTCCTATTTGTGGATTTTCTCAGTTACTCGAGACAAACTCACATTTTCCCAATACGTCGTAACACAATATTACAATCCTCAATGCGGTCTACCACATGTTTCTTCCTCCTTATGGTTTTCTGGGCAACATGACCTTGGAGATCATCCAGCCTGGCATTTTGGAGACATTGCCAACCCAAAGGAGTTGTTATTGCAGAATGATTACACTAAGTGGTTTCAGAATTGATTTATCACAGAGCCCAGTGTCTCATTCATGATATTCACATCAAACCTGCAGGAAGACTTTAAACAATAAACCCCCAAAGAAATCAGACCGTTAGCAGGAAATGTAAGTTTTGTTCATTGTTACGTTTAACGGTGTTAATTACTCAGGTATTGGCGTTTTCTCTATTGACACATTCCGCAACATATTATGAACATATCGTTCACACTCACCTATTAATTGTTATATTGACTATTACCTTAAATACTGTTGATGAGATTCAAGGTCACACATTCATCTTATGCTGTCCCCTTCCTGTTTCATGAGGATTATCATGAATAACTCGACCAGAGGAGCTCACGGATTGGACTATGTCCAGATCATTCAAGGATTTCTGAGCTCCTCACAAAATCCAGCCTGGTTAAACCCAGGATGGATCGTAGGCAAGCCAGCCTGAATGTTTCTAACCGGTGCAGATGTTCCTTTAGTGGGGTCCATGTTTAGCAAGCATAGAGAAGGGAGGGCATGACTGTGGCCGAGAAGACCCAAAGCTTCGTGTGGATTGACGGACCAGGTAGCTTCCACACAACGTTACCCAGCCGATGAACATATAATGCCGCTCGACTGATTCGGAGTGAGACCTCTGCTGTCAAACCGGAGCTAATCATAAAGCACACTGGATCACAAACATGTTCTCTGACAGCGAATATGGAACCAAAGCTGAAAACCATTCAAAGAAGTATAGAGGATGCATGCTGGGAAATTATCCTGCATGTCAAAAAGAGGATACAATGGACTAGGGAACACACGTAAAGCGGTCACCAATGACTCTAAAGAAAGGGAAGTGGGCTTGGGCAGTCCACATCACTCGCAGAGATCATGGCTGATGGACGAGTCTGGTGATGGAAAGACAGCCAAAGCGGAAGAAAGCACCCAAGAGGACGGCCGATCTGGAAATAGAGCGATGAGAACGACGTTCATGTGCAGGAGAGAGATTGCTGGACACATTAGTTAGTATATGGGCCATTATGCTGGCACATAGGGCTTACTGTTCTCTCTAATCACGTCACAGGATCTTTAAAGTCCACTGTGAAGAATACAATGCATATTTACGTGGTTAACTGCATCCACAATATTAGCCAGGGCGGCCGCTAAGCTCGAACCGAGAATCTCTGCAGGAAACAGGAAACGCAGGAAACGCCCTACGTGCTCAGTGCTTGCGACCGCATGCGCGGCCACACTTGTTGGGGTGTGCGTAGTTCCTGCCCAAAGCGTGTGTCCTGAGGTTGCTTCCGGCTCTCTGCATGCCCGCTGTGATGTGTTAATTCAATTCTTATCCCCTTGCAATTTTCACGTTGACAAATGTTCTCATTTTTAATATCGCATACATTTCATTGTAACACTGCGCGGTGACACAATAATTGTGGTGTCGGGTGTTTGCGCAGAAACTAACATCAATCATCATCAAAATCCATTTCTACTCCACCGTTGGATGAAGGGTTTTACTTGCTGGTGATTACTGGCCTGTGGTTTGTGCAGCAGCAATCCATCATACACACATGCCTTGATATCATCAGTATGTGTCCGATTTGGTCATACCTTATAGCATGTTTTTTTTCTCGTAATGGTCACTCTTCAAAAAGATGCAACATTACCATTACATTTGGAATACAATTCGAACATATTTATGGCCGCGTCATGATCATTGCAGCTTCCCACATTTTATTGTGTACGCTGTGTGAATGAATGTTGAACTAAAACAACGATTATGAATTTAAAAGTGCACATGTAAGCTTGGTGGTGATGGGCATGGGGCAGTTGTTCTTGTGACAGCTTGACAGGACATCAAACACTCATGGCAATGAGCCTCATACTGAGCACCACGTGAGATGACATGGCACGGTCATAAATAGATTAAAACTCTGCCATGATACATCAAAGTCAAAAGATATCTTGGCTCCGGATAGTGAGAGGTCCATCTGCTGCATTTTGCTCTGTGAAGGAGGTCTTTAGCGTCACAACATATTTGTCTGATTCCTGCCGTGCTGGTAAAAAAGAACAAAAAGTGAATCATTCAATTAGGCACGTCCACATTTGCACTCGCTCCGCAGGTCGAAAAAATGTGCAGCGAAGTTGGATGCCTGTGGTTCCAAATGATTACTCTTTAAATTGACAAAGGTGATGCTGCAGGGGGCATGGTGTCCTCAGATTACTCAGATTGTAAATGCTGTGGATCTGCTGTACTCGTGACGAATTGGCATGTTTTGTTTACGTGACAAACCTTACAAATTGGCTGTGTCGGGTGGTGGCGGGTTTAACGACACATTTATGTTTACGCGATCTAACCCAATAAACCCTGTATTGTGGAGGGGCATAGTGGTTGGCACACTCGACTTGCAATACAGAGCTCGCCGGTTTGATTCGATCGCGGCTATTGAAACAATGGCAGTTCTTAAAAGCTCCCGCATCTGTCCACCGAGTCATATGAATGGGTACACCACAGTTATTTGTTTTGCTGGGTCACGTGTGGTGAAATCAAGTGTGGATACTCTTACTCCTTGCAAGCTGTCTGGCCAGCGTGGACGAAGAGGCCAACCCCTCGAGAGAGAGGCATTTTTAGTGGAGGCCCTTCTGCCAGCAGTGGCATGGTTGAGTAATTTCATGGTTGCACCTTCACACTAACCTTTTAGAGTTTCGATCAGGGGGTCGACAATAAAAATAACAAGAAGGCCAGTTTTTTTATTCGGTAAAAAAAACCTCAATTTGGTAAGAGCCTGTGGTCTTTAATAAATAACATCATGAAGCAGTACTTAAAGAGCCGCATGTGCCTCTTGAGCCGCAGGTTGGCGACCCCGGGTTTAGATGGCAACATGGGTGGCTTGCATTTCAAACCTGAGCAAACCCCACGATACAATGATGTCTACAAAAAAAGAGAAATTGACAATGCCGCACAACGTTGTGATGCTACGGAAGCTTTGGGCCAATACTTTTAATCGTGCATAAAAATCACTCATTTATTCCTCCTGTGCACCTCATTCCATCCAATGTATTCATACATTTTTCGTACAGAAACCTCTCTGTCAGAGGTGTTCCCCCGTGGTTTAGATGTCAGAGCGCTGAGCTGACACCACTGAGATGCTGGATCTGAATTTTGGGCAGCCGACCTGCGATTAAACCTGGATTTCAAGTCTAGAGACTTTTCGGTCTCAGCCCAGTGATCGATTAATATAGAAAGAAAATGTTAGTTCACTTGATTTGAAATGCAGCTACGGGAACATAACTTTTGCTCTCCGAGAATTTGTTTTATTTATTGGCATAGTCTATGGGAAAGTGTGTCACTTGGATATTAAGTCAACTGGAAGGATCCTTTTAGGAAAAGCCACGTGATGTATGTCTGTTGAAAATATGTATGAATGTCTGTTGAACTTACTTCGCACCGTGCGAGAGCCAACCATGCTAATCAGAGGTGCATCATGATGCATCGCTCAGTGTCATTTCCAAGTGCATTTTTCATCTCATGACATGATGTCGATAGCACAAAATGGAATACATCGGGAAGAACAAAAAAATAGCAGAAACATTAATAAGAAAAACAACAGAAATTTAGCTGTTAAATTTTTTATCCATTTTAATTGACCATTGTTTATTTGCCAGTCACTTGGGATTTGCAGACTGTTCGGACAGCCATTAGCCATCCGTTTTGTTGCCTTGCCCAAGCTTACGCACTTTGAAACTTATATACTTTATCTACGTTACTTATTTATGTTTAGTGATTTGCTTACCGTTCCCATAATTTGCATTTGTATCGTTTTTTTTGCATTGCTTGCTGTAAATTTATGGACGTATGTGAAAAAAGAGCTTCATAGCTCATCGGATTTCTGCAGGATAAATCATTAATGCCGATTTTGGATGCCTGCACCCACCAGGGGCTGGCTTTCAGATTCTGCACTTTTTATTCAAATATTGTTTTATCTCATTAAGCGTATTCTCAAAATGTTAGGCTCATTTAAATATTTGTTTGTTTGGGATTTAGATTTGTGAAATGTTTTAACTTTCATAGTTTATGAACAAAAATTAAATAAAGTTGATATCCTTGGAATATAACACATTTTTATATTTTTTGACGTATGGTTCCATCAGTAAAACATTGCAATTCTGTGTATTCTCTATGTCAACATTAGTAAGTTTTTAGAAGTTAAAGGTTCCATCACATAATGGCAATTTGGCATTTGAAGAATACGACTCCACGGAGGTGCTGAAACACTTCCCGTTACATCATAATTTCACATCAATTTGAACAACATTGTTATCGTGTCATTCAACTTTCACATATCTAGGCCCGATTTTGCATTTGTTAGAATAAACCGAAAATAAGGAACACACCCCTTCTGTATATCATGCTAATTAACCAACATTGCATAATTATTCATTTCTATGTGGGCTAATGTCCTAACGTGAATGAACCCATTATGGTCAGTTCGCTACAAGTGTGTTCTTACATTGTGTTCCATTGGCTTAGCCTCTTGCCCATTGTGACAAAATCCATTGGCACATCACCGCTGCTCAGCTGCTGTGGCTTTGTTCGTGCACATGTGTCGAGTTAGAGCACCTTTAGATATCTTGGTAGGTTAAACTATCACAGATATGACGCCTGAGGAAAATAGTTACGGTAATAATATTGCCGTGCGGTGGAAATAAGCCAGGGATAAGTGCATCGTGAAAATGTCTCGCCGCGTATTCTCTTGGTTGAACAACGCGTGCGGCATATGCCACGGCAAAAAAAAATGCATTTCAGCTCTAAGCCCAAATTCCGAGGGGGTGCGCTTGGTAGCCAAGTGTGAAAAAGACAACTCTGCTTCAACTGAAGCCCCTAGAACACCTTGGCAAGTGCATGCATTGCGCATCGGGGGTCTTTGAAAGAAAAGGCAATAAAAACGGCAGACGTAGAGAAAGGGGTGGGGGGGGGGCTTCCCGACGCCGTTATAAATTGGGGAGGGCACAAGTCATCCTCACGAGTGCCCCCCCTCCTGCTTCGTTTGTTCGAGACTCATTCATAATTAAGTCGGGTCGATTATAATCGAACCCATTTTTTGTTTTTAAATCCACATGTCCGACGCACGGTCCATTCCAGCAAATCACCACGCTGCGTCCTGCGCTACAGATCGGAATTTTACTGGGTCTGCTTTGAACTTTGTTTGAATAAGTTAAAATATAGGTAGTCCCCGACTTACGATGGAGATGCGTTACGACGACCCCATCGTAAGTCGAACATGGCCTAGCCTACCCAGGTGATAATTTAGCAAAACAAAGCAATTTACAGTACCATACTGTATAAACTATATATTGTATGTATTTATTAATTACAATACTGTATTGCACAGTAAAATGTAAAGTAAAAAAAAACAAAGTAAAGTCTGAGCCTACCTATATGAACTGCAATTTAATAGAAAGTTTTTCAGGAAACAATCCTATCTGCTATGAAAAAAAACCAACGTACAGTATCGTACCTCGTACGCTGCTGCGTTTGCCTGCCGCGCGAAATATAAAATATTTAACAATTTTGTCATATCGCTATCGTAAGACATCGTAAGTCGGGGACTACCTGTGGACCACTGCCCTACGCATTAGCGTGGGATACACGGCTGGGGTTGGTGCAGGAGTGTGACGTCAGCGCGCGAGAACCCCGATCATGTGGTCGACGTCATCACGCAGACGTGGCGCCGTGACGTCACCACCGTAAGCCAGCCAGCCAGACGGCCAGCAAGCAAAGCTTTAAAAAAATATATCGGATGACATGCGATTAGTGCGGAAAGAGGAGGGTGAGGGGTTATTAAACTATTTTAAAACAATGCTTGGATCAGACTTGGGTTGTTTATTGTTTGATAAATTGTTTGAAAATATACATTTGAAATAAAAAAAAATGTATTACTGATAGATACCATTAATATGCATGCATTTGAATGCATCTTGTTGGCTCTTTACCTTGGTTACATTTCCAGAAGTAACTGAATAGTCAGCCTTTTGTTTTAACAATGCATTTTTCTTCATTATTTTGATTTCTTAATGTTGCATTTCATTTAATGTTTGCACGTTGCAAAATATTTCGTTGCTGTGTTTAGAATTTTGGAAGAGAACAAAGGGTGTTATTGTTTATCTGCTGCTGCATAATCCAACACATTGTGAAATAATACTCATATTAAGTGTAGCTGCTGTATTAGTAACGCATTAACATTACTTCCACACCTTCAAATACTATTGCTAATGCTACACAATGTCACAACAACATTTCAAATTCACAATTCGATTTTTAAAATGGAAAGTTCTCAGTGGGGGGGGGGAGAGAAGAGGGGGTGAGATTCGTATTTGGAACACATTTTTTTTTATTTCTGAGATGGAAATAATCCATGAACACAAATAGCAAAAACCCAACACATGCATCAACGACACTGCCCTAAAGAGGAAAAGCATATGATAAAGAGTATGCAGGAGGTCAATTTCCCGAACTTTGCCGATTAAAAATCTTCTCCATTTTAGTGCAGTCTTATTGACCGGTGTTCTGAATTTTTTACATTTTTACATACGTATTCTTTCACAAAAAAACATAGTGTCTCTCTCCTAATTAAAGAATCATTCATTTAGAATCTAAACAGACCACTCTTTTAATGACAATCCTTGTACACTATTTTGCTACGACGGTAAGTAATAATTCGGTAGTATCTGCAAAGTAATTACTTTTTCATCTTCAACTTTCAATCTGCATTTAATCAATTTTAATTGTGGGATGGATTTGACTTGATGAATGCTGCAGAAGATGGATCGCAGTGGCAGCAAGCAAGGTTCAAGAATTGTGGGGACGCGCATTGTGCTTAGCTTCGCTAGGGGCACAGATGACAGCGTCAATTGTTGTGAATCTATCGCCGCGTTGATCATCATTTTGCAATGATTTTAGAATGTCTCTTGGAACGCTGGACCCTAGAAATGCTGCTGTCGCCGTCGTTGTATTGGTTAGCCCAACCTGGACTGCAATTCCATCAGTCGTCGCTTCACTCCAGCAGGCACTCGTCGAAACAATTCTGTAATTTTCTATACTTAGGTTTTTTCGGTAAAGTCACGTAGGTAAAATTTTTACATTAAAATTAAAGAAAGTAAAATAAAAATTAAATAAAAATCACGACGTTTCGGAGGCAACACAAGCTCCCGTCTTCAGGTGGAACCGTCACAGCACGACTGTTGCCTCCGAAACGTCGTGATTTAAATTTTATTTTTTATTTTACTTTTATTAATTTTAATTGAAATCTTTTTACCTACGTGACTTTACCGAAAAAAACCTAAGAATATGAATCCTTGCAGTCACGAAAGCTTCAAATCTAGAACTGTAAGTTTCTATTTTATATTAATCCCGCCATCTCTGTTTCCACCCAGCAGTATAAATAGATAATACCATAGTGAGTCACGTGTTACGGGGTAAAGTGTGGGTGCTCCAACATTTTGCAAGAAGTACGCCCGTTCGTTGAAGGGTCGGCCAAAATTGCTATCCAGTGGCGCTCTCGAGAGCTTCCTTAAGTGGAGAATCTTCTGGCAGCAGTGGTGTGAGCAAGACATTGTCGGGATGTACCTTATTTACTAATCCCATATCTGCATTTTCCATAAATATGCTAAATTCCTCTGTTGATATGTAAATTCCTTTGTCAAGGCGCTCTCCTCCTCTAACCCAGCTTAAATATACGCTGCCAAGCTTGGTGGTGTTCATTCGTACGCTGTCTTTCCGACAGCCCTGTTTTTCACCTGAGGACGTTTGCTTGCGTTGTGGCCGAAACGTCGTGAGAATTGTATTTTATAATGTTTTATTATTTAATATTTCCCTTCTACGTGACTTTACCGAAAGAACCAACAAGATGTACCTTATCATTTTACACTGGACCAGACATATTCCTTTATCGTGTGTAAAAAAAGTGTTTTTTTTTTACTTTTGATACGAACATTTCTGAATGCATTTCCCACACGAGGTCCAGTTGGCTCGGTTCGCTTTCCTTTATACATGGACCGGGACTGGCAGTTGGGGATTGATGGCGATGGGAGGGGGAAAAGGGAAGTGACAGGAGATGGGGGTGTTCATGGGGGGCTAGGCATGGCCGGATTGCTAAAGCAACAGAATCGCATGATAATCAGGTGCCTGAAATGTCTTTGTGCAAACGAATGTATTTCATTATCGGTTTTCAATTTTCAACTTAACCTTGATGACAATTCTTTTTTTTAACAATACGGAAATATACGTGCACCCATCGATCCTTTGTCATATTTGAAATCGTCAATATTTAGGCTGAATGTATCTCACAAAATAAATTAACGGCAAGAGTTTTGAATCGAACAAACGCTACGCTGGTTTTAAATGTGCAACAATATTAGTTATGCATCAACAAAAAGTATTAATTTTTTAAAGTTTTTGCTGCCAAATAAATTCTATGGACTTTAACAAGGCGGCAGTTGGGAACATCACCGCAGAGGTTCGTGCGTTGCACCACAAACCCAACGAACTCACCTTGATTTCCAGCCACAGTCAATCTCCGTGGCGAGTGACATGCGATCTGATCCTACCCCCACCCCTCCACCCCCGTTTTACCAAGCCTCACCGACCAGTGCGGTGAAGTATGGTCAAATCAAACAGCGATTGCTGCACAAAAAACAAGTAACCCACAAGCTCCCGGCAGGCGTATGCTACACCGGTCATTAAAAGTTAACCCCGGGTGCGATGACCAAAATGGAAACATTACAACTCCGTCACGGAAACGGGTGAGGCGGCGGTGATGTCGGGCGATGACCGATGGCGACAGTGGTGCAGTCGAGCGCGATTTGAAGAATTATACATAAATAGTAATAATAATTTTCAAGCCCTTTTTGTCACTCAACCGCGAGAATGCAGGCTACCCATGGTGAAGCACGGTCAATCAACCCCATGACTGAGGCTGACAGAGCATTGGAGAGGCCCTCATACAGCGGTGAATTGACAAGCGTTGTCAAATTATTATTATTATTATTTAATTGTGATCATGAACACGGCTAAAGATGTCTACTTGACAGTAAGTGAAATGAAGCCAGTTCTTTGGCTGGCTGGTCATTACCGATGCTGCGAGCAATTCTCGGATGTCACTTGGAACGAATATTGCCTTGGCAGCTGTCGTCCTCATGGCCATAGGTTGCGTTTTCCCTCCTTCCTTCTGCCAGGAAGTGTGGCGCTTAGTAGTGCTAATTACTCCTCGGTGGCCAGGTAATTGGACGTGATTTGCATATGCATGATGTTTCCACTGGCATCCATTCATCATGACCCTCGGAAGGATAAGGAGCACACACGTCATGTGACAGGGCAGCAAGTGTGCAGCTGTGCGGGTGTAGCTTCAGGGCATGTTAATTTTCTGTTTGTATATAAAAAAAAGTGTCTTATATATGTGATGGTCACCGAGTGAGTGATAGTAATTCTGATATTATAGAAAGGTGAAACAATAGAAATTTGGCACGAATACGTATTGTATACCCAGGTGCTGTATATGTTGCTTGGATGTTGAGTAGTATTCCTGCAATGGGCAAGGTCAACCTAAAGTTATACGTTGCTTGAAGTCTCGAGCTAAACCCTGACAAATACATGATATCCACAATGAGTTAACCAAGCCTTCTCTCATTTGCAAATATAAATATCTAGAACGCCAAGTTTATGTCTGGCAGACGTAGTTACAAATAATATCAGTCGTTTAGTTCAATAGTCCAAAACATCATACTACTGTTAAAATAATTAATGACTTCGAGTTCAGGTTGGCTGGTGTTTGGTCTTTCCTCCAACCTGGCAGTGACTCTATTGTTAGAGGCTGTGGGCTATGGCCATCGAAACTAGCTGGGTAACTGGCAAAATCGGATTTTCTGTGCAATAAATAAACGATTAATTCATTTGAAACAGCGGAAGAAGTTCAGAAGACGTAATAATAGACAGCGACACCGAAATGGTGGAGGTAATTTAATATTGCTATTTTGTTTCAAATTTGTGGTCCTATTAATGTAATTAATTCACCGGAATATTCCTTAAATCCTAGATAATACAAAAAACCCTCACAATGTGTATTATATTGCTATTTTATAACGTAAAAAAGCGGGCTACTTCAAGTGCTTTGGGTACAAGAGGATTGTGAGAAGAGTATGAAAATAACAGCTATCTTCATATTTCGTCACAGAGGAACTGGATCTATACTAGTTGAAATAAATATAATGCACAGTTTATACTGTATTCTCTGTGTTGTTACATGCCTATTATGATGTCTTCTATAATGGAAAGTTAAGCCAATTGTCAGTCCAATGGATGTGGGTGAAGCCCTCCCCATTCTAAGTTGATCATTGGAGGTTGTTTGGCCGTACTTCAACATGCAGTGCTGACGCACGGCCAAACAACAATGCACTGCTCGTTGGTGAAGTTGGGATGGGGCCCAGGATCGGCGCACGTATCAAAGGCCACTGATCTTATCCATAGTCGGAAATCCAACTCAGTTCATCAGTCTTCTTGGTTCATTCGGTAAAGTCACGTAGAAGGGAAATAATAAAATAATAAAAATAAAACATAATAAAATAATTCTCACGACGTTTCGGCCACAACGCAAGCAGCCGTCCTCAGGTGAAGAACAGGTCTGTCGGAAAGACAGCGTCTGAATGAATCACCACCAGGCTTGGAGCGTATATTTAAGCTGGGTTGGAGGGGGAAGAGCGCCTTGACAACATAATTTGCATATCAAGAGGAATTTAGCATATTTATGGGAAATGCAGATATGGGATTAGTCATTACTTGTGGAATGCGTAGGTGGGCGGGGGGTTTCAAAGTCATAATATGCCCGTGCATTATGTAGGATTAGCAGCATCAAAGGGAGGGAGTAAGGTTAGCATTAATAAAGGGAAGGAATGTTAATAGTATGGAGCTGCAGCAACTAATATGTTTATAGACTATACATTGTAATATTACACTATGTATTATTCTACCCACCCTACTGTATGCCACACTGCTGTATATTCACTATACAATTACGTTCATCAGGTTCGTAACACAGTGCACTAACCACTGCCACACTTTCTACGTAGGGCCGTGGAATTTCCACCACTAGCTTTTGAGCGTGGGTGAAGATGCAAACTGTTCATAACTCATGTGACCACTGGGACACTTTAGCTCGATTACCTGTTGTAATGGGTATTTGGTTCAATGTTTCATTATTGGTTTAAATATTATAATAATAATAGGGTGTTGCACTTATTTTAACGATGAAGTAATGCTGAAAAGTGAAAAATTAAACAGTTCACTAAAACGCTTTATTCATGTCAATTAGTGCAGAAGCATTAATGCAAAGAAGAAGCAAATGGCCATATATATGCATTTCAGCTATAGTTTAACACGTAGGCTTTCGCGAACACAAAAACCCCTCTATTATGGATTTCAGCTACAGTCTGGTATATCGTTTTAATATGAACAATTCCCTAATGCACCCCCGAGCTCGAGGATCTGGTATTCCATTACACAGCAATGAACAGTAATGATCCCCATTAACAAAGCGATGTACCATGCCAGTGGGTGGTTGGCTTCTGTTGCCCAAAGAGCATCGCAAATACATTTTTCGTATCACCTAAGTTCGACAAGCAAATGGGTTGGTCGGGACCTGACAGAATGCTTTCATCTCTCGAAGCATGCACAGTATAACAGTTGTTAACGAAAACTTGTAATTGACAGGCCAAGTTCCTGGAAACACAGATAACACGATGTAACACAATTTTTGTTCCTGGGTAGTGTTATTTCGTAATTGCTTATGCCTAAAAAGTATAGACAATGGCTATTATTCTCCACAAACTTTGCTTTTGTGACCAGGACAGTGATATTTTGAAATGTACCTATTTTCAATGAGAAACAGGCGAATTTGTGTCTTTCGTTCACATATACGAAAGTAATACAAAAATTACTACAAAAGATTTAGAAGTGAGTAGTTTTTCGAGATTTACGATTCAACTGTAAATCACTTTCACGAATCAGCCCACAATTGGAGTCTCCCATCATGTTCTCGTTATACTGTCCTTGGTAGCGGCATTCAAAGTCCAGTATATCCTGGTGGAAGCGCTCGCCTTGCTCCTCCGAGTACGCTCCCATGTTCTCCTTGAATTTATCAAGATGAGCATCAAGGATATGGACTTTGAGGGACATCCTACAGCCCATTGTGCTGTAGTTCTTCACCAGTCTCAACCAGCTCCACATAGTTTTTGACCTTGTGATTGCCCAGGAAGCCACGAACCACTGCGACAAAGCTGTTCCCAGCCACTTTCTCCTTACTAGTGAGCTTCTTCGGGAATTCATTGCACTCCAGAATCTTCTTTATCTGTGGTCCGACGAAGATATCGGCTTTGACCTTTGCCTCACACAGCTTAGGGAAGAAGTCTTGAAGGTACTTGAAGGCTGCCGACTCCTTATCTGCAGCTCTGACAAATTGTTTCATAAGGCTCAATTTAATGTGCAGTGGTGGCATCAGCACCTTCCGGGGGTCCACCAGTGGCTCCCACTTGACGTTGTTCCTCTCCACACAGAACTCGGTCCACTGTGGCCAGTCCCGCCTGTGGTAGCGCGCCTTGGTGTCCCTGCTGTCCAAAAGACAAAGATAGCAGGGAAACTTGGTAAAACCGCCTTGGAGACCCATCAGGAATGCCACCATTTTGAAGTGTCCGATGACCTCCCAGCCATCATACTTCAAGGCGTCCAGCAAGGTCTTGATGCTGTTGTAATTCTCTTTGAGGTGCACCGAGTGAGCCAGGGGAAGAGACGGGTACTTGTTACCATTATGGATCAGCACGGCTTTCAGGCTCCTGGATGAGCTGTCAATAAAGAGGCGCCACTCATTCTGGTTACAGGCGATTCCGATTGCCTCAAACAGACTGGTCACATTGTGGCAGAAGCAGAGCCCATCTTGACGGGTGAAGAAGCTGTAAAAAGGTTGGTGACGCTTCCTCTGATCTGTGACTTGCACACTTTCAACCAACAAGTTCCACTGCTTGAGCCTAGACGTCAAAAGCTCGGCATTGGACTTAGTGAGACAAAGATATCTGATCAAGTCGTTGAGGTCTTTTCAGCTCCACCTTTGAAATTGTCATCTGGATCTATAACGTCTTCCTCGCTCTCTGACTAGCTGCTCTCTTCTAAAGACGGCTGCTTTCTCTCCGGAGGAGTTGGTACGGGGAGCTCATGGCAGTGTGGCACCGGGGCGATGGATGAAAGAAGGACCGAATACATGATAGCAGGTGCATTCTTGCCAGTCCGACATTTGGAAGGGTCCACCATGCAGAAGTAGCAGTTACTTGAGTGGTCAGTGGGTTCCCACCAAATTCTTGGGATAGCAAACTTCATGGCTCTTTTTTTCCCTCTGTACCATCCTACAAAAATACATTTATTTCACCCGTGACTAATGTGTAAGAGATTCTCGCAACATTTTTCATATATGATATATTTTTTCAATAACATTGAAAATTGTAAAACATTTTAAAATAAAAAAAACTTCTACAATTTTTCTTACAACATTTTATAACATAAAATTCCGAGCAGCTTGTCCATCTTACCTTCCATAGGTTTTTTTGCATTGCTCGCAGGTGAAATGAGGTGCCCAGGGTTTGTCTTGATCTCCGACAGGCATGCCGAAATATGCCTTGCAGGCCTCACACATCGTAGCAGATGCTTCCACAGTACTTATTCGCTCTTGTCTTGATAAATTGGCCACAGACATAGTAAAATGCGTCAGCCGGATGCTTGCAGCCTTTTGATGCCATCTCAGAAAAATGCAGACATGTATCCACTTAGGCAGCTGGAACGAAACTAAACTGGTGGGCTTAAGGACGCTGTATTTATACTACTATTTATATTACTGAAAAGTTCTAGAATGTTCTAGAAGTTACTCCAAGTTTACTCAGCACTGAATCTATCTGGAATGTTCTGGAAAATAGGTACATTTCAATATGTCATTATCCTGGTCACAAAAGCAAAGTTTGTGGAAAATAATACCGATTTTTTTTTGTACTTTTGAGGCATAAGCAATTAGGAAATAACACTTACTCCCCAGGAAAAAAAATTGTTACACTGTAATCATTCTATTGCTACATGAATATTCATATTTGTGTTATACATGAACTGATGGAGTGGACTGTAAACCAAATATCTAATGGCTGCATCGCTGACGGAACTGTGTCACTCAGCTGGCCTGGTAACACCTGGGAATTCCCCAGGAAGAGCTATAGTCTGTGTAAAGTATAGTGTATTGTATAGTAGTGTAGTGTGTAGTGTAGTGTATAGTGTTGTAGTGTATAGTTATATTGCTGGAGTCCGTCCCAGGGAAAGGGAGGTCTGGACCACGCTACTCAACATGCTGCCGCCGGGACCCTCACCAGGACAAGCAGGTTGAGAAACGAACGAAACGAAAACTTGAATTACCACACTTTAGCGATGGTATACATATAAACAAAAATAAATTGGTGAATTTCAGTTTGATTCCCCACTATGGCTGACATCAGTGGTGAGCGATATCTCTGTTGCTCAAGCTCCACTCTTCACCGAACTGCACTGACCAGTTTGGTGAAGTCTCGTCAAACATCATCCCCATGACCTTCATCTAGAAGTGGATTGAGAAACTGCCCCCAATGATTTATTTAACATTATTATGTTATTGTCATTTTTTATGACATAGTAATTTCCACTAGCAGTGAACATTTTTCTAATTTGGCATTTTGCCTATGATGCCAACATGTTGTGAGTTTCCGTGTGTAAATGATTATCACTGGGGTTTTATTGTCCACTTTATAGAAACTTGGCTTGCTTATGGCTTAATATAGCATGCATTGCCAGGTGGTTGTGGGAATAGGATTGTTGACCCTGTAACAGACTCGCCCAGAAGCAAGCGTGCTGAACGCAGGGCTATCAAGACAACGCAGATGTGCGTTGATTTGTATTTACATCGCACACTCTGGTAATGATTTTGTAAGTCTTAACACATACATGCAGCAATCCACATATACACTAAATTCTAATTACATCATACAAAATATAACATTGCGTTATGCAATCGCAAAATATGGTGGAGCTGGTTATATTTTCACGTGTATCATATTTATTATATTTATAGAGTACTATGCAGTGATCTTCTTAGGTTTTTTCGGTAAAGTCACGTAGAAAGTAAAATAAAATAAAAAACAAAAATCACGACGTTTCGGAGGCAACACAAGTCTCCGTCATCAGGTGGGACCGTCACAGCCAGATTAGCTGTATCAAATCTGGCTGTGACGGTCCCACCTGATGACGGAGACTTGTGTTGCCTCCGAAACGTCGTGATTTTTGTTTTTATTTTATTTTACTTTCTACGTGACTTTACCGAAAAAACCTAAGAAGATGATTCCTTGCAGTCACGAAAGCTTCAAATCTAGAAATACTATGCAGTGAACTAAATGTTAATGCACAGAGGCAGATTTGTAAAAAGAGGTTTGTTGTACCAAACAACTTTACGTATCTGGCTTGCTCAATTCAATTTAATCAATCTACGGTACTCTTGAGCTCACTTAGATTCTAAGCGTATAACTTTCCAGGAATCTCTTATGGGAATGTATACACACATCACAATGTTTGTTGTAATTTCATTTATCAAACGCATTTCTCATTCCTAGTTTGGGCCTCTTAACAAAAACGCCGACTTGTGCACATTTTGGTTTCCCAGCATCATGTTAATTGCCCCGTGGCTTTACTCACAATTGCTCAGCAAGGTTCAGGAAATGCGAATTAAAATAATGGACGCCGTGCGTACTGTCAGTACTTTAATTGCCAGGAAAGATGCAAACAACGCGTGTGGGATGTTTCTTTGGAGGAAAAGCCTGTAAGATTAATTTCAATTTTGGAAATTAAAAAGCCATCAGAGGCCTTCGTGCGCAAGTCTTTCGCGTCCTTCTAATTGCGTTTTGTCACTGATAATAGCGCACAAGGGACGGCGGGCAACAAAGGCAACTCTCGCCTCGGTGCGAGGATTGTCAGAGGACATTAAAAGGATTTCTTCCGCCATCTGTTGAGTGGCAAATGCCCTGCTTAAGCTGTCAGCAATGAGTTATGGAGGGGATGGAAACTTTCAAGGCTGCTGCAAAGGAGCCGTGGGACCCCCCACGCGTCTTGGAAGAAAGTGTGCGGTAATATTAACACAGGTTCTGACTGATAAGCAACGCCGCGAGCCACGCAACTGCGTTGGATTACGATGCTGTTTCCACCCGGGAGTTTTGTGCAAAAAAAAAAATCGTGGCATTTCGCAAAATGTTTGCCTCCCATACGAGTTCATTATTACATTTTAATTGGAAGTTATGAAACTGCTTTCTATTTTTGGTTCGTTTTGTGCAGGCAAAATAATTCGCATGCAATTATTGACTTTCCGCAGGTCTATATTTCTCCGAATGTGTATTACATTGCGCAATATTAAAGTGGTATTGCATTATTATTGATGGAGCTGAACATGAGTTTGAAAGGTTGCACATGCCAAGAATGGATTTCTCAAATGGTGTTTTCCCAGGTAGCATCTCGCATTCGCCTATTTTTAAGCTGCAGCCTGATTTAAAGACAAGGCTGATGCTACGGCTATTCCCCATAATTTCAAGGAGTGTTTTTTTGCAACGTTACACGACAGCAAATAGCCAAGGACCATTGTGCGCATTCTGCAGCCACTGATTGGCACTCCGTGGGCGTTATGTATGCATGCTGAACTTCTTTCGGACCGTGTGTAGCCAAACCGTGCTATTCGGAGGTTATCACCGGTGGTGCCAGAATTTTACAAATCGTGAGGGGGGGGGGGGCATTCTACTTCACCGCAAAGCATGGGGGGGGGGGTGGGGGGGGCAAGGCTGAAGGGTGACGTCGCCACAGAATGTAAGTGGGGGAAAATGAGCCATTCCGTATGACAGAGGAGCTAAATATGCCGAGGAAAAATTGCACATGGCAGCTTACTTTAACATGTGAAGGACGTGGCTTTTGAATGTCTGGCTCAAAGAGCCGTGCATTTATTTAACCCATCCTGAAATAAGTAGAAATACTGTTGGCTACATTCGTTCTCAGTGTGCGATGAATGCAGTAGGAAAGTTCGTGTTCGTGTGCAGTTTACCGCATTGCACGTTTTGCTAATCGCCAGTGCACAGCGTTTTTAGCAGGGGCTAAAGTGATTTGTTCAACATTTTCGTCTGCTGAGTCGGAGAGGGAGAAGCGTCATTGCCTCACCCACCCCCCCGCCCTCCCCATGGCACCAGCTGTAGGTGTCAAGATCATGAATGACATGGTATGGAGTGTCACTGACCCACAGTAAAAATGAAACTAAATTAAAGAACACAACGAGGCCAGAAATGCTCTCATTTGTCAAATGATAACATTCCAATTATATTTTCTTGAGGGTTTTCATAGGCTGATATAATATTGAATGGCAGCTCATTTATGTATTTTTTTTAAATTGTACTAGGCAAAATGTGCCCGCCACCCCTCCGCATAGACCCTCCCCTGATAAGGCTGATAAGGGTCACCGTCAACCCAAAGCACCTAACCCTCGCATATACCCTCCATGCACGCATCCTTCTGTGAGTGCCGGACATGCGAAACGGCAAATTAAAAAAATAAATTATAGATATTAAAAAAAGGAATTGTGCCGGGCAGTGAGTTATAGACTAACAAATACATATAGTTTTTTTTCATGTATGTATTTATTTAGTTACTTTATTATTTAGAAACATTAGTTGTGGAATAGTTAATCAATATGGAACATTAATTTGACACTTCATGTTTTCCCTATAACTGCAAGCCAGGGTATGTTTGCTTTACATAAATGCATCCCAGCCCTGATGATTTTAAAATCTTAACACAAAATGCTTTTATTTATGTATTTTACAAATATATGGACGCAATCAATATTTTAAGGCTACACAAGTATTACCAATGTCAGATACATTTTACAAATCAGTACAATTTTAAAAATAGGATAGTTTTTTTTATTTCATGGCATAAAGTAATGAAGTGTTTGTAATTTAATATGTACCACAAACGATAAAGTAGAATTTGTTTTATCGGGGCCGGGGGCAGGAAGGAAATCAAAGAACATTTAGCACATAGACACCATCGGTAGGTGGCCTGAACTCATTGATCATCCACAAAAAGGCTATACTTCAAGCCCTAGGACATGAGAAAATTCTGTTCCCGTTTGATGTTAATGGTACAACACCCAACTTCTTTTTTGCTAGTTTTATGCGTTGACCTTACAGATACATTACACACGCAACTCGTTCGTGCTAATGATGCACTTGTGGTCACTCAAGCATTCTCTGAAAGCCTGACTGATTTTCCAGCTGCTGCCGACAAGGGTAACAAAAGCTGCTCAGACGAGTCGGTACATCTGCTGAAGCATCTTTACACCCAGAACCCAAAGACGAACTGCAACACTGGTCGGTACATCGCTGCGGCATCGAAGTTAAACATACTTCCTCTGCACACAAGCGTGTAGAATGAAACGGGGCATATCTATCCAACCAAGGTGAGGCCTGGTCTGCTTAAATTACGTATTTAGTCTATGTACACATTTTCAATGTAGTTGCATCTCTATTTGCACGGCGATACACTTAATCTCAGGCATCACGGTATTTAACGTTCACCGATATTTTCCAGAATTTGAATTCTTAGTTTGTATGTGGTCGATGGTAGAGAAATAGCTTCTCGAACTCAGCTTGGTGTTCAATCTAAGTAAATTTGGTGGACAATTTAAACTGTCTAGGTGTGATAAGACGTTAATAAGTCAGTAGTTTTGTCACACTTTTGGAAAGAACAGTGCTCCAGGCACAATTCCACAATTGAGGTCATTCATTTCGATGTGAACATTTAGTCAATAGGTCTGCCAAACTGGTCCCACTTCTTTGATGATGTCCACAATCAACACATATGTTCCAAAAGCGTCCCCTCTTTAATATTGTGAATGCCATTCTTTACTTATTCAGTGATGACATCTGGAACGTTCCTCTTCTGCATATGAACAAACGGGTTGAACCTGGAATTCATGTTTTTTTTCGAGAGATAGCTGTAAAAAAACTTGACCACTAATTTCAATCAATATTCTGTCCCCGTCACGAGCTGGGGTTCCGTCGTTCTCCTTAAGGGCTCCCATTTGCGAATTTACAATTGTCAGCCTCTTTTTATTTCTGCTGCCTTCATGCTCTACTTGCCGGTCATGACGTCCTCATTTATTTAATTGTTGTGCTCTCTGATTCCGTTTTTCATTCTTTTGTAATTGAACGAAGTTCTGTGTATGTAATATTCTCTTTAGCATCTTTGTCATATTGATCCTCTCAACTCGGAGATCTCTCTGGGCCTCAACGAACACAACACATGAAGGTGATCACGGTGCTTTTGCAATTCAAGTGCCACTTCAGCGTAGGCAAAAGAGAAGGCCAAACCAATTACAAGCAGAAACAATATAGTTAACAGAAACAAATCGAGGTCATGGGGTAGCAGCATTTCAACTAACTCGAAGCAATAACATACACGTCTCGAGAAGATA
Source organism: Lampetra fluviatilis (assembly GCF_964198595.1). Classification (NCBI taxonomy): domain Eukaryota; kingdom Metazoa; phylum Chordata; class Hyperoartia; order Petromyzontiformes; family Petromyzontidae; genus Lampetra; species Lampetra fluviatilis. The sequence continues at coordinate 29,906,370 of NC_136278.1, read as the reverse complement.
ATTAAATGTACATCACTGCTTTAAATAATGCAAGAACATCGAAAGTAGGGGAAAGGCACAAAAGCGAATAGAAAATCCACAACAATACGCGTGTATGGGCCAATTTCTGAAGGTGGACCAGGAACAAAGTGATGACGTACAAGTCACGTGGGAGCAGGATGGAGTGCCTTTTGAAATTTTAAAAGTGAAAAACAACACACCATATAATTACAGACAATCCACATTTCACGTTACCTGTGGATTCGACCCATGTTGGGGATTACAATGAGAGGCGGGGCGAGGAGGGAAATTGCTCAGAGGACAAACACGAGTGAAGAGGCATCTTGTTGACTGCGAAGAAAAGCAAGTGGTTCTAGATTTGAAGTTTTCGTGACTGCAAGGATCCATACTCGTTGGTTTTTTTTCGGTAAAGTCACGTAGGTAAACAAATTAATGAATTCAAATGAAAACAAATAAATTAAATAACGATGTTTCGGAAGCAACACAAGCAACCGTCATCAGCTGTTGACTGCTCCAGCAAAATTACGCCCCAGTAATTTTTACGCCCCAGTAATTTTTGCTGGAGCATTCAACACATGATGATGGTTGCTTGTGTTGCTTCCGAAACGTCGTGATTTAATTTGTTTTCATTTGAATGTATTTTATTTTTTACCTACGTGACTTTACCGAAAAAACCAAAGAGTTAAAGCAAGTGGGTCTGGGCAAGACATACATTGCAAGATGGGTTTGAGACAGCCGATGGGTGAGACTGGGTGGAGAGATGGTAACCCAAGGAGGCGACACTCCAGAAGGGGACAGCCATTGTCAAGGTGGAGCGATGAGCTCGGCTTATACGCAGAGATTACATGAATCGTGGCATTGCAGGACCACGCGGGATTTCAATAACATGTGGAGGCCTTCACGCAGCAACGGAGAGAGATCATTGTTGATGCTCGTTTGAACTATTTGTTCCACTTGATGGGCCAGGCTTATTGCGTTTTATTTGACAGCTTTTTTGGGAAGAATGAAAGTAGATTCTGAATCTTCTTGGTTCTTTCGGTAAAGTCACGTAGAATGGAAATAATAAAATAATAAAAATGAAACATAATGAATTAATTCTCACAACGTTTCGGCCACAACGCAAGCAGCCGTCCTCAGGAGAACATGTCTGTTGAGAAGACTCTGTCGAGAAGACTCTGTCTTCTCCACCTGAGGACGGCTGCTTGCGTTGTGGCCGAAACGTCGTGAGAATTATTTTATTATGTTTCATTTTTATTATTTTATTATTTTCATTCTACGTGACTTTACCGAAAGAACCAAGAAGATGAGTCCCTGCAGTAACGAAAGCTTTAAATCGAAATTTAGATTCTGAATTTATTACGAAGCTAATGTCAAGGTAATTTGGTTGTTGGTTAGAACTATTGTTTTGATGCTTTTCTACAAAAGCACGAATGGATTAGCTTTGTCTGTCTGTCGACAACACGGAGTTACGATAACGCTCGTAACGATGATCCGATATGAATGGAATTTAAGATTAGAGGTTGTGTTGCTATTAGAAACTTACCGTGGTGAAAACTTAGCGAGATTGAGCAAAGTTGACACCCAAAACTTGCCGACAGTGATAACGGGTAAAGCCTTCTTGGGTCAATGTGATGAGATTGCACGCCAATGCGTTCGTTAACGTTTTTGCACGTGGCGTCATCTTGCAACGTCACGTGGCGTGCAATGCCATCTCGTTATACGTCTCACAAACGAATGTTATTCATCACCGGCGACGACTGTTCCACTGCTGAAAGGGAAGCTTCCCACACCCAAAGCTGCGACCGTAACGTAACAATCCACCCAGCAGATGCCTCCGAGCTGAGTGCATCGCTCCGTGTTCGTGGCTTGTTTGTCCTCTCGGGGGGACATTTGCTTCCCTTGGCTGCCACTGTCGGTACGCAAGTGGCAGCCAAGGCCATTATCATCCTTCTTGAGACATATCCTGCCAAAGCCCACTTACTTTGCTAAGCATTCCGGATGTTATTTATAACTTGAGTATGTTTTCTAATCCACTCGTTTCACTTTCCGTCTCTCAAAATAAGTCGGCGTGCACCTCCACGCGCTTGTTTGCACACTCTGAAGTTGTCTTTCTTTCACCGTTGTCGTGAACGTGCACGTTTACCGTCCGTTTGTCACCAGTGCCGGATTATCCTAGTAGCAAAAGTAGCTACATATCCTACGGGCCCGCACTTTCAAGGGCCCCGCGCTAAATGCTTTGAAGCTATCAATTCCGGTTCAGTGATTCTGCACTTGCTCTATTACTACAGTACTATACTGCCTTCAACTTTTATGAACGACTGGGTGTTTAAGGTTAGCGATTTTTTTGTATTATCTGGCTCTATAGCAAATGAAACAATACAATTACTTTACTATATAAGTGAAACATTTGTGTTTTAATATTTACGTGTTTTTTGTTAATTTAGGGCTCCACTATAACATATGCTACAGGCCCCCACACTACCTCACTGTATGTCACAGCGAGGTAGTGTGCGAGGTCAAAACTCGCATAGGAAATCGTTACAAAGTCCAGGCGCGCACTTGATTCTTTCCTTTCTTGTTTATGTATTACTTAAGCTGTACAAGTGGTGGGCACGCACATGCAATCGGGTTGGTGGATCTCACAAACGCTGTGGAAAGTGCCCTTCTCGCAGGGTTTCGAGGTGCCATGCCTTGCGGCATGGGATCGAGTGTTACCCCCTCGCACGTGTGTGTGTTTGTTTGTTTCCCGAGGCACTCCAGTTTCCTTGCGCGTGGAAACATTCACCGTTTGGCCGATGAAACCTGCGCTGCCTCTTCCTGCATGCCTGCGGTGTTGAGCAGTGAGGCAAGGGGCTCATTGAAAGTGGACTCGTCTTTAAGTGAGGCCTTTTCTTCTCCCCCTTCTCTACCGCTTCTTTACAATTGCTGGCAAATATGTAGTGACAACTACGGATTTGAGCAAAGTTGGCTTCGTACGGTGCGAAACAAGTTCAACAAACATACATCATACGTACGACAACTGCAAGTAAAGTTTCGTGTGTTTTTGTTGTTGTTGCAAACCTGCAATGAATGTTGGAGACAACCATGAATTTAAGTTCCAAGGACATTGAGTGTTCTCGCGCTTGAGAAGTGTGTGCCTACGTGTGTCGCACTTGCATTTGAGCGTGTGCCTGCGTGTGTGTGGATCTGCGCAGGGAGTGGTAGTGTAGTGGTTTAAACGCTCTGGGACAAACCTGGTGACCAGAGTCCGATTCTCGCTCATAGCCACCAACACCTGTGGCGATTGTCTGAAATGGGCCTCCCCTAGGTCAACTCAATCTCAAATGAGTACCTGGTGCGATGTGTAAACATCGCCACCGGGGAGAGAAAGGCAGCCAGGCGTGGTGCTGGTCACCCACCCCCTCTTGTGCCATGCTGGCCTTAATAGGTGCTTGCTAACAGCACTTGCTTCAACAGGAGATTTGTATTCTTTGTTTGTGCATACAGTCCTAAGTGTTTAATGCTGTGCCAGGAACTGTGCAATTTCCAAGATGTCATAACTGATTAAATGTATTCGCTAAGTTGCCAAATATATATGTCGATTGGTAAAAAGATATGCCGTTATATTTTTTTTCATAAAATCCTTATTTAACGTAAGTACAACGGATCACATTACTTTGAAGTCCTTATTCAAAATCGCGTTTTAAAATCGCGTCCTTCAAATGTCAATTTAAATTATTTAATTTACATTCTTTAAATTGAATAAGGACATATATCTATTGGCTGGTGCATGTTGACACATTTCACGTCAGACCGTTTAGCAATTCGGTATGCATAGTCTGAATTTTGAGGTATAATAGTTTGTTTTACCTGTGCTTAGAATTGGCAGATACGATTATTTTACGAGATAATTGTGAAATGTATTAGCATTGCCAAAGCATTGGATGAATACATTTACATGCAATCTCTGCAATCCATACAATTCGTTTGAGACTTCACAAGCTTTTTTTAAAAACCCTTCAAGTGTGCATAACGCAGTGCAATACATTAAGAAGTCACTTTCAGTGGATCGCTGCTAGATTCGATTAACAGGATATCCACGTTATATAGTGACATGAATGGATGTATATTTTGGAATAAAAGTTTGAAGTTTCACAGATACAATTTTTTTTTGTTAAAGTCTAAATATTTCAACTTGACACTAAACGCAGGAAATTGTCAAAGCGTTTGACATCGAATGATCAATACGTTTCAGTGATTTGATAGCTTAAAGATTACCGTCATGAAACTATTTCTGTCAGGTGAGTTGATGCCGAAAGTGATGCCATCAGCGGCGGCCGATTTTCCCTTCTTTCCCAGTTCCCTAATACGTCTTGGGCTCAAATAGCCGAAACTTGACAGCACAAGACGACAACAAAAACCACAACCTGACAAAACAAAATTAAAGCAAGTGCAGTGCCGCCCACCTTGCTGGCAAAATAGAATACGGCTATGAAAAAGCACTCGCATTGTGGTTGCAAATTAAATCTCTGGCAGACATTGAAGAACCCCTGGGGCCACAGAGAAAGAAAAAAAATTACATAAAAAACTAAAATGAAAACTAAAATGATTTGGCTTCAGATGTTGAACTTCTTTTGCACCGTACATAGCCAACCGTGCTAATCGGAGGCACGGGGGGGGGGGGAGGTTAGGGCAACAAACTGAACACAAAAAGCTATTCTGAATAAATGAGTTTTCAATCCAGATCTAAAAGTGCATAGCGCCGATAGCTTCCAGATATCGGAAGGAAGAATGTTCCAGACGTTCCAGACGGCCGGAGAGAAGGAACCTGAATTGATATTTAAATAAATATATATCTTACGATGACCTTGGCCTGGAATTTTTCTCAAGATGTGCATCCATATTCAGAAGCGCATAGTCGTAGGCAATTGCCAGCATTTTACAAGTGGGTGGCTAGCTGACAGTTTCAGTGTGCGGTTGAGGCAGCATGGTGACCATCCCGTAAACTTCGAGTGAGAAAAATAAAGGGTTCTAACTGATGGGACGCTGGGCTTAACATGTGCAGGGCATGGGCGCCTTGTCATGTGACTACATGAGGCCTAAACAGATATTTTTCACGTCTCATAAATGCTGATTATTTACGTGAAATGAGCATCGGTTACAAAATCGCGTTTTTAATCGCGTCCTTCAAATGTCAAGCATTGCCCCCTGATGTCCTACAGCCCCCGACTACAAGTGTCTTAAGTCTGCGGCAAGATTGTGACATTAATCTCTACTAACATTACATGTTAAAGCGCAATTCTCTGTCTAGTTTTTTTGCCTGTAAAAAGTACACATGAATATACTACATTTCTTTCACTTTTAAAAATAACAATAACACAAACTTTCATTCCCGCTGTGTTTGATGCCCCGACTCGCTCGTTGGCGTTGTTCCATTACGCTCTGCGCCTCGCGTTCAATCACCACACAACGCCATCTGACCGTACCCTGCTGTACCTTCCCCTGGTAAATCTGAAACAAAAACCCAGAAAGCTAATTGGGTTCACCACCACCAGCCCTGTTGTTGGTCGCTCCCGTTCGTCAACAAGCCCAGCAATAGTTGGAGAGTGGGTTGCTGGACAAAATGCTTAATATAAGCGATGGGCATCGTGGCGCCAGTCGTATGAATACAGCAGCATGCCCGGTAGACAAAGCGGACGGTGTTGTTAGCTGTCCTGTTTAGCGTTGAACATTTGTTTGAGAGTTGTTCTACAGTGACTATCATAACACCCCCTTGAGGGTTTATATACTCCCCTTTAAGCAAGGTCACCGATACAGGGTTGTTTAGTCACCTCCACAGAGGTCTGCCACGGGAGGGAACGATAGCCCACCCCTCCCCCACACTACTCGCTGCCCTCCCCTGTGGTTGCCACCTTAAAATCACGGGATGAGCTCAATGAAGGAAGTGAGAGCTGCATCATGCTACATGCTATGTAGCTCAAGGGACATTACAAGATTCGTGAAGGGGGCGTTGGTGTGAGAGGGGCGAGATGGCTGACAGATGGGCGCTTTGGGACGTGTATATATGGTGTGTGGGTGGGTGGACGGGCAGTGAAGGTGGATGGATTTGAGCGGCCTAGTGGAATGCCTCGCGTTCTGATGGTTCTGAGCAGAAGGTAGGGTGGTGGCAGGGTGGATGGATATCACCGTGGGTGGAGCCATTGCGTGGATGAATGGTAGGGGAGGAGGTCAGAAGTGTGTGGGGCTGGCTTTGGTTAGGTGATGGAGAGATGAGGATGAGGAAGAGGAGAAATGGGTGGATGGATGTTAGTGGAGGGCGGGAGGGCAGTGGATGAATGTGGTCAGTTATGGGCGAGTGGATGGATCTGCGTGACCTGAAATGGACCCGGCAGTGTTTGGGATTGACACAGTGGTGGGTCGGATATGGGGACAGTTAGAGGGGGTGGGTCCTGGATGGATGATGAGGGAAGGGGGTTGAGATGGGATGGAAGTAGAAGAAACTGGTAGAATTAATGCTGGCTGTAGGATGTATGGACACAAATGGGGTTTTGAATAGACGTGGAGAGATGGCACTGGGGGAAGGAGGAGGTGGTGGACCTATGGGTTATTGGATGGAATCATGGAGGGAGAGAGTATGCATGCCGGATGGGTTGAATTGATGATTTTGAATGGAAGCAAAGTGGGTTAAATGGACCTGCAAGCAGCTCTATGGATTCAACACGAATACGAGAAATGCATAAAACGGCAAGGTGGGAGTCCCATGTTTATTCATTGCCTCGAGGAATCGTGTGTGGATTAATTCTAAAACGTGTTTCTTAATGTACGCATTTTAGGGTAATTGCCATGTGGATTAATGAAATGCTTTTCAGTTTGTGTACCTTTCATATATATAAATAAATAAAATTCACACACTTTTGGGAAATATAACATTTATGTTTAGAGAGTTGCAATTTTCAGAAATGGTGTGCTTCGTTGAATCAGCATTTTTATATGGCCATGTGTCATACTCATGTATAAGTGAGTCCAAAGCCCCCCTGGGAATGTCCCACCTGCACTTTAGTACCCAGATATTTCCAGAAACACACCTGCACGAATTGCATCTATATTGCAGGCATTATAAGAATATTCTTGTGCTTTGCATACATAACATATCGAGACATTAGTATTTACATAGATACTGCCATTGCTGGGCTTTAACCAGTAACTAGTGGTGCAGTGGTGCAGTGGTGTAGTGGTCAGTACACCATGCTATGAATCTGGCCACCCGAGTTCGATTCCAGGGCACAGCTGTCATAAGTGGAAAGCTTCGTGTGAGCCACTGCCGATGAGCACGGTTGGCTAATCGCGAATGATGCCAAAGAAATTCAACAAACGTACACACATACAACCATTTCTGGGCAATATCCCCCGCTCTACACCAACCTGCACCGATTAGCGCAGTGAAGTATGGATGAGCCTTCACCCATAAGTGGATTGAAAAAGGGGGCTGTAAATTACTATTATTAACCACCGACCACTAATATAATCACGTAAAGCAATTTTGAAAAATATGCGTAAAGTGTTGTGCATTGCCGCTATTACATCTACTGAGATGGGGCAGTGTACAAATAAAAAAAAACGGTAAGAAGTTGTGTCATGTTATGCCTAATGGGCCACTATGTTGCATCGAAAACTGTTACATGAAACAGTGGGATGATTCGTGTGCGCAAATGCTTTCAAGAAAGTCTCAGCGTTTTCATAAAAGGAGGGCAGGAGCATCTGAGCAACACACACACACAGCATCGCGAGCACTGAACCAAATCCCATTCAAATAGGTTTTCGCCCGAGCATCTTTGTTGTGTGCGCAGCTGGGGGGCTCCGTAACTGTGGCTTGTCCCCAGAGCCCTGCTGTTGGGGAAGGCACCAGTTATTTAGTGAGCTGAAACATGATGCAAAGGCCAGCTTTTAATTAAGTTCAAGTCCGGAGACAATTTTTCAACATTGTAGGTAATTGTCTTGCTAGCAAACTCCGCTAGCAATATCTGGCTTTTAATTATTTTAATTTCGGAGAGTGGTACATTGTCAGATTGATTTATTACACCCGTTTGGAGTGCACGTTTTTTTTTTCTTAGTTTGGCTAATTACAAAATATTTCTGCAATGTTTTTAAGCAGTAATTCGCTATTTATTGTAAGCAAAATACAATGATTATATTTGCATGTAAATGCTTATTTCCACGTACATTAAATATGACATGAGAGTTGATTTGTTTGTTGGCTACATTTCTTTTGGCCATTTCAGTAATAATATGCGTAATTTTGGGGAAGTCAAATGCTGCTGTATGTTAACGTGAGATGTTTCCATGTTTACGTGTATGTGTTTGTTAGTGTGCATTTTACATTTGCTGCAATCAAACCTTACATTTATCCTGGTGACAAATGAAGCCCACTATATTATCAAATTATCCGTGTATTTTTTTTTTACAAATGTCTATAACTAAAAAAAACAATAATGCACCAAAAAAGTAATTCTGGTGTTGCTAAGAACTGACTGGGACATGCTGCATGTGCACATACCCTCGTACATTATGTATGTGAGTCGGAAGATCTTAGGACCTGTCAAGCTGACGCAACGTAGTGAGCAACTTTCCATGCAGCTCCTTGCATGCCATAGTGCACTCTGGATGGTCTCCTCCATCGGATAAACCTGTGGCTGCCATGCTCGCCCTCCCCACCTTGTTAAAGGAGCCCGATCTGTGGTGCCAGATTATGGCATTAAAACAAATTTGCAACACCTCTAATTTTTGCCAGTTGGATGCAACTTGATGAACTCCAAGAATGTTTTATAGCAAGGAGGAGTATGCAGTGAAGCAATTGGCCAAACATGTCCGGTAAATAATTCTCGATCGAGCAAGTTAATGGAAAGTGACATTGGAAGACAATAAAAGAAAATAATCCGCAAGTTGGCCAACCATTTGGTCAAAAGTCCTTCAATTTCACGAGACTGAACGCTGCACTATGTAACCAGCAGTTCTCTGCTGGAATAGTCTACCAGAAAAGAGAGAAGCCTCAATGGAAACAGACTCATTTATCTTCTAAATAATAGAGTCAATTTGACAGCTTTTTATTGATACACTATATTTGCAGAAATATCCTTACGCTGGTATTCACATGTGAAGCTCTTTTTAGTTTTACTTTGTTAAAATAATCAAATATAAATAATAATAACCATAACAATCTCACCATTGTAATGTCAACTTCTCCATGAACTATATTAGCTTCACATACAATTTGCACTTGACATTTCTTGTTTCACAACTATTATTGAGTTGCAGTTTATGCCAATAGTGTTTCTCACTTCGTAATCAGTTTCTCACAGATGCCTTATTTATAATATTTTTTTTATATTCACGTGATTTACTTACAATTTAATTTAAATCTATTGTTTCAATTTGAGCGCAGGCGACAATGTATTGATCAAGCTGTGCTCCGTCTGTGATGGGTGTGATTCACTTCGAGTCTCTAAAAGATACAACTCATCATTTAATGTCGTTTTCTATCAGAGAAAAGTATTGATCGCAGGAGCAGCAGCAGCAACAAGGGTTAAAACAACAACAACAACAAACATTTCTTAAGTTTCACAATGAATGCCAATTCAACAGCGTTTATTTTTTCATTTGCCACAGCATTTATATTCTGTGTCAAATAGCAGGTTTTTATTGCTCCTTAAACGTTATAGAGTGTCCTCCCCTAACCTTGAAAGCCTCCTAGTTGATACATTATAGCATGCCATTTCTGCAGTGGATGACAATACTCCTACCCACACACTCACATATCACACCGGTGAATGCTTCCGCACATTTGGATTACTCCTGGATTACACAAATTTCCCACTCCTCCGATTAGCATAGTTGGCCACGTATGGTGCGAAAGAAGTTCAACATACATACACATTTATATAACTTGAGTTCAAAACGGCCTGTTGACATTACATATGTACTGTAACTTATTCCGTTTGTTTTCACGAGATTTTTAATCTTTGATTATCTTGCCATATAAAAGAAAATCGATATTGTTGTCACTTTTCTTATACTTATTTAAATTATAAAAAAAAAATCAAATATTAAGTTCGATATTAACATTGTGCAGTGAATTACATTGCTTTATAAACATTGGCTCATGTCTGCAGCGATTGATATTCACTCCTTTGTCTCGAACTCGCTTGCTTCTTGCACATTTGATCACTGACCTATTCGTGTGTTCACTGCATCTGCCAATGAACTGGAGTCTGCCTAGCCTGTTTGGCCAACACCTGGTACCAGTCTCTGCAAACGCATGCAACCCCGTGCTTGACCACATCACCCTGAATGTACCCGATCTCATCGGATCTCGGAAGCTAAGCAGCTTGGAGCCTGGCCAATACTCGGATGGGTTGACCACCGGGGCTTTGCCAGGTGTTGTAGGTGTGGATCTGCGAGGTGACTAGGAAACGACAGTGCCGATTGTCAACCCGCTCGTATACATGAATGTTTTCTCCGATATGTCAAACACTACTCGATCATGGTTTTGGTAAAATAGTCCAATGCAGGACCCTCGTGAAAAAGTCTCTTGAGGCTCAGTGGGGCTTTCATGAATACATCGTTTGCATTATTATCGTGAAGTATTGCTGCTGCGTTGCAAGCACGAAGGGCTTGCGCTGAGCACGGATGAGATTTGCAGTCACTGAGGGTTTTAGGTGAGAGTGTTTTGAGCAAATGTCAAAAAAATCGCTGCTTGAGGTGGGGATAAATAGTGCCAGGCTGCGCATCAATTGAGCAGACAGGCTGGAGCTGGGGGTGTGAGCTGGGTAAGGGTTGCGCTAACTCCTCGGCTAAAAAAAAAACCGGGACGTATCATGGAAAGAAGAATATCTCACTATACCCGAAGAGGAGACGACTCCATGTAAATGCGTTGCCTTGAGTGCTGCATTTTTATGGATTTCCCAAGACAGCTCCTCCAGAAGAGAGACGGTGCTGGAAAGGGAGATACACCCCCATGAGAGGTGGCAACCCGAGGTCTGGGCATTTCCCCAGCATTGATTTCGCTGTGCAGCACAAGGATGAGAGCGAGCAGTGAAGATCGCCGTTTTCACACTCATCGTATTACAAAGGCCCATATACCATTACCCCAACAACGCTTGGTGCTAATGGTCTTATAGTAGATATACGAATTAAACACATTTCTTTAAATGAGCAAGGTTACAGGACCAAGGCTGTGGCACGCATGTGTAATCCAGCACTGTGAGGGCGAGGGTCGGTGGATCACACGATTGTCATGGAAGTCTCTTTCCATTGGCATCGAGATGCCTATCCTGGGGTGCCGTGGTGGCTAGGAGATGTTAACTCCCTCGCCTGGTATACAGGAGGTCGTAGGTTCGATCCAGACCCTGACGCCCGCTGTATATTTGAAGTTTGCGTGGTACAAGAAGTTGCGAAATGAGAAAGACGACATGAGGTTGAGCCGCGCAACACAATAAGGTAAAATGTTGGCAGTCCTAGTGTGGTGAAGCACAGCAGCACAGATGAGAGGGAACGGTGATTCTGAGTAAGTCCTTGACGCTCACAGAGGTACCAGCACGTGCATCTTTGTACGAACAATTGCTGCGGTACTCGGAATAAAAGAGCAAAGTTGGAAGAGCTGAACAAGGGTCGAGTGTAGTGCATCGGTGAGTTTAAAAGCATCAACAGAAAAGGATGACACATCAGTTTGTTCAACACATTTTCGGCTCCTACGTGGTCAACGTGCGCTTGATTCGTGGACCCGAGTGGTCTGCTTGGTGGGTGCAGGATTATTTGTATCCAGATATCATCTTTGAGCCCGGTGGATTCTCTTCATTTACAAGTCATGGTACATAGCAGTCCACTGCTTTGTTCTCTTCAAAACATTATGCCAAAAAAGTATGAATTCAAAGTCCCCGGTAAATGGACAGTGCAAAAAAAGTTGCCTTGTTGAGCAAATTCAGTTTAACACGGAGGCTTTCGCGACCAATATCACCCATAATAGAGGGTTTCATATGAGGAACCAAACAGTTAGACTTCTCCACAAATTTGGCTGTCGCCTGATGAAGCTAGTTGTAATTACTGGCGAAACGTCGTACTCAGATTGTAAATGTTGTGGCTTGGCTCTCCAACACACCGGCGTGCTGTACTAGTGACGAATTGGCCACGTTCTGTTTACGTGACAACCCTTACTAGTTGGCTGTGTCGGGCTGTGTGGTGGCGGGTTTTAACGACACATTTATATACTTACACGATCTAACCCCAAAAAAACCTCTTATGGATGAGCAAATCCAATTAATATTTTTTTAACGTACCACATTATAAAGCCACTCTCCAATATTCACAACATGTTGTGTTTCTCCATCCGCTCATGGATATAACGAACCGGCCATACTTGATATAGTTTCAAGCAAAGCGGCCAGGTTTTATTGTTGATCTAGAACTCACGAATCGAGTCCATTCACTGCTAAACCTGCCACCAGTTGCCTCCTTATCATTGCTATATAACCACGTTTACTGTTCCTGTTAACTTCATCCGACGAACACTCCATGCACGTGATGACTACCACGCCGTGTTCAGCAATCGCGCTGCAGGTCGCTGCGCTTCTCCGTTCGCTGATCCTTCTCTCGCGCTGTTGCACTTTGGAATTCCCTCCCGTCGTTCCTTTTCTCCAAACTAATATCACGTTGCGAAAAATCAACAAGGACGGTGTAACGGCTTTGATGGTGCCGTTTGTTACTGGCCACTTGTTTTTTTTTTTACCTGAGGGCCTGTGCTCAACAACGTGTCAAACAAACAATAAGCACGTGCTAAATTGAAATACCATCTTGTGATGTGCATTTTCGCACCTCCGATTAGCACGCTTGGCCACGTATGGCGCGAAAAAGTTCAGCAAAACATACATACGTACGGACATACATTGGTACATTTTTTTACGTTCAAAGAAATCGACTAACGCCTGTCACATTTATGAACGGTTGCGGGCGTGGTTTTTTTCTGCGATTGCTGTTTGTCGCATTCAATTGTGCTTTGAACGGTCCAGTCAATTTGAGAGAGAAGCGGGCGAGGTGTGTGCAACGATGCACGCCACGAGATGGCGGGTGACACACCCGCGACGGAATGCAACATGCGCCATGCGAAGGAGATGATTTTGGAAGGCTAGCACATTGGCTGTGTGGGGAGATTGAAAACGCTAAGTGTCAGCTCTGTGGAAATATTCCACCGTGCAGGCCTTCGAGTTTTGAAAAGCACCTGAAAATATCAGTTGTATAAAGTCACTCGATCTCAAACCGAGGCATATCCTCAATTGTGACTTGCCAGTACATTCCATTCACTCTTTGTTAGATGTATTTATTTCTGAAACCAATTATTTATAACTATGTATTTATTCATTTACTTTCCGGCTAAATGTAGTAAAGTGAGACACTGCATATCAGAATCAGAATCAGAAAGGGTTTTATTCGCCATGAAAGTTCGCACAGACAAGGAATTTACTTTGGCCGGAAGGTGCATACATTCAACATATAGGAATCTTAAATCTTAAATAAGTGGTTTACAAGTCTAACTATACTAAAGGTACAAGTCTAACTAATACTAAAGAGCTAAAGTATGTAAAAATTTAATACAAAAAAATAAAAAATATACAATAGCTATAATATACAATATAAAATTACAAAAATGCAAATAAGGTAACATAGTGCAAATATGGCAGGGTGTCATTGTGCAGATATTGTGTTGCTGTTTGTCATCGGAATGAAGCCATTGCGGTGGAAATGTGCGTAAGTGTCCGTTTAGGGGTACCGCTTTAGGCCGGCGGAGTGATTTCCACTGCGTTTTGGGACCATTGGGGCATAACCTACATCGATTTTCTCACCCCCCCCCCCCCCCATGGATGATAACAGCACCATTGTATGCTGACAATGTCTAGTGACAAGCGTTCTCTGCAGTCTGAGAGGAATGGTAGTTCGGTCAGCTTTTGCACAATGTGCTCTCTTCTCACAATAGTCTGCGCCTACTGGCACTGATCGCAAAGGGACATTCTGTTCCAAACCCCAGCACGGATTGAAGTTTTCCTGAAGGCCAAATATTTGAAACTTCACGAAGGTGGCCATTTGACTGAAACATCAAAGCATTCATTTCCTGCCAGTGATGAGATGAGACAAAAATGGAATTTTTGGTTATTTAAGTTTTTTTTTATTCATTCTATACTATAGCACAATGATTCAGTGAGTGCAATTACATTCCCAGATATTTTACCTTTTCTTTCCAACGCATTCATGCCATTAATAAGCACACGTTCATTCACCTTTGTTCCCGTTTTTTTAAAGAACGTGGAACAAACTCCTTTGCAACTAAAACAATAATGGTACTAAATGTACAATCGTTTTGTTGATCCATTGTTGGATGCCACGGGGGTTGTTTTTACCATATTTCACCATGCTATCCAGTGCAGCAGAACTGGTTCAAATAGCATCATCACGCACCACTGATGTCATCCAGCCATGTCAGGGAAACCAAACTCAGATTGTCAATTCCATAGCGCAAGTGCGTAAAAAAACACACATTAGAAATAATACCTGTTGTATTTAAGGCGTAATCTACTGTTTAGTGGGTCATGTTAATTATTCTGAGCCTACTCACCGATAAGCAATACGCGGGATGCCTGCTGCTGCTGCTGATGATGAAAGTGCCAAGTGAAGTCATGGACAGAGTTGATATTCCACACCTGATTGATTGGTTGTTTGGAAGGCGAAGGAGCTTAATGTACTCGCTGGCACCACGTTTAGCACTTTTGTTTCAAAGGTAGCACTCTGGAATGGGACTTCTGAATAGAAGCCCATAAAATGTTCTTCACTTCGTCATTGCAATTTCCACTCGTTATGTGTGCTCCTCCTGTTTGCTCACTCATATTTTTAAACATATTATGCCAATGAGCCAAAAACATTACTTATGTTAACAGAATGTGAATTGAATCATGATGGGGGGGGGTTTGAAATAATTTTGTGATTCATTGCTGAATTATTTTCTTGGAGGAAATGCTCGTTTTATAGACATACGAGCTTTACTACCTGGCTTCGCCCGGGACTTGGATTCACCACACCCGGCCGCCTTTGTCTCCCCAGTGGCGATGTTCACACCACACCAGTTACTCGTTTGAGGCTGAGTCGACCTAGGGGAGGCCCAAGACCGTTTCAAATACAGGTAGTCCCCGACTTACGATGGAGATGCGTTACGACGACCCCATCGTAAGTTGAAAATATCGTAAGTCGAAAATGGTCTACCCTGCCCAGGAGTCTTAAAGAATGGTGATAATTTAGCAAAACAGAGCAATTTACAGTACCGTGCTGTATAAACTATATACTGTATGTATTTATTAATTACAATACTGTATTGCACAGTAAAATGTAAAGTAAAAAAAACAAGGTCAATTCTTAGCCTACCTATATGAACTGCAATTTCATAGAAAGTTTTTTCAGGAAACAATCCTATCTGTTATAAAAACGTTTAACATGCATTGAACGTATGTATTTTATCGTGGTAACTCTAAAATGAAATCGCTAAAGCTACGTATCATACGTGCATTGAACGTATCGTATCATATTGTACTGCATACTTGAACAATGTTAGGTTGTTGATGGCCACATTAACTTAGTTCTCGGAAGAGGATGATGGTGACGATAAAGCGTTTGGAAGACATGCTTTTTTTTTACTAAAATTGGGCTTTGAAACACAAAAACACATTAAAAAATACACGCGCTAACACCGTGACAACTTAACTCTGTCGACCGCTGGTCAGAGTGAGAGGCATCACACAAGGCAGGAGATTCGTTCAGAACATCCCGGCAGCGTCCCAACGTACAATATCGTACCTCGTACGCTGCTGCGTTTGCCTGCCGCGCGAAATATAAAATATTTTACAATTTTGTCGTATCGCTATCGCCATCGTAAGATCGAAATATCGTAAGTCGGACCATCGTAAGTAAGTCGGGGACTAGCTGTAATCGTCACCGGTGGTGGCCGTGAGCACACTGTGTAACGCTTCCGCATGCGGGTGACATCACAGATGTGACGTCACAGCTCACTGGCCGTGCAAAATATATCCATTATTGGGCTCCCCCCTCCCCCCCCACCCCAAATAAAAAAGTAAATTTTTATACTTTTTGCAAGGTGTACAGTCTGGAAACTACCCACATGCCAAATTTCAAGTTTGTTGCATGACGGGAAGTATGCTAAACATTTCGAACAGACACATATTCACAAATATCCCTTTTATATATATAATATTTGAAACATCTTGTTTTTGTTTTTCACTAACAATGCCATCAACTGGTCATTTATTTTGTTATCATTTAAGGCTAGGCTGAACGTATTGAAAGGTTACCATGCTTTTATGAGCAACCTATATTGTTTTATTCATTATGTAAGCCATCCCCTTAAGAGGTACTTCTTTTCTCACTTGCATCATCAGTGATGATTTCATAATTATTACTATTACTATGGACTTTGGTGGCTATTGTGTAACGTTTTGTGTGTGTGTGCGGGTTCATTATTGTTTCGGTATTCAATACTGAATTGTCCTGAATTCAAATGTCTTTGATTCAAGGTTGTCCCTTAATGCTATCCAGATTTTTCCCCATTTCCTATTTACTGCTGTGGTCGTGAAGCACTCTGAGATGCTGTTTTGTATTTCAATGATGTTTTGTATTTCAATGCGCTGGTTTCATCTGAAGCCACTGCATCGACACAACAAAAGGTGAACGCAGAAATTTCACACGATGTGGACGATAACATTTTATATTGATCCCATTCTATTTAACACGAACAGAGTGTACGCTTGCTGCTAGGAAACCTGAATTTGACTACAAAATCGTAAGTATAAACTGTTATGATATCTATATACCGTAAAGTTGAAAGTAATATTTCGCGGTGTCGCATGCACAATGCTTTTGATTAGGCAAATAGTGCAGGTGGTGGCTTACATGTGGTGATAATATCTTTAAACTCGCAGTTGGACCGATGTGCTAATGAAAAGGGTAAAGGAGTGGTGTTTTTTAAAAGTCAGGAATTCAATGCAGAAGAGGCTCAAGGCATCGAGCACAGTCGACACGTTTAACAATCCAAATGTATAAGCTGCAGACTCTGTCGCCTCGACAGACCTGGTTTTCACCTGAGGACGGCTGCTTGCGTTGTGGCCGAAACGTCGTGAGAATAATTTTATTATGTTTTATTTGTATTATTTTATTACTTCCCTTCTACGTGACTTTACCGAAAGAACCAAGAAGAAGCTGCAAACTGTAAACTTTAGGAGGATTTTTGCATCGGTTAGAAAACTGTGGGATGAGCCCACTCATAATAATAATAATAATTTACATTTCTAAGGCGCATTTCATCTGTAACTCCCAATGCGCCACGTGTGGAAAGCAGGACATTAACAGAACCATGGCAAACGGCCGGAACTAGTGAGTGAATGTCAATTTAAAGAGGCGAGTTTTCAGGACAGACATACATCTATACAACGTCTCTGATTGTCTTATGAGCAAAAGCAAAGTTGCACTGGCAAAAAGTATAATCACGATTCCTGACCATGATGAAATTTTCATCGGTGGTGAGTGATTTCTGAGCCAGTCTTTGCGGAATCGTGGGGGGTTGGGGTGGGTTGGCTTCATCCAGCAGTAGATTAACAGAGCGCTTACACATTAAGAGTGAATCTTTCATTTACCTTGAAAGAAAAACAAATGTCGGTAGAATTCAAAGCAGATTATCTGGCTGTTGCTGCAGAGTAACAAGATGCTTTGTGATCTACCAAATATAGTAACTGCAAAGTTACAGAATATTTAATTGCGTTAAAATGTTTTTTTTAGATCTCCTTTCCAAATTTTATTTTACTTTAAGTAATATAACATGTTCATATTTTGTGAGGCTTATTGTCCAGTAGATGGTACTATAGCTAAGCAACGATACACTGACATTAAGAGCCAGCGTTTGACTTTTTTGAGATTAAAATTAAATGGCATAATCAATAAGGAACTTTGCAAAGTACACTGCGGATTCATCACCGTGATGGCGCCAAAGAGAATAGAAGGTTATCCTGTGACATCTTTTTGAGCCACAATCAGATTCTTCTATTCTTTATACCTGCAGCTTATAACGCACCCCTGGAGGCAGGCTTAGAGATTTTCAGAGCCTCACGTGAGAATTGCAGATGGAGCTCCCGGCCATTACGATATATACACACACACACACATCAAAGATCCCCCGTATAGCCTTAACAGACTGTAGGGGCAAGTGCTGTTAGCGAGCACCTATGAAGGCCGGAACGGTACACGAGGGGGGGCGGGGGGTGAGTGGCCAGCACCATGCCGGACCGCCTTTGCCTCCCTAGCGGTGATGTTTACACATCGCACCAGGTACTCATTTGAGGCTGAGTCGACCTAGGGGAGGCCCAGGATCGGTTCAGATAATCGTCACTGGTGTTGGCCGTGAGCAGGTTTGTAGCGCAGCGCGCTAACCGCTACACTACCGCTCCCCACACACACACACACATATATACACATATACACACACATATATATGAGGGTTGATAAAAAAAAAAGTACCGGGACTGGTTTTATTTAAACAAAACTAAAGGACAACATATCCTTGATCAAATATAGCTATTTCAAAGTAGTCTCCTCCTGATCGAACACGATAGTGATTCCAGCTGCCCTGCCATTTTTGTTCGTGGCATCTGAGTCCTCTTCTTTCGGGGATGCCTTTCAAGTCGCGAGTTGCATTTTGGATGACGTTTGGCACATCCTGAAAATAGAACAGAAAAAAAACTAATTTGGTGCCAAATCTGGTTAATATGTTGGGTGAGGTGGATGAGGAACCAGCGGAGGCTTGTGCTTAGCCAGATATTCTTGTACGGATCGTGCTGAATGTGACGTTGCGTTGTCATGATGCAAGATCCGCACACCCGACTCTCATTCGCTTATATTCTTAGGTTGTTTCGGTAAAGTCACGTAGGTAAAAAAAAATAATTAATAAAAGTAAAATTAAAAATTAAATAAAAATCACGACGTTTCGGAGGCAACACAAGCTTCCGTCTTCAGGTGGAACCGTCACAGCACGATAGCTGTATCAAGTGAGAGAAATTCCAAGAAAACAGTATTTGTATATATATACTGGTTGAGGGTGGGAGGAGCCAAGGTAGGCCCTGAATATTATTTTTGTGAGGTTCGGTGCGGCTGAAGCACGCTGCTAAATAGCTCACTGAGCAGTTCAACTACTCCACGACTTCCCATCTTTTGCCGGCTGAGCCGTGTCGTGTCACGTTGTCCTAAAGGGTTTCAAATCACCCTTCATCGTATCTCTCCAGCTATTTATTGCACTTTTACTCCTTTCATTGCTCTTCATATATAATTCCAGTGCATTGCTTGTTTGGGCCATGCAATGCAAATGCTCCCAACGGTCTTAACCATCTTCTCCTGATTAAAATCTCACACTTTTGTTGGTCTCCTCTCATCTGTGGACTATTTCGTCAGTTCCTTTCTATTTATTTTCAAACAATGCCGACGATCTTTCTCAGCCACGCAAGACGCGTTGCCAAAATACGCTTCGCAATTTCCCACCGAAATGTGCCGCGTTTCAGCCCGATACAGCAAAGTCGGTATTCCGATTGTTTCGTATTATCTCGTCTTGGGTATTGTGCTCAGTCCCTTGCTTTACCAAATAGTTAGTTAACCTTCCCAATATTGGCCTTTACTTTCCCTATCTGAAATGAAAAGTGAATATTTATCCAATATTCTATTTGTGTTTCCTCCAGTGACTCTGCTAAATTATGAATCGGAAAATCAAATGGAGGACACGACGTTGAGTTGGATAATGGCTGGTGGAAGAGACGAATAGACCGAGTGGATGCCAAAGGAGGGAGCGTACATCCGCGGGGGTCACGCACCACAGAGATGAACGAATGAAATGGGCTCGCGTGCAGGAGCCGGATGGATTGTTACATCGTGAGACTGTGAGAGTTCATGACGGCTCGAGGATGACTTCATGCAGCTGTGGATGGAGCATGGACAATGAGATGAGGATGAACGGCATTTTGTTTACACCAAAATAAGCGCACCATTTGGAAGGTCTTGGAGCCATGCCAAAGTATTTTTTTTTTGCTGGCAGTCTGAGACTACTCACCTCTGATATGCCCTTTATCCCGAGGGCACTTTACTTCAGATTGCTCTTCAAGTGGACATCTTCATTACAGTTACAATTTGGATTGTGCACTTCATCTAAAACCTGCTGAATCTCGAGATGCTATATACAATAAGGGTACAGACATAATCGGAGTGCTCCCGTGGTGGGATGGCTAGCACTCTGGACTCGATATCCAGAGGTCTCCACTTCAACCTCTTGGCGTGGCAGTTGAAATTATGGGATGGTTTCTTAACATTCACCATGGAAATCGACATCAGCCATTATCTTTCCACTGCTTGATGAGGGCCTCTCAGTGATTAAGTCATCATTCACAGCCCAGCGATGCCACAATTCATCTTACTCATGCACATGGGTCGATCTCATGGCTCCATCCCAGCTGCAGTCATTCCCTTGGCTGTGTTTACCCTTTGGCTGTTATTCCATCACCAGTCTCGTCCATTGTCCATCATCATTCCTTGCAGCAAATTGTTGTGCCCAACACCATTTCACTACTTTCCTTCATCGCCAATACTACGTCTGATCAGTGTTTTGTTGCTGAGGCTTCCTATTCACCATGCCCATGTGTCGTTCTTTCCCCGCTAGGAGCTTCATTGCAATGGCAGCGTGCACCCCTCCTGTTTGCATGCGCACGTTTCAGATTTTTGTTCGCTCAGCGTCCACGTGTCTGATCAAATTTGTTGTGGTGTGGTAATGTGCTTTTTGGAAAATGTTCTTCTCCGGGGACACCGATACTTAACTTTTCATTTTCAAATTCAATTTGACTCCGTCCTCATTCAGTTTGCTTCCTTATTTTATTATTTTGACCCTTACACACCTCACACAATTGCCCCAGATATGCATGTTCTGCTGTTTACCGAGTGCATCCCTCCGACAACTGTTCATGAAAATAGTTGTACGTGACTTTTGTTCAGCTTCTAATTACCTCAAACAAAAGTTTGCAGCTTCCTTTGCCAGGCTCTTTAATCGTTTCCGGTAGCTCATTTAAATTGGTTGTTAAAATGACTACATCTGAAGTGACCAATACATGAAGACTGATTGTGATCATAATCACAGCCATAGAAAGTTCAAAAGTCAGCTGGTGGGTCTGTAAGCAAACTTTTAGCGGTGTTGTTTTCAGCAATGAGCATGGAGCTGTTGAATAGCAGGGCAAGTATGTTTGTGTGTGTGTGTTTTCAACCTTTAAAGCACATTGCCGAAAGTTGCCACTTGCATGGGTCTTACTGCAAAAGTTGTTGCTTCGAGCCAAGTGTGAGGAAAAATATATGAACTTTAAAATGCATTTTAAATTAATGCTGTAAATGCATTACAATTTGCAGTCAACTTACAATGTGTGTAGCCTGAATGAAGAATCGACATATGTTATGCACTCTTATTTAATTAAGCGGACCAAAACCAACGTTTCAATAAAATGAATGTTTGGCTCTGGTGCCTTGGCCATACATAATTTAGAACTTTATCTTCCCTTACCTGAAAGTTTCAGAGAATACCACATGTATAATTTATGGTGTTTGGCTACAAGAGCCAACATTTTTTATCGAACCAAGCAGGAGCTCTGTGATAGCGATGCAAGATGTCGACCGAGTCTTCCCAATCGCCTTTCAAAAAATAAATCCCTGGGAGGCACACACGATAAAGAAATGGGACCAGAACATTTAGTCACCAATGTGCTGAGGGGAATGATTGTTTATGCTCCGAGAAATATAAATCAATGTGAATGTCAGGATATGTTTTTTTTTCACCCTGCAGCATTGACATCTGATCAAGAACTAATTAAATATTACAGGTTTTCACGCCTGTGCCGTGTGGCTCCCTGATTCGTTTTCAGTTTGTATCGCGGTTTGTTCGGCAACAATGGCCGACGAGCTCGTCGTTCGATTCCCGATGAATCCCCCAGCACGCGGAACGAAACTTGTTCTTCAGTTCCAGTTCGAGAAGAAGCTCCTGGCACGTTGGACATCGTGCCGAACAACGCGTGGCACAACCCAAGACAATGCAACAGGAAGATCTTAACAGCCTGTGAGGTTATTACAACATAAGAGGCATGATCGCTCGATGCTGTACAAGATGCGCATGTGTTCTGAATGTGTGTGGAATGTACGCCTTTTGGCGTCCTCTGGTCTAACACCAATTGAGACGAGGCTCAAAAGAAAGCTGTCTCTCGTGTGGACCAATCAGTTTAAACGAAAATGCGTATATTATCAGAGCATGTTTTTTGTTTGCATTTTGACCACAAGTATTGTGGTTAATGCAGACATGGTTCCTTGTAAAAGGTTTCAGTTTGGTGTTTTAACACCTGTTATGTTATTCGTATTAAGTTAAATTTGTATTATTTTATTTTGTCCCTTCTACGTGACTTTACCGAAAGAACCAAGACTATGAATCCCTGCAGTCACAAAAGCTTTAAATCAAAACCTGTTTTGTTGACAGATAAAAGGGGAAAAACCTATTCTCATATTTTGGTACTGGCAAAGGAGGTCCCATGATGTGTGTGTAATTGATTCTGATTGGTCCACAGTAACACGTGCTTTTTCCTTGACTAGACGCTGGTGCTCAGGCTTGTTATCCGCAGTGGGCAATCTAGATAGCTCACACGCATGGCCTCAGTCCCCGCAAAATACGATTGGAGAATAAATGCCATTGCCACCTTCGGTAACGCAAGTGGTGAAAATATTCTAGATTTGAAGATTTCGTGACTGCAAGGATTCATGCTCTTTGGTTTTTTCGGTAAAGTCACGTCGGTAAATTTTTTAAATAAATTAAATCACGACGTTTCGGAGGCAACACAAGTATCAAGTTACAGTAATTTTGCTGTGACGGCTCCACCTGAAGACGGGAGCTTGTGTTGCCTCCGAAACGTCGTGATTTAATTTGTTTAATTTTTTTACCTACATGATTTTACCGAAAAAAAACAAATAGTATGGTGAATACATCTTTGGCTTCAGGTGGTATTTGCATGCAAGGTAAGCAGTTGAGAGACGAGCAAATACGTAGAGCTGTCGTATTCATTTATTGAAGTAATTTATTAAAATTAGCAAAAGTTATTCTCACATACGAGGCTTAAAGTGCGTGTTTTAAACAATTGCTTTATTTTCAATTTG
Source organism: Lampetra fluviatilis (assembly GCF_964198595.1). NCBI lineage: Eukaryota > Metazoa > Chordata > Hyperoartia > Petromyzontiformes > Petromyzontidae > Lampetra > Lampetra fluviatilis. The sequence goes on along the minus strand of NC_136278.1, from coordinate 29,883,084 downwards.
TGCAGTTATTCATTTTAACAGCTGCCACTGTTCTTTTCCCGGTGTTAGTCTATTAACCGTAGGAAGTTTCGGCTTATTATCCTCCGTCTATTATCCTGTAATGCCGCAGCAGAGGAAGTGATTGGTGGGGGCTTGATGACATTATCAAGTCGGCATTGCGAGATGTTAACTGCCTCGCCTGGTATAAGGGAGGTCGTGGATTTGATCCCTACCCGGACTCCTGTATATTTGTAGTATTTATATTCTCCTCGTGGTCGTGTGGATTTTTCTCCGGGTCCTCAGGGTTTTCCTTCTGCATTTAGAAACATGAGTTTCGAGTATTTAGTTGCTCAAAAATTTCACATAAGCTACTTCGTTGAGCCATCATTTGTGGCCAGGTCACTTCTGAAAGAGAGCTCTATCGCTCAGTGGACCTTACCTGGCAAAATAAAAAATAGATTTTCAAGTTAAGTCCATCATTTTGCTTTTCCCACTGGCTTGGGCTTTTCAAGCGTTTCCTGCCTTCTGGAAGCAGGATACCAGTGTGGCCGCCATTTAAGAAAGATATGTTACAAAATTAACGACCAATAAATTATAACAATACCAATAGATTTTTAATTTTAGTCGATCATTGTATCGATTACTCGACAGAGGGCTCCGGTAATATGTGAGGGTAGCCAGCAGGGGGTGTGAGATTGACTCACGGCATTGTGAACATTGATTGTGGCATTCTGCCAGCTGAGGATGGGTAGAGGCCAATTATTTGGTTGCATTTTCACAGGCGGAATATTCGCGAGTTTTTGTAGCGAGGTTGGGTAGACTGTGAGTGGCTCAGGGAGTCAGAGCTGTGAGTCAGCACCTCTGATACTCTTGAGTTCGAACCTACGTAGCAACGAGAGTATAGGTACCTTTTAGGGACAACAAACTGTGATATATCAGGGCAATACGATGATTTCACAATACGATCAAAGGGGGAAACTAAATGTAAATGCATCCTCTTGACCAGTGCATTGTTACACAATTGACAAAAACTGGGACTCAATGTCCTGGGCAGAATTACAGATTCACAAGGGACAGCTCCCTCAAGAAGAGGGCGAACATGGAAAACCTGGACAGGTGGAAAGCCGAGTAGCAACTGATAATGACACTGGGTTCTCACTTGATGCAGCTATTTCGGCTGTGACGGTCCCACCTGATGACGGAGACTTGTGTTGCCTCCGAAACGTCGTGATTTTTGTTTTTATTTTATTTTCATTAATTTTGATGTTTTACCTACGTGACTTTACCGAAAAAACCTAAGAATATGATTCCTTGCAGTCACGAAAGCTTCAAATCTAGAATTCTCTAGTGGAGTTGAGGCTATGGTCTCAGCGGGGCTATCGATGGACAACACAAGACACCCATCATGTTAAGTTTAGTTTTTTGCATAATTAGTATAGATTTCAGCTCTAAGAATCTAAAAGTATGAGTTTTAATGACATGAGATGAATATTTCAGGGTATGTGACAATGCATGCCTCCTTGTGTGCAGATAAAAAGGTCACTTGAAGGCATTTTGAGAACGATTTTTTTTACAATGATTCCTTTCACGGTTTGTTCTCTCGTGCACTCTGAGAATTCAAAATGGACATTTCATCTCGTGTCACGACACTATGTGCACAATATGAGTTATAATTGGGAAAGAGAAAAATAAAAATTAAATCCACTCCTCAATGCATCACAATTAGCACTTCTATTGAGGGTGGATGAAACTTCGATTTAAAGCTTTCGTGACTGCAGGGATTCATCTTCTTGGTTCTTTCGGTAAAGTCACGTAGAAGGGAAATAATAAAATAACCATAATAAGATAATTCTCACGACGTTTCGGCCACAACGCAAGCAGCCGTCCTCAGGTGAAGAACAGGTCTGTCGAGAAGACAGAGTCTGAAACGTCGTGAGAATTATTTTATTATGGTTTATTTGATTATTTTATTATTTCCCTTCTACGTGACTTTACCGAAAGAACCAAGAAGGTGGATGAAACGTTCGGATTTTTTGTTGTTGTTGCGAGCCTCATGCCAAACGCACGAAAGGACGCAACGAGTCTCACGTCAAACAGACGAGCCTTCGGAGGCCTTGGTGAATCCTTACTCGTCGGATGGGCTCGTGCGCCTCTTTTGCTCAACCACACAAGCTGGCTGGCTGGACAGCTTCGTCTGCCACCAAAGGAACTGACCAATCTCCCGCTGCATCTATCAAGCACGGTCCCACAGGTGCACCCTGGCAGGCATAATTATTACTCAAGTACTGAGTGTGTCTCTGGGGGACGACTGCCTAGGAAACGTTCGTTATTCAGCTTTGAAAAATTGTCAGAGGGGCCAATTTTCTAACTTGCTAAAACCCAGAGGCAATCTGACGCTTTACCATATGTTGTTATTTTTCACCCTGCTTCCCAGCAATACATATTTTTTTTACAAGAATCTCATTATTAACTGTGGCATATGGTAGTTGCTGAGACAGTTTTCTTAAATCATTATTTTGTTAACTTTTTAAATTGAGTTATTTTTCAATCTTTTATTTGGCAAGTTATTGGAATTTGCTCAAGAAGAGAGACGAGAAAGAAAAAGCAATTTTTTTCACAAGCACAGACGTAAGTTAAGAAATTAAATCAATAATATTTACTGTTTTAAAACAGTACAATTATGGTAACTACATTGCATTAATTCAATACTTAAAAAAAAAATTAGTGGCTTTATGCTCAGAGGGATATGAATAGGACATAATGGGACCTCCTTTGTCAGTACCAAAATATAAGAATAGGTTTTCCCATTTTTTCTGGCAACAAAACAGGTGTTAAGATGTTAAAACACCAAACTGAAAATTGCTTGTCTTTGTGCTGTACGACGTTTGGCGTCCTCTGGTCTAACACCGTTTGAGACGAGGCTCCAAAGAAAGCTGTCTCTGGTGTGGACCAATCAGTTTCAAAGACAATGCATATATTATCAGAGTTTGTTTTTTGTTTGCATTCTGACCACAAGTATTGTGGTTAATGCAGACATGATTCCTTGTAAAAGGTTTCTGTTTGGTTTTTAACATCTTAACACCTGTTTTGTTGCCAGAAAACAAAGGGGAAAACCTATTCTCATGAATTGGACACTCTTTCAAAATTACTTCTGTTCCACATGGCATGCTTTTCACAGCCTCATTCTGTGGTCAGTAAGGGCACAATTTGAAGCCCTAATGGCTTAGGCCGGTGTTAGTTTAATATCTGAGCAGGTGGCCAATCAACTACCGCTGTCGGATTATTATCCTGGGCTCTACTTTTATAAGATGGGATCCAGAATGGAATGGAAGGACAGTTGCTACCCAATTATTTTGAGCAGCTGTGTGCACTGGAGCAGTAATGAAATCCATGTCCTACCGACTCTTATCGCAGAGCCACTGGGTCACTCCATAAGTACAGTTGCATGGGAAGAGGTAATGTATAATATTCAACATTGTTTAAAAAACATATCAGAGTCCTATTAAAGTAGATACAAGTGTGATCTGTAGTGGGGTGTAGGGACTCGCATACGCCTGGTCCCTTCTTTGATATTAAAAAGCATGCCAGCTCACACTTAATAGGTCAGACAATGTGACCAGCCAACCGCATCGCAGAGCAAAGCAATTGCTTGAAGCGGAGGACAAATCTTACGAATGATAAAGACAATCTCTTCAATGTGCCAAAGGAATTTCAGGATATTAAGCGTGGCTGCTATCGAGAGAGGAAATGCCCTCTTCACAGTCCTCATGCGTCGTGTCGCACGACCGTCTCATTTATTATCGAAAGTTTCACAAGGACACTGCTCCTTATTCCTCTCAAAAGGACACTGTGCAGCTCACCTTCTTGTAGACTTGTCATAACGAAATTGAACTTGGGGTACATTTAAATATATTACAAAAATAGATTCTTGCCTTTCTCGATCCACCAATGAATGACGGGTTTCCACACGCCATGTCGGTCGTTGGGGTCAGTCTGGGTTGGTGAAGGTGGGAGAGGCAGGACTGCGTCTGCGGTTCTGATATCACTCGCCACTGATGCTAGTCGTGGTCAGAAATCGAACTCGGGTACCCAGATTCATAGGGCAGCACGCTCGCCACTGCACCACTACTCCACCCCATAATATATACATACAGCGTTAGCTCTTTGTTAGGATCTCTTATCTCCGTACCAAGAGCATAGAAATATTGGAAGGCAGGCATGAAATATGGTTTGGATGTAGGGAGATGATTGGCATTGGGTTCGGTGGCTCTAGCGGTTCGGGATATTGACGTACATTTTCGGTGGACCTTGAATATATATGCGTACACAAATTCTATCTGCCCAATAATGCACGAGTAACGACTTTGCTGATCAATATTGATTACAGAGTCATGTAGAAGACAATTAATCCGAAGTATTTTGTCTGTAGGTTTTGTGATGCGTTTTCGGGTTGTACTGCCAGTCATTCGTCATTATTCTGTTCACTTGCTCCGACGGTATTATATATATTCATGAATTTATGCAGTTATTTCTACCTTTAATTATATGTTACTTTGGATTGCGAGAGACACATACAAAAATGTTGATCGCTCTGTTTTCTATTGTTTTAAATAGTATTCATCCTCGAAGAGTTAGTCTGAGATGTTGAATACCCTGCAATTGCAGCTCACACATACAAAGAGATAAGCTTCCTCATTTTATGGGATTTACATGAAGGGAACGTTGAAGGCAAATAGGATAAGCATTGCATTTGCAAAAAAAAAAAATATGTCCAGCATATTTCAAATTGCAAATCTAAATTTAAATTTTATCGATTTTTTAAAACCCCAATTATGCCCTCACAATTAGTTTAATCGGCCATTTACCAATGGCAAGAAAATACACTGACATAAACTCTTTAGGCACGAAACAGAGTTCAGAATACAAATGCATGCATCTACAATTATAATAAAGCACGGGAAAAAACATGTATACAAAAGTGCAATCCACTCACATATTCCTGGAAATTTGTACGAAATTATACGTAAGTAAAATCGGCATGCAAATATAAAAATGCTAAAATATTTCAAAAGTAAATACGCAATTGTACAAAACGAATTATTCCAATACTCTGTCGTGATAGGAACTGCCAGTCTAATGTTTGCAGTTGATTTTTTTTACGTAATAGTCATTTAGCCTCTTTGAAATATGTTTGAACTGGCTGCATGTACATGCAGAGTAATAAGAGCGCACTAAGAAATGACCACTCACCAGATTAAATGTACTAATAACTCGTGTTGCTGTTATACACATGCTGCAGTGTGCATTTTACATTCTGATTTTCCACGAGATCATTGTCTACATTGCCAATGAGGTTAAAGAAAAGATTATAATCTGACTGACAGCCATGCACTGATAGTAAAGGTTTGTGGGTTTTAGTGTGTAAATGTAATTACACTGGTCAACAAAAAAAAACATTTTTTTCTGGCCTGGACTTTTGCAGCTGTTTTAGACTAATTTCAGGGTGCTGATTCCAAATCTGATCTCAGATTTGCTTTATCACATCATTTTATGCTATCGGCATACCCCATTTTCATTGATTTTACCCGAAATTAACTCTGTCACTTATGATTGCAAGTTGTTGCGAGTCAGTGACTGCTTTAGTGTTAAAATATGGTGCTGTATTTTTAGGATAGTGTGTGTATAACATCATTTTATGTAGATATCCGCATTTATTAAAAAAAAATTCTTCTGCAGTTTTTATTGAAAATGCAATATTTGATATCTCAAAAACCTGATGTGACAGACAAAAACTGATGCCAGATTTGGAATCAGCACTCCAAAATTACCTTAAAACCATTGGAACACCTTATGCCAGAAAAAGTGTGTTGACCAGTGTTATCGGTGAACCGTCACGGTACCCGAATTGTAAATGTTGTGGGTTTACTTTCTATCACACACCGGTGCGCTGAAGTAGTACAACTAATTGGTACGTTTCGTTTACGTGACAAACCTCACTAATTGGCTGTGTCGTGTGGTGGAGGGTTTAACGACGCATTTATATTTACGCGATCTAACCCAAAAAAAACTTTCACCATGAATATTATCGGTCGCGAAAGCCTAACGTATACGAACCAAATGTTAACGTGTTAATATTGAATTTCGATTTAAAGCTTTCGTGACTGCAGGGATTCATCTACTTGGTTCTTTCGGTAAAGTCATGTAGAATGAAAATAATAAAATAATAATAAAACATCAGACTCTGTCTTCTCGACAGACATGTTCTTCACCTGAGGACGGCTGCTTGCGTTCTGGCCGAAACGCCGTGAGAATTATTTTATTATGTTTTATTTTTATTATTTTATTATTTACATTCTACGTGACTTTACCGAAAGAACCAAGAAGGTGTTAATATTGCATTATGACTTTTAAAAAAACACGAAAGCGTACATTTAGCAATTGTAGTCATCCAGACTCATGCGGCGCTGATAGGCGTGCAGGCTGTGTGACCGCATCATGCAAGACGGAGGCTTGTAGTGCCCACATTTCCATGAATCCATTCATTGCCTTCAACGACTCTCAAGCATTTCCGCTGCAAATGTGAAGAAGGCTAATTAACAATGCTTCCAGCGACAGCCACCAGCATTGTCTGCAGAGGGGTGGCTGATAATAATGATTTCAATTGGTGGTTGGCCAACACTGTCAACAAAGATTAGTAATGAAAGGGTCAGCTGTAAACAGCACCTGTATTTTGTCACGAGCATAATATAATTCCCGTCTGGTTTTTTTTACTTTCGACGCAGTGTGCGTTCTGTGTGTGCGCGCACGTTCATAACCGTTTCCCTGCGTGCGTTTTTAAATCCTTTATATTAAGTTCACTTGCTTGCTTGCTTGCGCGCTTACGACCGTGCAAATCTTTCGGTCGTTTTTTAACCCACTTCCCGTGATCCAATCGAGCTGACATTTTGCACACAGACTCGTTGTGCGTGACAATTTATTTTCGTGAAAAATGTTTTCCATAACTTTACACTTTTTAGGAAAAAAAATTTTCATATTTAATTTAAAATACCAATGTGATACAAATGAAACTCTTACTCAAGAAAAACAGAAATGAATAATAAAATAAAACCGATGCCACGCATATAAAGGATTTATAGTGAAAAACTTAGTTTTTACGGGTTAACTTTTTTTCTCTCTCTCTTTCCACACGGGCATGTAAAACATCGCCATGCAGATGTGAGTGTGTGTTTGTGGGTTGTATGGGGAGTGGTTGGAGCAGCGGTTAGCGCTCAGAAATTACCCCCCCTCCTCCTCGTGTGCCGTGTCGACCTTCGTAGGTGCTCACTAGCAACACTTGCCCCAACAATCTGTTAAGGATATACGGGGGATATTTGTCTTTGCTTGGGGGTTGTGGGGGAATGCGGGGCGGGGTGTGTGTATATTTCCCTTTCAGATTACCTTGGAGAATGCACTGCACTTTGTTTATCGCTTATGCACTTGTATTTAATGAGCCCAGTTCTCTTGTGTTTTGGCATCCAGATCAACTCGTGCGTTTTTCCACGTTGCATTTTTATTAACGCCATGAGTGTAAAGTTTGTTGGGGTTTTTTTAGTTTGTTTTACACTGCACGATGTAATGGGATGCTGCCGGAGTGTAATTGTCAGCACATTGGACTTGCAATCCACGTCAGGGCAACTGAAAGAAAGTCTTCCAATTCTGTCCGAGCAGCGTTGTAACTCGGCAATAGGCATGTCCGTGTGTGGTGGCGTCAAGTGTGAGTACTCTGCCAAAACGTCCGACCAGTGTTGAAGAGTGAGGGGTGGGGGGGACATGTTTCACTGAAGAGGACCTCTGTAGCCTTGTTGGTGGAGGCCCCTCCAACAGCAGTGATGTGACCCAAGTACATCCAAGGCTGTGCCACTTTACCTTTTACGTAATAAAATATATTAAAATTGTGTTTTTAATTCAAATGGTGATAGCAACAATAATTGTAACTCAAGCACAATATATATCTGTATAATATACCAACAATATGTAGGCATTCTAATTTTCCAGGAAACGGTCCCAATTATTATTATTATTAATATATTGTTGTGTGTTTATCTCAACACATCTTTGATCACGTGTATTTGAATTCCCAGTCGTGATACCAGTGCCTGGGCCCTGGTGAAAGAATAGAATGGAACACCACGTTCACATTAACTTTTTATTAGGGCTCAACACAGCTTGCAGTTTCCCTTTTTACACATTGATGTATTACAGATCTTAAAATAAAAGTAAGGGATTTTATTGTGCATTTCATACGGACAGGATTCGCGCGTGATCAGCATCATGATCAGAATGTAAATTCTCTTCCTGAAAGCCGAATGTTTTGATCAACGCTTAATTTGCTTTTGTGATTTCGATGGCACGCTGCAGTATATACAGCGTGTTTATGCATACACGTGTGTGTGTGTGTGCATTTCCTTAAAACATTGCGGGTAAATTATAAATTGGGATATTTTAACTGCAATGTCTACGTTTTGTTTTTTTCTAAATAACAATTAACAAATTGTCAACACGGTTTAACGTTCGCTTTTTTCAGCCCTTTGTCAATCAAATGCCAGATGAAGACTCCCCCATGCATTTTAATAATGAGTATTGTTTGACCATACTTCACCAGGGTTAGCCTTCATTCAGTGGTTGATTGACAGAAGGCTTGAAAAGTTATTGTGTTGTTGTTGTTTTAATGTCACTCTCCGGATTTTGTTCAGCTTCACGATTGTCGCTGCCAGTCATCATCAACATCATCGCCACCATCTGCAGCAATTCCCATTACAGTTGTAATGTTGCCATTGAACAAGTAGGTTTTTACGACCAATATTATGCATAATAGAGGTGTTTTGGGTTAGATCAGCGTAAATATAAATGTGTTGTAAAAACCCGCCACCACCCGACACAGCCAATTAGTTAATTGTATCACCAGTGTGTTGGAGAGTAAACCCACAACATTTACAATTCGAGTATTTGTGTTGTTCTAGTAACGAATTGGCATATTTTGTTCACGTGACAAACCTGACTTATTGGCTGTATCGGGTGGTGGCCGGTTTAACGACACATTTATATTTGTGCAATATAACACAAAACAACTCTATTATGGACAATGTTGACATTGTTGTTATTACCCAATTATTATTTTATGTTTTTTTTATTTTTATTTATTTTTATTCTTTTTTTTTATCTACGTGACTTTACTGAAAGAACCAAGAATATGAATTCCTGCAGTCACGAAAGTTTTAAGTCTAAATTTATATTGCCCAAAGGGTTTAACACTTTTTATCATCATCACGTTTGCCTATTGAGAGCGAAAGGGATATTTGCTTGTGTAGTCATCCCTCTTTGATTGTATAACGGAACATCGTGAACACAGATTAAATATATATTCCGGAAACAAATATCTGCCTGCGAAAGTCATGCACCTTGGAGCAATGCAATCGTCAACTAAGCACATATGAAAGCCAGGCGGTAGATGATGTGTGAATAATCCTGGCTCACTGTCGTTGTCTTTGTCAAGACTTCCTATTCACCATTTACATTTTCAGGGATTTTCCGGTTTAGGTGCCGTTGAGTATATCACCTCTCAAACTTTTTGCCAAGCACTACTGTAGCCATTTTCATCTCCTTAAGATGGCTTAAGGAGCAGAAAGTTGCCCTAAGTAGTGTGTGGCAAAAGCTGAAGAAGAGGCACACTCAACACGAGGCCTAACCTGAAAGACCACACTTGCAATTGCGAGTGGCTGTGGAAACCTAGTACTATTTTTTTGGAGAAATGTGTTGGGTCACTCACACAAACGTTCCGAAATGTTTTGTTTGTCTATCTACAAATAATACTTTCACTTTATATAGCGTCATTCATGCTAATTGCATTCCATAATGCTGTAAATTAATTATATATACGGACCAAAACCGAGATACAGCTACTACCAAGCAAATTAAAACCCTACTATAAAGCAAATATATATAAAAAAAATCTAATAAAGAAATGGCATCAAAAAAAATAAAAAAAACATCAAAGTTTTCACAATAGAGATGCGAGTTCATAGAGACTTTGAAGTTCAAACGACGTGAGCTAAGAATCCAATAACAAAATGGAGGCTTGTTTAATGGACTGGCTTTTCAGCTCTGGGAAGAAACCAGGGTGCTCTAAGCGAGGCCACGAGTACGAAATGACACTCAAATGATGTATACACATATTGCATAACAACTCATAATGTGTTGTTGTTCTGTATCTCCTCCTACAAATACATAATTATTATTTGTCATAACATTGCTTTGGTGAGCCAATAGGCTGAAGGATAAAACAGCCAAATAGCTCAGTGGACCTTACCTGGTAATTAAAAAATATATATATAGTTTTTAATACTGTGTGTGCAAAAGGTAAAGATGCATCACTGCCACTTCTATGCTGCTACCGTCAGGAGGGCCTCTGCTAGAGGAAGCTCAAGAGAACCCCTCTAAAGGGTAATTCTCCTCTAATTCTAAGCTGGCCAATATATCTTAGAATAAGTGGGAATACCCACGCTTTACCCCACCACACGTGACGCACCAAACGACCGAGACGTGTAAATCTAAGCAAACACGTACGCGCACACTTCCAATTAAATTTCCCCGCAAAGCTTGCCTTGTGATCTTTACGTTCACGCAATTTATACTGAACGATTGCTTGTGTGCTGGTGGTAGGAGTATTGTTCAATCGCAGCATCCTGAGAGATGGCGACAGCTTGGGGGAGGGGGGGGTAGCCTTCATCCAGCAGTGGATTTATCTTAGCTAATGATGATGGATGAAATAGAAGTCACGCTGTGGCCACAGCAGTGCTGGCGTTGAGCAGAGGCCCCAATGGATTGGCGAGACGGGGTGAGTTGAGGAGGCAGTGCCCCGCGTTTGTTGTTGAGGGCTCGCACAGAGCAAGGCTAGTAACGCGTCCCGGAGCACGGCATTCGTGGCAGCCGTCCCAAGCACCTGACAGCCACCACCGAAAGCGAATGGCAGCGACCAAGAAGAGGAAAGCACGGTGTGTGTGAATGGGGACCACACTGTGACAGGTGGCTGGATCACGTTAACGCTGGCTGAGCTAACAAAGCAAACAAGACCCAGTCGCTCACCTTATCGTGTTTACAGTTCGGGTGGAGAAGTCGTGACAGAAATCCACTAGAGAAATTAGACCCTGTAACAAAAAATGTGGGGGAGCCGTGGCGCAGTGGTTAGCGCACGGTGCTGTGAAGACAACGAAGCGAGCTCTCTCGCTGGCCACAGCTATCACCAGTAGCCAGTGACACTGGTAGGAACCTCCTGGTTACACCAGCCCACAGGGGATTATTGTGTCCGTCCGTCCGTCCGTCGTGCATCCAAAAATGGGAGGGGTGGGGCTGGGTGGAGAGGGGAGGGTGGGGAGAGGCTGGGTGGGGAGGGGCAGGGTGGGGAGGGGATGGGTGGGAGGGGTGGCGCTGGGTGGGGAGGGGCTGGTCACCCCGTGGTGCCCTTATAAAACTCAACGTTTAACCTACTCACGCCGGCTTGTGCCCGCCCCTCACAGTCGGGCATATTTGCGGAATACACCACGCCGCTGTTGACCCTGGCCATTGACCGAGCAACCCAACGTTCCTACCAGCTCCCTCCGCAGGAATGTGTTATCTGAACCAGTACTGGCCACCAACTCAAACAACCCCAATAACCAACAAGGTTTTGGGAGATGTATAAACCACTGGGTGATTTCAAACATGCAAGATTATATAATGCGTCATGGGTGCAGCAGTGGTGCAATGGTTCACTTAGAAGCAGGCCTACCTGAGCCTATTGCTACCCATGGCTAACGCCAGTGGTGAGTAATATTCAAACATCTCTTGAACAACCTCACTCTCCTCTACTTCACCAACTTGCAAGGTACGGTCACACAAATCCATTGACTGACATGATATGTAGGCCCTCATCCAGCAGTGGATTTATTTATCATGTATAGCCGCTGACTGAGAGGTGTGCTTATTGATTTATGATGGATATTCATCAAGGGTCACAACCCACAATTATGAAGCAAATCTGGGCTTAAAATCTCTTATTCGTGATTAAACACCAATTTAGCACGTGTGGCACGTTAAATATTTTATATTAATAATGGTACAATTTTAGGCTGTTCAATTTTAATTATGAAATGCAGGAAGTGCTTTTTTCATCGGTTCTCCATACCGAGTTGGAAGTACTGGTCTCAACTAATCTATTTTTATTTTACCAGGTAAGACTCACCGAGATATACAGCTATTTTTCAGAAGCGACCAGGCCACAAATGATAACTCAACGAAGAGGCTTATCGCGTGGAAATTTATAGCATCCAAACACTCTAAACGCATGTTGATTCTAAATGTGGAGGGAAAAACCGGAGCACCCGTAAAAAAATCCACGCGACCACGGGGAGAACACGCAAACTCCAAATATGCAGGCGTGAGGGTCCGGATCCAACCCACGACCTCCTGAAAACCAGGCGAGGTACTTAACGTCTCATTAGAATCAGCCATTGTCCAATCACTGCTTGTGAAGACCTTACCACACCAGCGCACGTGTTATCAATGTAATGTAATTTGTATCACGGTAAAATTGTAGCAAGCTGTGGGAGCGTAATTCAATTCAGGAAGGGAATGGCCTTTTGGGAGAAAAAAATATTAAATTGTTATGTTATCCAAATATTGTATTATGATCCACCTATAGATTTACGGTTGGTGACAACAATTGCTCTTAAAACCAGTGGGCAGGTAGAGAAATATAAGTCATATGTTGCTGCATTAATATGAGGATTGATGTGAAATCGATACAACTGCTACTGTTGTAGTATTCTGCTTGTCTGTTGACTGGGACACTGCAGTAAAAAAGCCTTTTACCCAAGATTGATGGTGAACACCATTCATCTAAAAGCTAATGTGGAAAGCCTGAAAATATAGATTGATATTTATAAAAGCGCAAGTAATATCAGCTCGCATAATTGCCTAGAACTGAGGCTCATGTGTCGGTTGTCTTCAGGTTCTACAAAACCTCCGCCCATGCAACCAAAGGGTACGGTATATTTATCATTGTTTTTTTATAATTTTTTTAATTGTAATATACTTTCCTTTCAGTGTTGTAATATTGTTATGAGCTTATTGTTTATTTCACCCTTTTTCTGCTTAAATTTGGCCCTAGTCAACATGTGATTGTTATTGTTTTTACGATTTTATATTTTTTTCCGTGGCTAATGAAGAGCAACTATATGAGATTTAGTTCTAAGGGATTTAGTCATTTAATGTATTCGTCTGAGATAAGGTGAATTTCAGTAATGCCGCCTTGACATAAACAAATATTATTCTAATTAACACGTAGGCTTTCGCGGCCAATATTATTCATAATCAACGTTTTTGGGTTAGATCTCGTTATTTATAAATGTGTCGTAACCCTCCACCACCCGACACGTTTAATCAGCAAAAAAGTGTCACGTTGACAAAAGACAAATAGTTCACTACTTTAGCCCACCACCGGTGTGTTGAAGCGTGAAACCACAACATTTGGCTATGTCGGGTGGTGGAGGGTTACGACACATTTATAAATAACGCTATCTAACCCAAAAACGTTGATTATAAATTATTCTAATTTACGCAACATTTACTTAGAAATCGTAATTCGTGATGTAATGAACCAATACATATTCATAATCTGCATAATTCACGTATCCATTTTGGACGACACACTCTTTGCAAGTGTAATATCTTAGTTTAGGAGGTACGTGGTCAAACTGGAATCTCTGTTTCGTGTGTAAGTTTGGTGATTGGAAGTACTTCAGTAGTTTGGAGAGGTCCATGGATTTCAAGAGCGATAGGGAGGTTGCTGACATAGAATTAGACACATTTTTTGACAATGGATGTTGAAATTATTGAGAAGATGACAGACCTAAAGTGGAGATGAAAAGGCACAGAAATAAGTTTACCATTGTGTTTGATGGATGGTAGATGATGGAGGGTTTGGAGGCGGTGGTTGGAGGCGAAGGGAGAGAGCTCAAACAAAACTTAAATCGTGAGAATTTAAAGTCCGGTTTCGAGATGGTAGTCATTCCACCACGTGTTAAAGGAGTGAGAACACCCGTGGAGGTGGTAGTCAGAGGGGGGCCTTCAGAGACAGAGTCGCGGCTATGAGGGTGTTTGTCGAGCGACGGTGACACAGAGAGAAGATGTCAGTGGTGACATCTTGCAGGTGAATGTGGACGACATTTTTTTGAGCAGATTTTTAGCTGTGCAAAATTAACAGGAGGTGGCTTGTGTATTTGTGGAGAATTGTTACCTTATTGCAAAAGATGCAGGATACATCCAATTGTATTCAAATGCTGCTATCATCTGACCACAAAGTGACACAGTGATGGCCAAAATAGCTACATGATTCAGGCATAATGTTAGTGTCTGGCTAGATGATACGTATGCATATAGGTTGCACTTCTTATGCACTGTAGGTAGCCAACCATGATAATGGGAGATGATGCATTTTGCCGGCCTTTATTATTCGAGTGAAAATGACCCAAACTGTTTCTCGCGTTCCCATTATATAGGCGCTCAGGAAATTATTTAGGGTAAGATAAATCTTAAAAGTAAGTTGCCTAATGCAGAGATTACGTGGACCCTGTGGCTCTGGTGCACCTTGACATTTCATTTGGAACTTCAAAACTCCACGGCTGGATCATGCGATTGCAGTCGATTGTTTAACAAGGAAATAGATCATTACCAGTCACTTTTCATTTGAAGGCATTTCTTGACTTTCAAGGGCAGCTAGGAAAATGGCATAACATATTGCTTGTATGAGCACTCTATTATTTACGTTTGAGGTAATGGAGTGAGAACAGCACCTTTTTTCCCTCCATCCTCTTTACGTTTGAGGCAATTTCCATATAATTGCCTCCAAATGCCAGACGCGTAGTTTATTTATTTAAAAAAATTCAATTTGTAGTTTGGGTCTGAAAAAAAATACCTTTGATGAAATGTGGTCAAATGGTGTGTTAGGGCTATATGAGTTTTAAATAATTAATTGTATTCAGAATTTGATGGGAAATGTATGCATCGCATTTAGATTGACTCCGCTTGAACGGCAAATGTGGTGGTAGTTAGACCACCTGCAAAAGGGGCATTTGGGGATATTGGACTGTGTTGTTTAAATGAGTGGATGATTGAATAAGTTGGTACACACATTTAAAAAACTATAGTTTAATGGGTCATGGCAAACTAAAAGTGGAACTTAAATGAAGTTTAATAGAAAGCTGTCAACCCAGCACCAATGTAAAACACACATGCTGCACTTTCTGTCCATATTCTCCAAGCACATCTATTTTTGACTGCAGAAGTCGTGTTTTATCCCTCTTGAGCTGATTATGTTATATGGAGTGTTTGGTAATACTGCACTCGTATAGTATTTAAAATGCTGCATTAAAAACCAAATTCGTGAATATAATCTACGAGTGAGTAAAGGAACATAAGTTGTTCTTGCTGTTTGCATGTCAGTTTAATATTTTAAACACTGAATTACATAAATACACTTTCAAATCATTAGACCTCCTTTTCCAGTACCAAAATATAATAATAGGGGTTTTCCCCTTTTTTCTGGCAACAAACCCTATTATTATATTTCGGTACTGGCAAAGGAGGTCTAATGATGTAGATGCTTACCCCGAGCCCTCATTACTTTGATAGTGGCATTGTCTTTGGGCTGTACGCCTTTTGGTGTCCTCTGGTCTAGCACCAATTGAGACGAGGCTCAAAAGAAAGCCGTCTCTGGTGTGGACCAATCAGTTTCAAGGACAATGCATCTATTATCAGTGTGTTTTTTGTTTGTATTTTGACCACAAGTATTGTGGTTAATGCACACATGATTCATCGTAAAAAGGTTTCAGTTTTGTTGCCAGAAAAAAAGGGGTAAACCCTATTATTACACTTTCAAATGCTCAAATACATGTTTTAGACGTAATCATATATTGGGAAAAAGTAACAGTTGTATGGAATTCTAAATATGAGTAAAAAATGTACACCTGAATGTTGCACCTGCACTTCGGTTGATATCTTTGCAGTGAAAATTGCTGCATTTTTATGCAATTTTACACTTCCTGCTGCTTCGAATTAGTTTCAATGTAGGTGAAGGAACAACGTGAACGAAATTCGTATTGCCACAAATACAGACAAATGATTAGAATGCACCTCTTTAGGGACGTACGGGGGCAATGTTTCCAAAGGCATTTCACGGGTGCATTCTTTAATGATGAAAGTAGCTTTGATCCTTTGCTAAAAGCCCTCAAAAGGCAACCACGAAGCAAGAAAATGACACTCTTAGAATCGAAATGAAGCAAATTGGAGAATAATATTGACGACAGCACGTGTTGCTATTACCTGCCCCAATAAAAACGTTCATGGAAACATTACAAATAAGATTATTATATTTACGTATGGCTTATTACTTTTGAAATATGAATTTAATATACAAGTTTGACTGCCTTTCCTCTTTCAAAAACTAGGTTATGTTGTCCATAGATCACTAATGGCCTTAGGAGCCATGACCTACCTTCTTCCCAATGGAATAGGCAACAATTTTAATGACATACTTTGCCTGAATTGGTCAACATTTTTAATATATATAAAAACATGTTTTTATTCTACTCTGAGATTCCAATACATTTATGAACGCCATGCAAATTGTCATTTCACAGAGGTTGATAATACGTTCAAATGCTTTGTAAGTCGTGGCCAAAAAAAATTAAGGATGAGGCCTTACCAGCACAGTGAATGGGTCTCGAGGCCACGTTAAGTGGAAGCAACTAAGTGATAGTTGATTCCCTTTCCGTGCATGAAGTGGAATGTGCAGTGGTGCTCTCAATCGTGCAATGACAACAACCGCCATACGCCACTAAGTTGGTAGCGATGTCACCACTTTTTCCGTGGCAAGTTAGGGGCACTTTCAGACAGAGCCGTCATCATCTCGTACTGTGCTGTTCCTCATGGGGTTGGCAGTGTGTTGCGACGTCCTCCTCCGTCCACTTTTCCACGCACTCTGCGCGTCTCGCCGTGTTGTTAATCTGCCTCCACGTCCTTGCACGTACGTCATCCGCGCATCACCTTCTTGCTTTACCCCCGGGGTATCTGACCAGAGGTCCATCCTTTTTATCGTCTATGCCTTTCTGCACAAAATCCACGTTTATGGAGAAGGTGTCCACGAAAAAAATTATTTCTGGGATTGTATATTTTCATAGAGTCCACTTTTAAGAGATAGTATTACCAATCCTAGCTATATCTTCTTGGTTCTTTCGGTAAAGTCACGTAGAAGGAAAATAATAAAGCAATACAAATTAAAATAATAAAATTATGATGTTATTATGTTTTATTTTATGTTGTATTTTTATTATTTTATTATTTCCCTTCTACGTGACTTTACCGAAAGAACCAAGAAGATGAATCCCTGCAGTCACGAAAGCTTTACATCGAAACCTAGCTATATCATCAAGTTCCCGAGAGCAGACAGACATGTGACGGTGGTGGCACGACCCCAACAAGAAGGAGACCAACCTCAGCTCATTTGTGCTGTTTTACCCATGATGCCTGAAGTGTCTGCTCGTGCCATGCCAGGTGCACTTTGCTCAATACTTTGAGCAACAACGACTACAACCGCCATTCGTCACTAAGTGGCGGTGACGTCACCACAGCGCTTGTACCAGGCTACGTGCACTTTAATGCCACGTGGAGTGTCGAACGCCCGCTGGCAGGAGGCCATGGGATAGACCCAGGTGCGATGGGTTGACTGAGCGACACCCTTGGAAAGGGACATAATGCTTGTTGTGCACATGACATGGGGGCCGTCCATAAATGACGTCACGCACCTAGGGGGGGGGGGTCAGACATTTGTGACGATGTGTGACGAGGGGGGAGGGGGGTTTGAGAAATGTGACGTCACATCAAAATGCGCAACTTTAAATAAATATAGACAACACGTTCTACTTAATTAAATATACTTTTTAATAAATGTTTTCTCCTACAACAGAGTGCAGCGCCACATTAAATACGCACTACAATGACAATAGTTTAAAGCGATTTGAAGCATGTTTTATTTTCAAAATGGAAATATGGTTTTGGGGGGGGCGGCAGAGCTTTGTGACGTCATATTTGAGAGGGGGGGTCTGACTTTTCGTGACGCCGTGTAACGAGGGGGGGGGGGGGTCAAAAAAATCGTCCAAAATCGCGTGACGTAATTTATGGACGGCCCCTTGTGCATTTCAACACGTGCAGAGCACAGTTCCACAAATGCTAAACGTGGCATATGACCCCCCCCCCCCCTTAGCATTCTTGATACGTGCGCATCAGACATTGGCCGCCCTTCCGCCTTAACCAGGCGCAGGCGAGTGGCGTACCCATTCGTAGCATCGCTGTGCTGTGCGTAATGACGCCTCGAACGCATTAAGGGTGCGATTAACTCCAAAAGTACACATAATGGTAATTTAATCACCACCTCCGTGCACCCGCATAAGTAAGCGTGATATTTATTTATTGTTCACCTCATATATATATGCATATATATATATAAATTATACACATTGCCTTCAGTATCAAAAGGGAATAGTAAGTAGCTCGGCTGCATTGGCACGCGAAAGGGCTCATTGTCTTTGAACCAAAACTGATAGAATAGAAGCAGTTAACGAAAACGCATGGCGTTAAAGTATACGGAGATATATTTTTCACGTACAAGTCGGAAAACAACAGAATAATTTGAACAGTCTGGAATGCGCGTGGTAATTCTTCGGACGGCGATGCTCACTCGGAATTTATTGTCCAGTTGACTCGCAAGAGGTTAGAGCTCGGGGTCAAGTTGATTTGTCCACTGTGTAACTTTTAAATGCCCTTTTTAATCTGTTCATAGCAGCAAAGCACCAAGACATTTATATCTATCCATATCTATATAAATGCAGGATCAACACTAAAGTGCAACGAATGGCACTGTGTAGCCTCTGGGTATAATATAAGGCAGTCCTAAACAAAATGATGGTATCACGCTCCCTGTCTGTCTCTCATGTTTATTTGGCGATTGTGCGCTTTTTTTCTACTTCTTCATTTTAGAGAAGAAGAAGAAAATAAAATACCCGCCAACGATTTTATATCTCAATCGGTAGATCTCTGGTCGTGGCACGATGCGCTTTTTTTCTGGTGACAATGTGTTTTTGTGCCGTGAGATGGGACACCTTCGACAGTGCTTCAGCATGGTACAGTCCCAGCGAGTGTCGTGGTCACACGCTGAAGAGACACCCTCGAATATAATGGGTTTAAGGTAAATGTGACCGGTGTACGGCACTGCTATAGCAAAGCTATTTTTAGTTTTTATCACCGGGAGAGTGAATAAGCGCAGTTATTTTGCGTTTCCTTCTGCAGTTTGACACTTTCCACCTAATCGGTAGAAAATTGGGAATACGGTCCACAATTTGTTATCTTGCTTGTCATACAATTAAGGCACGCGTTAAAGTGTTTTCTTATGCCTCCCAGAATATGTATGTTGTACCACACCTTAGGGACGTACAAAATTGTGAAATGTCTAACGATCGCCTCGCAGTGAAATTGACAAGAGGCTATTTTACCACACATGAATCGAGATGAGTATATCACGTGAGTCGTTCTCACACAAGAGATCCTGGAAGACTTGTCTTTGAATTATGCCACATCATTGAAAGACACCACGTGACCCTATTCACTGAAAGCGCCGTTCCAGCATAAATAATTCAGATTTTGATTATTTGCTGTCAACATGTGACCATATATTTGAATACATATAAAGAGAGAAATGCATGATCTTTCTAGGTGATAATTTTTTCATATATATAACGGTATGCTAAACCTGAAATGCATCAGCTCACCGGGAAAGGTAATCACATGCACTATTGCAACTATCAAATGAATGCATATGTACTGAACCCTCCAGCAGACAGCAATAATTTTTCCAGATGGGAAACCGATCTGTGGTGCTGAATGCCGGTTTTTGCTTCGTCGGTTTGAAAAATTGCTTAAATTTGCATTCTGCTTTCGTCCCTCGGCTTGGTGCTTAGTATTTATCACCCTAAAATGTTACGCCCTAATGAAGGTAGATATCAAAGTCACTTCCCATTATGGGCCATCATTCAAACGGTGGTTTTGATTTATACTTTCGCTGGGCTGAATTCCGCGTTTGAAAAAGTTTTCGGCACCTGCTGATGGAGTTTTGTTGTTGTTGTTGTTGTTGAGTTGGTGATCATGGTGGTGGTCGTGTGGATTAACAATGTTGCTGTTTTTGCACTTTGATTATATGAATAAATTGAACTTGAATTCCATACGAATAGAATGCATATATCGCAGTAATATATTGCTAATTTCAGTTGAGGATAAATTATATAGTAGCCAATTCGGTATTTCTTTTATATTGTCAATCTACCATGAGAGATTGATACGGAATTCTATCAGTACCAGACAGCCATGGGAATCGGTGCGTCCTGCCGACTTTAATGTGCGGTTGAAAAACATGGTCATAAATGAAAAATATGGAACAAAGACTGAAAAGTGCACAAAGAAGCATGGAGAGAGGAAGCATGCTTGAGAACATGCGCAAGTTAATGACATCATCCAAGCTCATGTTGTTGTTCATTTTTCTGTGCTGATGCACTATAGATATCCCTTGCAAGCTAGCTGGGTAACTGGCTAAACGGGACTTTCCATGTAACAAATATACATTGTTTGATCGATAATAAAAAATTAAGCTAAGCTCAGCTATGTTTTATTTGACCAGATAGAAATCTGCAACAGAGCTATATATACCAGGTTAGCGATCTGGCCACAAATTATAGCTCAAAGATGTGGCTCATCCAGTGTGGGAATCACGTGGAAATGTATCGCAGCCGAATACTCTAAACGCATGTTTCTAAATGTGGAGGGAAAAATCGGAGAAGCCGTAGAAAAAATCCACACAACCATGGGAAGAGAGACACGCAAACTCCAAATATACAGCAGGCGTCAGGGTTGGGATTTAACCCATCACATCCTGTATACTGGACGAGGTAGTTAACATCTCGCCAACAAGTAAGTGGGCTTGGGCAGGACGCGTCGCTAGGAGAGATGATGGAGTGTGTTCATGGATGATAACGGGGAGGTGTGGTACGTGTCCGAGAGTACGTCCACCGAGGAGATGGAGCGAAGGGATCGGTTCACGTGCTGGATGGGTTGTTGCATCCCAGGATTGTGAGAGGTGGCAATGGTTTTAGGAAGCCTTCTTCCAGCAGAGAATTTCATCATGGCTGATGGTGTTGATGACCAGTGTGTTTTTACATAATTTGTTCCCTAAAATCCCACAGCCACGAGAGATTAATTCCGCTGTAATGACAAAATACGTTCATCACGTGGTTACTTACATGGTTATTAGGTAAGAAAGGTGGGGTAGGTAAGTTACGTAGATTGGCAGGTTGTGTAGGTTGATAGTTAGGTAGGGGGACTAGGTAGATAGGATAGGCAGGTTTGGTCGGTTGGCAAAGTAGGTAGGGTAGGAAGTTAAGTTATAAAGGTAGGAAGTGTAGGTTGGTAGATTGGTGAGAAAAGTCAGATATGTAGGTAATGTTGGTAAGGTTATGTAGGTAGACTTCAGCAATCAATGTTGGAAGCCACAGTGTTGGAGCAAAGCTTGAAATATTAAGCTACAAATATATTTACGCGTATGTGTGTTGAACTTCTTTCGTACCGTATGTAGCCAAACGTGCTAATCAGAGGTGCGGGGGAAGGAAACCAAACAACGTATTCAAAATAAATACAGCTCAAGGTTACAAATGTATTATAATATAAAATAAGAAACGAAATATCGAATATACTTAAAAAAGTAATATTCACATGTATTAAAAAGTTGCGTGATATATTTGAACAAAATCCAATGTATTGTTAAAGCTTTCCCGCAACATCTCTTTCATTGAATGTGACGTGGAGTACATAGTAACGCGGCAATTCCTCCAGCACCAGAGAAGTGCTGAATTTATTATCACGTGACATCCGCGGTAGGCACCCTCCGCTCGGTGATCAGACAGACATGTAATTGACCATTAAAACGTTAATGTAGTTTCATTCACAGCTTTTAAACGGCACTTCCCTTCCCAAGGCTCCACCTATTTGTCTTGATTTAAAATCTTGCCGTAACAACGTGCACGTGACTTACTCTTGCCAACAGAGGCTGCTGACACACCAACCTCATTTGTTTATTGATTTTAATATGAATAATAAATCATCATCCTTCACAGCCATTTGTCAGTCCACTGCTGAATGAGGGCCTCCCCACACCATGTCAATCATAAGGGTTGTTTGACCATACTTCACCACCCTGGCGAGTGCATGTTGATGATTGGTTCAGATACTACTCGCTACTGCAATTAGTCGTGGTTGGAAATTGAACTGTGGCCCCTGGGTTCATAGCGCAGTGCACACACCACACTCTCTCCACCCTTTACTCGTATAATAGTCGGGAAAAATATAACCAAACGATCTTCATTTGAAGCTTTCGTGACTGCAGGAATCAATACTCTTTGTTTTTTTCGGTAAAGTCACGTACTGTAGGTAGAAAAAACAACTTCAACCGAGAAGATGGGTACAAACTGAGCAATCATTGGAAGGACGTTATTAACCAGGTAAAGTCTTAACTCACTGTGATGTTTCCATCCAGCTGCCTATGTCAGCTGTTATTTCCGACTCTGTGTCTCTCTCTCTGTGCCTCTCTCTTAGATCTCTCACGTGTCCTTTGGATTGCACTTTCATGCTCATATGTCCTTTGGATTGCATCTCTCATGCTTACATGTCCTTTGGATTGCACTCTCATGGTGCTCATCTCTCATTAACACTGCTGTTGTGCACATATGCGGGGATGATACTCTTATGCGGTGACGGAAGCTCATTCATGCCAATCTCCCTCCCTAATCTCTCTCTCCCTAATCTCCCCCATTAACACAACTGACGTGCTTGCGTCCGTGGATGGAATTCCTTTCCAGCTCAGACCCCGCTTGCTTGCCCATCGCCACATAAATAACCTCTTGTTGCAACAGCTCTCTCGCTGGTTCAGCAGTTTGACTGCTGGATTATTTTCCCGCCTGAGGACGACCACTTGTGTTGCGATCGAAACGTCGTGATATATATTTTTTATATATTTTTTTCTACCTACGTGAGTTTACCGAAAGAACCAAAGAGTATGTACTGTAACCATGCATATTGAAAGAGCATAATGTTGTCAATCCATGTATGTATTTATTTTCTTCCCTGCAATTGAATCGGTGTGAAAGGCCTTAAAAAGCTCTCCTTCGTTTTTTTTAGGTCCTGAGTTGCAACGATGCATTGCCACTTTCGCCAACCTGAGTTGACCTACGAATGTCGTATTGGTCAGCGGTGGATTTCCCATCTCTGCTCCACTTCATTTCTCATTCCGCTTGTGAGTCGAGCAAGCGGCGTCTCGGCGAGAGGGGAGCAGCTGCAGTCTCTTGCTTCATCGGTGTAAACAAGGCGTCATTCCCCGCGCTCGATTGACGTGACCTCATTCGGCAGGATTCACGTCACATTTGAGCCGTAACACATCGTGCTCCCAGTCTCTGGAAAAAAAATACATATCTATATTATTATTTGTTTCTTTCAGTTAAGTCACGTCTAAAGATAAAATAATAAATTAAATTAAATAATAGAATACGACGTTTCGATTGCAACACAAACAATCATCATCAGGTATAATGAAATAGCGACATAAAATCTAACCAGAAAACTATAGACAGACATATTAGCAGACAGATATCACCAAGATACATAGCGAGAGCAACACAGGTAACAGAGAGGGGTGATCGTCTCTGTGTGGTGGCCTTAAATTTAATTTAATTTATTATTTTATCTTTAGACGTGACTTAACCGAAAGAAACAAATAATAATTCCTGCAGTCACGAAAGTTCTAAAATTTAGATTGAACATATCTATATGTATAAAATATCTGACAGTAAAATGGTAAAAATGTATCCCAGCAATTACTTGCTTGTGCCACTGCCGACAGAAGAGCCTCCACTAGAGGGCCCTCTATTGAGCCCCTTTAGAAGGTAGTTTAATCTTGCCTTCCACGCTGGTCAGATTATTTGAATATATGGGAGTATACCCACACTTTACCACACTCAACTTTCCAATTGACTAACTGTGCTTTGCGCTTTTATACTGCATGTGTGGACAGGGACTGGGTGATTTAAGACTAAACTTAAACTCATAAACATTTTTTTTATTATTACACCAGGTAAGGCCCACTGAGCTAAGTAGCTTTTTCAGAAGCGACCTGGCCACAAACGATAGCTCAACGAAGTGGCTTATAACGTGGGCGTTTATAGCAGCCGAATACTCTAACCGCGTTTTTCTCAACGTGGAGGGAAAACCCGGAGGACCTGGATAAAAATACACGCGACCACAAGGAAAACATGCAAACTCGAGGTATACAGGCGTCAGGGTTGGGATCGAACCCACGATCTCCTGTATACCACGCAAGGCAGTTAACATCTCGCTACCGTGGCGCCTTTAAGACACATGCCCCATTGTTTCAATCGCTACATTGAACGATCTTCTTGGTTCTTTCGGTAAAGTCACGTAGAAGGAAAATAATAAAATAATAAGAAAACATTTTCTCACGACGTTTCGGCCACAACGCAAGCAGCCTCAGGACGGCTGCTTGCGTTGTGGCCGAAACGTCGTGAGAATTATTTTATCATGTTTTATTTTTATTATTTTATTATTTTCCTTCTACGTGACTTTACCGAAAGAACCAAGAAGATGAATCCCTGCAGTCGCGAAAGCTTTAAATCGAAATTTACATTGAACGAGTTGTAATTGAACCAGCGACCTCTGGATTGCAAGTCCAGTCAGCGCGCTACAATCATACGAATGCAAATATCCCACGTGTGATTACAGGTATTAAATAGCACATATAGAATGAAACCCCCGTTGACTGCATAGCAATGCTTTGTCGTAATGACGGCCTCTTTTGAAGGCGGCATTGAGACGCGAGAGACGACGACGCTTCTGAACAAGTTCAAACGCAATTTGGATGGGCATGCAGCCCTCCAGGGTGCCGGGGGGGGGGCAGCAGCGGGGGGGGGGGGGCAGTGCAGTTGCCGCAGTGAAGCTGCCCGATTACAGCACTTGGGAAGGCGAAGACGGCTCCCAAAGCGCTTGAAGCAACTCACGTGTGAAAACAAGGTGCCGAATCAAACGTGGCTGACAACAAACATTCCGCGTCTCACGCTGGGTGCAATGCGAGCACGTGCCAGGGAAGCAATTGATGACTGAGCATTCTCTCCGCAACCACACCGGTGCTCGAATTGTCTTATTGTCGGCTCGTGAGTAAAGTGTGTGTGTGTGTGTTTATTTTCTCGTGGCCTTCCACAGTGCAGATAAGCAGCAATGCGTCCAGCGTTGTGACCGCGCAGTGATATTGCTGCAGTGGCTGTAGCTTGGCTTACGAAGGCGATGGTCCTCATGAAAGTGACATCAAGCGTCAATTTCATTTGCTTCAATTATTCACAGTGTGTGCTTCTCACCTAAAAAAGAGCACGCCTTCGAAATGGGGAACCCTCCAAAACATTGCTTTAGGCCTGCAAAATTCACATCAGATAAATGAACCTCATGGCGCGACCCTGGGATTCCGAATAAACGGAAGTCAAGATCGTAATCAATTAATTTATTTTTGGCGACTCCGTCCCACCGCGCACATAAACGCCGCGACTCACCTGGCGCGGATCGTTCTGTTGTCGTGTCGTCCCAGCGCAAGCAGCGAGGACGAATGCGCAGAAGAAACAAAACTTTTATACTTTGATTATCGCGTCGTGTAGAGCTCCTCGAGAGGAATAGATCGCCGTGTCGTTCGCCTTCAACAGACATAAAATGACGTCGCAACGCAGTTTATGCGAGAGCCGGGGGCTTATGGGACCCCGGGGTCCCGCCATAAGGTTCATTAATGTCTGTGATGGTAGATATGGCGTATGGCACCTCTGTACACATTGCCGATTAAAGAGTTCACGGTGATATAGGAGGAACCCGCACCACTGCTCGCTCATGCCATTGCTAGCGGAAGGTGCTCCACTCAGAATGACAATCTTTTATTCATCCTGGAGAAATCCGATGAGCTATGAAGCTCTTTTTCACACATGTCCATTAGTCACACTAAAGAGAGCGCTGTTAAACGCTGCTCTGTGAGACACTTTAGCCAGATGTGGCCTGCCGATCGACGCAATGTGGTTTTCCCATTTCTACTTCTAGGTGGACAGAAGCCGTCTTATCTAAGAACCTTGCAACCACTTTTTTCTAACTTCCGCGCCAGGAACCGGCAACTTCTGGATTACATCACACACAAGGTGCTTGCCACAAATGAACCACAATTCCTTGCTGATCTCGTCAAGGAGCATAAACCATCATCACGCGAACTCCGCTCATCCTCGCAGTGACTCGTTCGATGGCTAACCATCGAATAAAGATGGTTACTGCATCGCTCACTTTCAGAGATGCTTCTGCGGCCGTCTGGAATGCCCTTCCGTCCGATATGAGGACGCCACCGAAGCTATGCAGTTTTAAATCGAGATTGAAAACGAATTTCTTTCGAACTGCTTTGTGTGTTTAGTTTGTTGTTCTTCACCCGCACCTCCAATTAGCACGGTTGAATAACGTATGATGCGAAAGGTGTTCAACACACATACATAACGATGGTGTTCAAACTAAGATTAAAACATTGCTCTCCCACACGTGCTTAATAATTAATACACACCGTCTGCAGACATCTATTTTAGGTAATAATTTATGTTGAACTTGCCATTGACTATTGTGTACCAACAAGTGTGCAATTTACCGCTGCAGTTATTCTATCCGCCAGTGGAATTAATGTTTAAACATCCCAATTATTGGTAACACCAAGTAGCATGGCAGTAATTAGTATGTAATAACTGTGTAATGAATTGGTAATTATCCAGCAACAACATTGCAAATACAGTATACACTTACTGGATAATTACGTAGCCATTACATGGCAGTTACCCAGTAACATTCATACCCATGCAGTCTGATGGCCGGTGAAGTCCACTGCAGGACTTTCTGTGCCACCCACGATGGTCAACGATTGGCAGGCAGAGTTTTTCCTCGTTATTTGCGAGGGATACGTTCCGGAGATGCTTGCGAATAGCAAATTTCGCGGATAATGATATTGCCCTCCGAAAACCTATTCTTTTCAATGAATCGCCTTTAATACATATGGTAAATAAGCTATTAAATACACAAATATGATCATAATAACACAAAAATATTTTTCGGTTATAATTAGCGTTTAGTAATTATCTTTCATCTCTTTATCTCATTACTTTTTCTCTCATCACTTTAACGCTAATCACTTTATCTCTCATCACTTTATCTCACCACTTAATCTCTCATCACTTTATCTCTCTCTCTCATGCAGTCGTGTAGCGTTCCAGACGCGATTTGCGAAAAGCCAAAATCGCGGATACCAAGTTTGTGAATAACGAGGGAATACCGTAATTTGAGAGTGCATGTTTGAAGATAGAACACCAACCTTGCTATTAACGGGCTGCAATTGAATGATAATATTTTGTGTTTGATGGAATATGCTTTAAGCCGGGTCGTCGCAAAGCACTTTACACCCAGCAAGCAACTTACATCAGGACATCTCATCTCAAAGAGAAGCGTTAGCCGGGTCTCAGTGTGGATCCCACTTTAAGTTCTCACTTACTTTTTGCATTTGCCTTGTTAAAATTACCTTTTTTTCTTCCTTTATTTATTTTTATTCGGGAAAAAATTTAGTCGTGTTTTTGCGTGTGTTGTTTTATGTTTTCTGTAACATGTAAAGTACATGTACCGATACTCGCTATTTGTACCGCAACCAATGTAACCAACATATGGAGTGTACTGTCGCAGGGCACCCATGAATAAAAGCCTAACAGGGTATTAGGCCCTTCCTTGCTGAAGCAGTAAATAAAATAAATCTATCTAACTTGTACGCACATACGTACGTTTAACTTCTTTCACACCGTACGTAGCCAACCGTGCTGGAAAGGGCACCACGCGGGCAGCTGTTGCTGCGCCGCACAAGGTGATGCAAGTGTAGAGGAGTAAAATGGGGACGTGACGTCAGGTGTGCCGTTCAGTGCGATGACGTCACGTCTCCTAGGGTACTTAAGGGATACCCCGTGACGTAAGCGGGGTCACTGTGGGAACGGGTAGAGTAAGCAGGGTGAAGAGGGAACCAGGGGTAGAGAGAGGGATCGAATAGGGAGTCTGGGGAGAAGCCGGTGGTAGCCGTAGAGGTGCTTCTCTCTCCGGTCGGTGGAGTCGGCAGAGTCCACGATCCGACACGAGAGAGAGACCGGAGCTAGCCGGCAGGAACCCAGACTCAGAGTAGGACCCCTAGCCCCTGGGAGTTGTGCACCCTGTGTATTATTGATAAGCTTTAATAAACCCTGGAGAAAGCCCTTAACTTACCTCCGTCTCCGAGTACGTCCGTCGGAACTTCTCTACACAAGCACATGGCCTACGTGGGGCATTGGTCTGTCAGTAGGAGGCAATGATTGCTAAGCGTAATATCCAATTGAGTAACATTGCGGGTGATTTTTTTTATTTTTGGCACACGAGCAAACTTGTTTTGAATGATGCCCAGGGGATCTTTAACTTCCACTGTGAAGCGGACGGTGCTGAATTTCGAACCCTGAACCTCTGCAAGGAGCTGGAAATAAATTGCTGCTGGACCGTGTTTCCGAACCACGTTTTCTTAAGATCCGAGTGAATGGCTTTATATATGTATGTTGAAGTTCTTTCACACCATAGGTAGCCAACCATGCTAATCGGAGGTACGGACGACGGGCTTTGCATTCCAACAGGAATTGAGCAATTTAAACTAAACTGAAGTAAGTTTAACATTATTTTGGATAGTTTAATCAGGCAACAACTATATGCCCTGCGTGCTTTGGAATGCTGTACTGAACATTTACTTCCTCCACATTTCACCACGCAATATTTACAAGCTTAGATGGTGAAGCGCTATCCAGCTCTTTTATTACGATGATGATTATTATCATCATAACGAGAATGTCGTGCTCAGATTTTCAGACAACACAACAGCTCCCGTTTGAGAGTATTGTTATTATTGATATCAAGAAATGTCTAGCAACGTCTCGTGCCGATATTTGGCAAGTAATGAAATTGCGAATGGGGGTCATTGGTTAGGGTAACAGGTTGCCTGCTCTGGCATGTATTTTGCTAATTTCCATTTGCTATCGTCGTAACCACTGGCTGTCTTTCCCAGCAGGTCCTGTCAGTGTGCAAATAAAATGTTAAGCACGTAATTCTGTTTTATATTTTTAATAAACAACAAAAATGTTTATTTAGTAATTAACCGATCCACGCTAAGCAATTATCCATTTGTATGAGCAGCTGGGATGACGAACCTAATATTAATTGGGCGCATTCACATATCTCATTTGCCGGGCAGTTGTCCCAATAGTTACAATTTTTGGGATGTTTTCCCAATTGCATACTCATTGTGGTATCGGAAATCATGTCATGCGATACAGATATTTCTATATAGAACTTTGCAGATGTGTGTGCATCATACTTTGCTAAATAATGGTTTCAGGCGATGACATTGCAGAACTACTTCTGAATTCCATTCAATTGACTTTTTTACAACAGGCACGTCTTTAAACGACTAGCATTGATTATTTGGCATATACTAATGAAATAGTTTTTACATCTCAGAGCTGGAATAAGACACATTAAGTGAATAACGACATTTACTATAATGGTTTCTGCAGGCCATGCTGGCCGAGTTATGAACGTTCACTTACCGTACATGAGGGCCCAGTTTAGGCATGGATGGCTGCGCAGATGTGAACCCAGGATCTCAGTAATGCCAGCTCAGTGCTCTGACCTGTAAGACACCCATTCACTTCTTTCACATCCAGGTTTCATCCGTGGCAATGAAATTAAACCACATAGCCTTGTGATGGTTTAACAAGGCGTGCATTTAAAATGTTCTTTCGATATACGTCGTGATGCGTAGGGAAAAAAAGGCGTGAGTAATTTAATAAATGTTCACATTTAAATTAAATAACTCAGTCATGGATCGATGCCTCAATCATTCTTTTAATCAAAAAGGGAGTCAAATCTGATTTGAGGAATTACAGACCCATTAGCCTTCCATCACACACGTTTACAAATTATTAACAAAGGTCACAAGGTACCAAATAAACCAAATAAGGGACGACTTAGAGGCCAATTAAAAGCAGATTTGATTTTTTTTAAATATATACTTCTACTATAGACACCACAATACTATTTGTGCACGTTCGAAGTGACGATATGAGGTGCTCCAGATCGATGGCAACACATTTAATTTGTTATGGGACCTCCCTTGCCAGTATCAAAATATAAGAATAGGTTTTATCCTTTCTGGCAATAAAACATGTGTTAAGATGTTAAAACACCAAACAGAGACATTTTGCAAGGAATTATGTCTGCATTAACCACACATACTTGTGGTGAACATGCAAACAAAAAAACCTGCTCTGACAGAATGTGCATTGTCTTTGAAACTGATTGATCCACACCAATCAGAGACCAATCAGTTTCAAAGACAATGCACATTCTGTCAGAGCATGTTTCTTTTTGCATGTTCACCACAAGTATTTGTGGTTAATGCAGACATGGTTCATTGCAAAAGGTTTCGGTTTGGTGTTTGTGCATCTTAACACAGCTGTTTTACTGGCAGAATGGGTAAAAGCGATTCTTATACATTGAATTTGGAATCAATGTAAAATGCAACAATGGGCGTTTTGCAGCGAGAAGGCCTGCACCAGGCCTCCGTGGGGCTGCTGAGAGGACCTGGTTACTCAAGAATCCCTGCAGTCACCTACTGGGTCAGAATTTATATTGCCCGCCCATGCACATTACACGTACTGCTTAAACTGATAGCATTATACTGATTATAGGGACCTCATAATAATAGTGTTTTTCCCCTTTTTTCTGGCAACAAAACTGAAACCTTTTCACAAGGATTCATGTCTGCATTAACTGATTGGTCCACACCAAGGGACGGCTTTCTTGGTGTGAAAAGAAAGCCGTCCCTTGGTGTGGACCAATCAGTTTCAAGGACAATGCATATATTATCATAGTGTGTTTTTGTTTGCATTTTGACTGCAAGTATTGTGGTTAATGCAGACATGAATCCTCGTAAAAAGGTTTCAGTTTTGTTGCCAGAAAAAAGGGGGAAAACCCTATTATTATATGTTGGTACTGGCAAAGGAGGTCTAATGACATAGGGACCTCATTTAGGGACCTAAAATGCAAATTACGCAATTGCTACTAATACAAAACAGATCATTGACGGGGTCTCGATTTCAATTGTTGCCACACCTTATCGAAACCGTCACAGATGAAAGTCCAAATAACAATATATACAAAAAACATATGATGAAAACAAAAAATTTAAGAAGCTAAATTGAGGTTATGAAGTTAGTAGAAAAGTAATTGTTAGATTGGGAGTTAGACAAGGTGACAATCTGTCGCCAAGGTTATTAATACTAACAGGATAAGATCGTTTTTAAAACTGAATTACATCAATGGAGATGCTATCAACCACCTCCAGATGTGCTATTGATAGTCATTTATAACAACCAATGTGAATAAACGAGACGTGTACGAATTTTATCAAGAAGGTTGCAGTGTCACGCTTCAAAAATAAACGTGAGCAAAATGATATTCACTTAGAACCCGTTTGCTAAAATTAACTGCTTTGACACAGTCGAAAAACGCATGAGAATGTGTATGCCGAGGTCAGAAATTAAAGGCAAATGAAATCAAAGCAATACAAACAAAGGTGCACGAGAACGTGTTGCAGCACTTTTCGGGAACAGAATTCGATCAAGAAAAGC
Source organism: Lampetra fluviatilis (assembly GCF_964198595.1). Classification (NCBI taxonomy): domain Eukaryota; kingdom Metazoa; phylum Chordata; class Hyperoartia; order Petromyzontiformes; family Petromyzontidae; genus Lampetra; species Lampetra fluviatilis. Next base: position 29,851,129 of record NC_136278.1, on the reverse strand, counting down.
CACGTGGTTGTACTTCCACACGAAAGTTTTACGTGACGTGGAGAGATCATGTTCAGAAGTACCCCTGAGACAAAGTTTAGAAAAACACACAGGTCAGGGGATAAATGCAAATGACAGACATCGTCACATTGCCTGTCGAGAAAAAGTAAGTGCGACTGGGCATGACACTCCACGAGGAGGGATGATAGCCAATGGAAGAGATTGGTGATGGGAGTAGTAACTAAAGGAGAATACAAAGATCCCCCGTATGGCCTTAACAGACTGTTGGGGCAAGTGCTGTTAGCGAGTAGCACATGTGCAGGCCAGAACGGCACACCAGGGGGTGGGTGGCCAGGACCACGCCTAGCCGCCTTTGTCTCCCCAGTGGCGATGTTCACACAATCGCACCAGGTACTCATTTGAGACTGAGTCGACCTAGGGGAGGTCCATTACCGGTTCAGATAGTCGTCACTGGCGTTGGCCATGAGTGGGAATCGAACTCGGGTCGCCGGGTTCGTAGCGCAGCGTAGAGCTAACCGTTGCACTCTCGCGCCCCATGAAGAAGAATACACACCCCAGAGGGCAACCACTGTGGAGATGGAGCAAAGGAATCCACTCATGTGCATGAGCAACATGAACCAAGGCATTGCAGAGCTGTGAGTGATGTCATAGGAGTGGGGAAACCTTAACTCACCGTTGGATAGATCATAAAATGGTGGTGGTGATTATGGTGAACAAAAGTAATTACAGTGGAGCAGATGAATGCTTTTGAGAAGAATCTCGAACACTTGTTTAAATAATGTAACGCTTCATTTCTAAGGATTATGTTAATCCATTTCGTTCAATTGTTTGAGAGCACTTATCTGCCGTGACTTAGGAAGTGTTGATCCATCACGTATGCATGCTTGCATTACAGTAACTGCACAGTGGTTTTCATGCAATTCGAATCGGCATACGCAGTCATAGAAACATTGCATTGTGCCGTACAACTGTTTTGGGAACTGTGCCTTATGAATAAATATGCATGAGGTGCTCCAAATTCTAATGGCTAACACGAAGCTTTAACTTGTTTTGTAAAGTGTACTCCAGCGGTTGCGAGGCATATACATGATTCCACCAAAACAACCCACACACGAATAAGCCTCAATGTGTAAAAGACCCACCGGTGTCTTCATATTCTGATGCTATTTTATGCAAAATTAAAACTTCTGTTGGCAGAAATGACACGCACGGGAGGCAACGTCCGTGCAATGAATTGAAGAGAGAGACGAACTCGGCAAACACCGAAATACAATGATGCCCATGACGATTAAACAAAACCTTAGCTGTGTGTTATTATACAATGATGTCAGGGAGCTCTTGCAAAGACGTTCAATGACTTCCATAGCAGTGTCTGCCCAGGTAAGTGCGATGTCTTTCCATTGCAATCACAACGCTTTCAGCACATCTCCACATTTGCCAACCCCCTTGCACTGAGACCCGTCGCTCTAACCATAACTCAAACCTCTCTTTTCTATGCCTATATCAAAATTTCCATCCCTTACAAATCAACATTGCGTGTTTATTTATAAACGTTTTCTTCTTATTTTTAATTTATTTTAACTGATCTCCTTTCTGGTCCTGCTGGTGCACCACACTGCTTGGGCAGTCGTCAACCAGCCTCAGTAATGGCCCCAATACCAGGTTGATTTTCCACTGCAGATCCTGAACCGTGCCACTGACGTCACACGCAAGCAGGACTCTGGGTACTGCTGATTTGTGTACCTTACCGTTCTGTTTTATGTTTGTAGTGGTTGGAAAATGTGCGTTTATATCTATGTTAACGTCTATGAACAAACAAAATCACGTTAAGAAAATGGGCATACATCAGTTTGTTTCTGTCTCTCTGCATAACAAAATATAGTGTTTTTCAAGTCCATTGGCTGATTGGCTTTCATGATTTGTTTTTATTTTGTAATTGGAGAGATTGAGAAGAGGCATAACTGTGCTTATTTTATTATCCGTCTTGGTAATAACGCCACATCGAAATAGAAACGGGTTCTGCAGCAGAGATTAGGGTAATAATACTCATTTAGATGTATTAGGTGCCTTAAAAATATTTCAGATCGCCATGCATATAAAGGAGGAAATGGGTGAGAGGTAACCAGGGAGAGAAAGACGCAAGAGACAGATATATGACCACACAGAGGTCTTGTTAAACTAAACTAAAACTCTAAACATTTTATTTTTTATTTTACCAGGTAAGGCCCATTGAGCTATGTAGCTCTTTTCAAAAAGCGACCTGCCCACAAATGATGGCTCAGCGAAGCGGCTTATTGTGGAAATTTTATAGCAGTCGAATACTGTAAACGAATGTTTCTAAATGTGTAGGGAAATACTGGAGGACCCAAAGAAAAATCCACGCGACCACGGGGAGAACATGCAAACGAGCCCCTGTATAGCAGGCGGGGTAGTTAACATCTGACGTTTAACAGTACTCTTTATTGTCAGCCAACACTGGTATAAACATGGGCATTTCCGCTCCTTTTCTATTATTTACATCCACAGTTACTTGCGCAACACGTCCCTGACCACGAGTCCATTCATCCCACAGTTACTTGCGCACAAACAGCATAACAAAGAGCGGCTCAATCGTATCTAATTCATTTACCCACCCAGCAGTATAACAAAAGCAGTAATTGACCACTTCACAACTCCTCCCCCGCTGCCCTTCCTGGCTCCTCCCCCCTTAACCACTATATAAGGTACAGATATTTTGCTGTGACGGTTTCACCTGAAGACGGAAGCTTGTGTTGCCTCTGAAACGTCGTGATTTTTATTGTTTTATTTTACCTACGTGACTTTACCGAAAGAACTAAGAGTATGAATCCTTGCAGTCACTAAAGCTTCAAATCTAGAATTAGTTAACATCTCTTAGCCACCGTGGCGCACAAACAGCCGGGACTTAGAAGTCTCCCTTGGCTGCAAGTCTTGACCTCCAAGGGCTGGGAATTCCAGAGCCGAGGCGCCAGGTAGTCAACAGTTGAACACGATATGCTTTCTCAAAACAAGTGGTTCAGTACACCCAGTGGTGGTGCTCGACAATCCAGGGCACCCGAGGAGAAGTATTTTCTGCAACTTTCAATTCATAATCTCACAGAGAGACGAAAGAATATATATTTCAACAAAAGACAGAGATGGAGTGAGATGAGAGAAATGTGAATGAGATGAGAGGCGAGAGATGCAAGACAGCCCGTAATTGTAATGAAACGAGAGTGACATAGATAAGAGACGTGTGGTATGAGATACGGGAAGGGAGCTGCAGACAGATATGAACGAGAGAGGTCTAATTACCTTGTTATTTTAATTTGCTCTATCTGTTCAATATTAACTGAAATTTTAGCTGATATCTGTTGAATTTGTATTTTTTTCATTTATCTGGACCCCTTTAGCTTCTTAGGATCCTTAGCTCTGGTGTGGTTTGCTGTGCCTCGTCCTACAGCTGATTGCACTGATATAAAGCCTTGGTCATTTTGGCACGAACGTACAGTGAATGAGAACCCAGCTCCTGATGGATATATATATAGTTTAGCACTTTTATTTGCGTGGAATCCTTGTAATAAAAGCAGCAGCTGAGTCCATTAAATGGGGAAAATGGACAATCCTTGACAGATTGCCTCTCTTGAGAGTCAATTTTCTCGACTGCATACCACACTGTATTCCCCGTTCGCTGGGGCTGGCATTTAATGATGTTAATTGAGTTATTTTTTTTCTTTGAAATGATTTCGTCTGCCAAAATTTCTATTTATATGCATAGACGGTGTAACGTGTACCCAAGGATGTTTCATTTCTGTCTCAAAACTCTTGTGTGATTGTGTAGGACAGGACATGGGCTGAACATGATCACAGAATGTCAAGCAACAATTAATGTCACGGCACTGAAGCATTTGACAATGGGCTGTGTTTCACTAATTAAACATTTCGGTTGTTGACAACATTGGGTCTCAGATTACACACCCACCATTACATGATAAATGACATCAATTTATGTTAACAGTGTTGTGGAAATATTTGCAGAAAACATTAGTTTTTGCTAAAACAGCTGCTGAACAGCTGACATCTCAGATTACTATGACTTGTATGCACGCACTGCAGTTTCCTCTTTGGCATGTGGGACCATCGTTAATGGAATAGCTGATGTGATTTGTTTGTATCCCAGGGGCAAAAATCACCCCGTTACTTACTGGCTCTTGTGGTGCAATTTTGTCACTTAATTCACTCAAGGATGGCTTGAACAGTACCCGCTGTACAGCTTTGGGAATATGAGGCCATTTTTGTTCAGGATCGGTAGCTTGAAAAGCCCCGGCTTCAGGAGTGCAGGCCACTTCACAAGGCTGGATATCCTAGCGGTTAACGCGCTCGACACTGAGCCAATTGCATTGGAGCCGAAGCTTCAATTCCCACAGCCGCACGGCAATTTCTGCGGGGAATTACCAATGTGTGTCATCTTCTGAAAAGTGGACATTTCGAGGCCCGGTGACATCATTTGCAGGAGTTTGTAGGCCACTGTGTGGTCCATATTCGAAAGGCACCCATAACTTAATCACAGAATCCCCCCCCCCCCAACCTTCCCCACGGCTTGTGGTGGTTTGAATGCAATGACACGGCCGGCTGCCACGCGTGACCCCCTTCTTGGCCCTCGCTTGCCCCGGCCAGCCAGGAGTGCTTTATAACTGTCACGTAAAGGGTGCTATTTATGAATAAGCTTTGATTTGATTCATTGTGGTCATACTCCTTCACTCGTATCAACATGCTTCCAATTACAGCGGGAGGTACCAACTCAGCGACTGTGAATAGGTCTCACAGTCGCTGAACAATTGCCGGCACACGGCGTTACAAACTCTCATTAGCATGATTTCATAAGAATGAAAATTCGTCGCCGTTGTCTGCCATGCAAATAGCAACCATGATAGTGCTGGCAGTTGTGTGCAGGCTATGATGTAAAGCCCTGGGTGTACTCCGCGCAGCTCCTACTCAAGCGAAGCTGCTTTGCCAGCGCCGTGAACTCGAGAATAAAAAGAAAAGTAGATATATATATCACGGTCAAAGTAATGCACGAAACACAATTGAGGAATGAGAGTCAGGTTGGATCAAAGGCTGCACCCGATGGGCACAGTCAGTGCCACTGCCACTGGATTCATTAACATTAGCTCGTTGATGGGTAAATATTGACCTCGGACAATTTGTTCCTAAACCTTTGCAATGCAGACCTGCGAACCAATATTTACTCGTTGAAATGCTCATTTGAAGTAAGCTACAGCCACTGCCGCCACGGTATATGGCCTGCCGGGCAAGTTTTGGCTTTTTTTCTATTTCACCTCGATCACGATTGTCCATCCAGCGCACAACGATTTATCCCTTTGCTAACCTAAATGTGTCAATTTGTTAATTCGTGCACAACCGGGTAGATGGCACGACTAACATTGCATAACACAAATAAATGAAATTCGCTGGAATATTGCAAAACATTTTTAAATATGCCTCAATCACACACGTTGTGGTGAATGTAAGCTGCTTCCAATGCCTGCATGGGTGACATAAACACGTCGCACAAATACGAATCTAATACCATTGATTCTTGCACCCGTGATTCAATGCATATATTATGAGCTTAATAATCAATATTAATCTATGAATCGATGCAACTATATACTCCTACGAGACAGTGCTGGGTGATGTCTTGGTCGATATTTGAAATCTGCCCATAATGAATGAAAATAACAACTAATCACCATGAATATCTTAGTTTTCACTTACTTCCATTGGAAACCTTGTGAAAATAAGCAAGTGGCAGATGTACGAATAAAATAAAATAAAATGTTCAAAAAGTTAATGTACCTCTTATCAAGGTAATTTTTTACATTCACGTTATCTAAAAGTCCTGGTAATTATATTTGGCTAGATCGACAACTTAAATGCCAACTTCATACCAGCCCAGTCATGCAGCCAATGGCACGCAGTAGCCTAAATTATAATTGGTTCTGACAACGCTGCTGTGAAACCCAACACGTTAGTCAAGCCAGCGCGCATCTCTCAGGGACATCAAGCAAGCTATCGCGAGAGCGATCGGCAATATCTGAAACCAATATATTTAATAGATTGTAGCTATCGATAGAAGAAAACATTTAATAACGTAATTTTGTTTGGTTTATTAAAGTATTTCCAATATTAATCATGAAAATACAGGGTGCCTGCATGTACATTGTAAAGTACGGATGTGTTCCCGATTTCTTCATTATTCCAAAATTAACATGAAAACCAACATTTTAGTTCGTTTTAGATTTCTCGATGTCACTTTCATGATGTCACATCTGTTCTATTCATGCCCAAAATTGGATTCGTGTGGCATCAAGTGAGGTCACTTTTGTCAGCACGAAGACACGTTACATTATTACAATATGTAAATGATCTGAATAAGCCGAATATTAATGCGAATTGTCCTTTTAATAATGCCCAAAATAAAAAAAACGGACAACGTGTTTAAATCGGACACCACTGAAAAGCGATTTCACTGCAATTGGCATGCAGAAGATAAATGTAAAATGTGCCGCCTGGGCTCATATAGGCATTAGATGTTAAAACACCCTGGCTGTCACGAGTCGTGCACTGCAATGCTGCTCAATGTTTTATCACCAAAGTCCAACATTTTGTCAATGATATATTTGGCTATGCAAAGGTTATGCAGCAATGCAATTTGTCAGTGATTTGCGGTGGTGGTCAAAATGTTCGGCAATGTTTATGACTCTTCTTAAGACAAGCGTGCATAGTAATTCAACCGGGTGCAATGTGAGTAAATATTCTCCAGTACAATATAGCTTAAACATATCAGCTCCAAGCCAGCAGCTTTCGTTATACTGGCTGGACAAATGCTCATGCACTCATGCCTACATCAGAATATGAAATGCATTTTAAATACAAATTTGTTGCAACCTTCGAGAAAGCCGTAATACACATTATGATTTATTTGTCACGCTGACATTTCTTTTTATTTTTTACAAAATTGCAATTTGAAATGAAATTATTTAATGTGTGGCAATGGGTTCTCCTGTATGTTTACAAGATATATGTTTCGTCACATTTCATCTCCAGCTTGCTAATGCATGTCTTGGCTATCACGCTTTCATCTGTTAATGGTTGTTTGAGCTTATAGGCATGAGCCACCTTGGCGATATAAGAGATTTTACCAATACTCCACATTATTTTTTTAAATGAGACCAATTATATTACTTGCTGTACCGTACACATGTAAAAATTCACACCCCAGCATTCATTTCTTATTTGTGTCATCTTGTTTGTGTTGTTTCCAGTTTGTTCGGTTCAATTTCCAAAATAGTTTGTTCATTTTCGTCTGATTGTTCCATTAGCATAACATCCGCATTTAATTTACATAACTACGACTGTATATACATCATTCTCATGCACACAAATTAAAGCACGTTCCCCTTAGTGTGAGAATCCATTGTTTTTAATTCAACGGATGTGTCGTCACATGCCGATTGAGTGGTATTATTGATACGCGGTCTTAAAGCACAAATGTAGTGCCTGTCCTTTTATTCCACCTCCAGCCCCCAACGTTATCCCAATCGTGCTCTTAGTGCCACGTCAAGAGATGGAGCATCCGTTCAGATCTTTCACAGAACGGTGCGACCCTTGGTTTTGGAATGGCCCACGGAAACGGACACAGCATGGCCACCTCTCTGAGGTTTCTTCAACTGACCTCTGACGCGCCAAGTCTGGGTGGCAGCACTTGCCCACCCACTCCGCCGCAGAGGAGACCGTTTCGTCAAGCAACACGTGAACCAAAATTTCCTTCTCACGGCTAGAATTGAGCCGTATTAATTGCGGTTTCCAAACGTTCAATGTGATTGGGGGCTTGTTTTGTGTGCAGTCATTGGTGCTCGGGCTGAGACCATCAACTCATTACACTTAAAGACCCCGGGTTTAATCGCGGGCAGAGCGCCTGCATTCAAACACGGTAACTCCACAGTGTCAGCTCTTTCCTCTCACCGCGAAGCCATTTGGCCACCTCGCAGCGATTATGTCACTTAAATAAATGAGGTTACTTTGATTTTACAACATTTTTGCCTGTCTATGCTACTTTGATTGTTTATGTTACTGCCGAAGAAAAATAAAAGAGTTTCTTACTGCATTATATGCGGTGCACAAACCACAACTTTCACCATTATGAAGTATTTATTTACCTACCGAGTTTTATTCATGAAGTGGTCCAGAAGGCAAAGATTTCACAGCTCACTAAAGGGGTTCTATTTCCCACGCCCACACGAATCCTCCATCCGCGAGTTGTGTACTGTGGACCAACGCCGTAGCCATGGGGTCAGAAAAAAACATTCTCAATTTAAAAACTAACTTCCTGCTAATTCCTGCCTAAATATAAAAATTCACTAACACGTTGGATGTACTTTTTATTTATTTATTACAATAATGTCTCATAGTGTATTGTATTACATTGCTCTGTTTTTTTTATTTTTTTACCTTTTCTGGTTTCATTGTATGTAATGGCAGAGCTTAGGGATGAATACAGTACAACCATAACCACAATCATACAGATTTGAAGCTTTCGTGACTGCAAGAATTCATATTCTTAGGTTTTTTCGGTAAAGTCCCGTAGGTAAAAAATTAAAATTAATAAAAGTATTTTTATTTTACTTTTATTAATTTTAATTTTAATTTTTTATTTTACTTTTATTAATTTTAATTTTAATTTTTTACCTACGTGGCTTTACCGAAAAAACCTAACAACACAATCATATAAACAGAAATCTATTTTATAGCAATATATTGGGGGGGGGGACATTTTGAGCATATTTAAATATTGGGGGGGGGATGTGTCTACCCCCCCAATATATATTATAATTACGGCCTTGCTGCGTACAAAACCTGTCACATTCGCATAGTACACACCACATTGAAACGCTGCAAGGATAAAGACAATGGGCTGCATTGTTGTAGCAAAATTACTCTACTCAATTGGCAATGAAGGTGCAAAGAGCTCTGTGCCTTCTTTTTTTCCCTTTTGTTTCTGCCAGTGCTGGAGGATTTGTGGCTCGGTGTGACCGTGAGAAAATGCAGCCAAGGCACTACATTGATGTTTACCTCATCTCTCGAGGTGCTTAAAGCCATCCTTGACATCAAAGGCAATTGCCGTCTGCTTTTATCCACTACATATTTTATCTGAAAATGGGCTGCACGGTTTAACCATTTAAGACGTATAATTAAGCAGAATTACAATTCATTCTCCGTATCAGCTGCAGGCATAAGCCATGCGCGTTATTGCTTAGAATATTCGACAGCATTTAATTAATTGGACACGCGCTGCAGTCCTGCTGCCGTGGTCACGTAATAGTTAATTGAGTGATACTCATTGAGGGTACCACTGTGTAACACTGTGACGAATATACAATTTTAAGCCTCTTTTCCCCGTGTCGGCTACAGATTGGGCTCACTGAAAGTTGCTACAGTCACGCATCTTGTTATTTCTGCCCTATGTTAGCCGACGCAGTGTGTTGTCGGCGGGTGTTGTCGACCCTGATTTACGAGCAACGTTAATAACCAGAGGATGCGAATAATCTCATCACTCAATAACGGGATCGTTGAAAGATTTTTAAAAGGTGTGTATTGCGTGCACATTTCATTTTCAACATTTTTTTTGTTAAAGTATCGTTTCAAATGACGGATAATTACTCTGAAATTCCAGCTGGGATGCTGGTTGTCCTTGTAATACTGAAAGCAAGATGTTCGCCTCCTACGACGTTAGCTTTACTGCGCAGGGAAGGAAAGGAGATTCTGGAATGCCCCATTATCAGACGCCGTCATCAGCTAAGTGTTCCATCGGAGAAGTCTTTTCAACCTCTTCGCGCTGTAATTATTCACCATTAAGGTGGTTAAAGCGCAACGCTTTTTTTTGTGTTCGCGCAATCACGCTTTCAAAATCACTTCCCCTCGCGCTGTTCGCTCCCACTGCGCAGGGCACGATTCCCGTCGTCACAAGCCTCAGACTCGTCAACGGCAACGTCCACGTTTCGCGCGGCTGTCACTCATGGAAATCTTCAGCGCGGCATATTTTTTTTTCCCACCTTGTCTTTGCCTTAGCCCCCCCCCGCCGCTGCTTCCAAAATTGAGTCGTTATTTCTACCATTTTGTGGCGTTCTTGTTGTTTCAAATGAGTCGTCGTGAGGAAGGGAGTCCGCATTAATTGTATTGATTTTCTCCGCTTTATATCACATTCATGTCTACTTGCTTCCTTTGCAAAACATTAAAAGCACTATATATATATCTGCTTCAAAAACAAATATATCGCACTTGGACTTTTATTTACGTTTTCAAAATCAGCTGCTCCACTCGGTTATCACGCGTGTGTATTTGTGCATTTGAAGCTGTTGGACCATCATCAGCATTGGTCAATCCACTGCTGGATGAAGGCCTCCCCAATCCGCCACCATATCTCACAATCACGTGATATACTAATCCACCTGACGCCTTCACACAAGCTAATTTAAGCGCTCCATCTCCACCGGTGTGCTGCCTTTAGGATGTGTTCCGTTAGTTTGGCTGCTACATCATAATTCTGCTTGACCATCAGCCATCGTCCCTTCTAGAGACGTGTCCTGCCCACGTCCATTTACTTTTCTTCACAGATTTAATCACGTTTTTTTAATCTGTGTATTTTCTATACACCACGTGCTCCTCTTTCTGTCTCTTAATGTACCTCCAAGCATGTCATTGTTCCCTACATGTGTTGTAGAAAAATGTTTGTTTGGTGTTAATAGCCACGTTGCTAAACCGCGTGAGGCTGTTGAATAAAAGTTAAAGGTGCAGCTCTGCTATTTATGGCTCAGGCCACTGCTGACAGAAGGGTCTCCACTGGGGAGATAGAGCTCTGTGAGAAAGCCCCTCTAGAGGATGTTTCGGCCTCTTCATTTACGCTTGCCAGACATCTTGGAATACGTGGGAGTACCCACACTCATTCCTCCCAAATGTGACCAGCTGATCGATTCTCTGTGGTTGTACCCATTGTTTATCCATTAAATTTCGATTTAAAGCTTTCGTGACTGCAGGGATTCATCTTCTTGGTTCTTTCGGTAAAGTCACGTAGAAGGGAAAAAATAAAATAATAATAAAAAATAAAACATAATAAAATCATGCTCACGACGTTTCGGCTACAACGCAAGCAGCCGTCCTCAGGTGAAGAACAGGTCTGTCGGAAAGACAGCGTCTGAATGAATAAGCTGGGTTGGAGGGGGAAGAGCGCCAAGCGTGGTGGTTTTCATTCAGACGCTGTCTTTCCGACAGACCTGTTCTTCACCTGAGGACGGCTGCTTGCGTTGTGGCCGAAACATCGTGAGAATTATTTTATTATGTTTAATTTTTATTATTATTTTATTTTTTCCCTTCTACGTGACTTTACCGAAAGAACCAAGAAGATGTTTACCCATTGTTTGTCCATTGTTCACCCTTCGTCTTCCCATTGTTTCCACTGCCGCACCAGAAGTTCTAACTGGCAGCCCGAGGATTGCACGTCTAGGGTGCTAAATATTACAGTACTGCGGCATTCCTTCTGTTGTTGAGTATTTTGAACTCAAAAAGGCCAGTGTGATCGCGCAGTGAGCGGAGGTCACGATCTTTCGTCCTTGCCACGCGCTTGTTCAAACAATTTCCCACTACTCGGATGAAACTCACGGACATCGTCGCTATGTGCATTTACACTGAGCGAAAGTGAGTAAATTGGCAGCTTCACCCGACCTAAAAAACTTTCCACGCACAGCCTACCCATGATGCGAATCGTAGGCGATGGCGGATTTCACTCGATGTGGTGTCTGAGTGTTGGGTTGCAAGCGTGCTTCAGGGATATGGGGTGGGCATGCATTGTTTTTTTTGTGCTTTTTGGTTTGGTGCCATTTTTAAATTAGTTTTTTTTGCTTGCCAGTAGGGTTTTCATTTGCGTGGTAGTTGCTTTACATTTTATTTGATCCGTTATATATAATTAATGTGTAGCGTTGTGGGATGCAATTAGCATGAAATATATGCGATATCAAATGTAAGTATTTGGCAGCTCAGAAAACAACTACTTACTTTAAGCCCTTGTTATAAATAGGCTGCCAGTGGATGCTGTTATTATGCAGCTTGAAGCCACTGTATTTGTTCCATGAAACAAAATAAGCTTTCGAAATCACGTGTATTTGGTGTGTGCAGGCAATGTTTACACAGGTATTCAGCACTGTGCATCGACCCATCTTGCTTATTTGGTATTCTCATTCATAATAATACATATGCCCTTGATTTAGAATGTCCTTTGTTTCTTGGCCAATGCAATTAAATTGAATTCATGTTTATTGGGCAGGAATGAATCCGAGTACCCAGAGAAAGCCCTCCGCATCAAGGGGTGACACTCAGAAACTCCATCTGTTGGCCTATTGATAACCCCGTGCCTGCAGCGCCTGACGAACCCGGTGCTGCGAAACCTCATTGTGAGCCCCATGAAAAGCATATACGTAAATGTATGCAGGTGAGGTGGGGGGGGGTAAACCATTATGAACATACTCTGGTCGCCTGATGATGCTAGTTGTAATTACTTGCGAATCGTCGTACTCAGTTTGTAAATGTTGTGCTTGGCTCTCCAACACACCGGTTAGTGCTGTACTAGTGACGAATTGCCAATGTTCTGTTTATGTGACAACCCTTACTAGTTGGCTGTGTCGGGTGGCGGCGGGTTTTAACAACACATTTATATATTTACGCAATTTAACCCAAACATCTCTATTATGGACCACTTCACAGTTTAGCACTTTTGTACAATGTATAAAGCTACGAAGTGAATGTCCTTCGTCCCACCATATATATGGTGTATAATTATTGAGTGTCTTTTAAAAAACGTCGGATTTTCATGCTTCGTGGTGGGCACGCATGCACGTGTGTCGGTGTTTGCAGTCGTGCTGCATAGCTTCGTCGTTGTGTGTCCAGGTGTTTACCACTCGTTGCTCAGCACGATGTGCAATTAACCTACCACGCACTTCCCGACGAAGCTCCCATTGTGCGGGACAACAGACGTCAAACATGATAATTGTTTTTTTTACCTTTTTATCTGGCAACAAAACTGAGACCTTTTTTTTACAAGGAGTCATGTTTGCATTGACCACAATACTGGCAGTGGGAATGCAAACAAAAAACACAACTCTGATAATGTATGCACTGTCCTTGAAATTGATTGGTCCACACCCGAGACAGCTTTCCTTAGAGCCTAGTCTCACATGGTGTTGGACCAGATGACGCCAAAAGGCGCACAACTCAAAGACAAATGGCACCATCAGAGTATGAGAACTCGGGGTAAGCAAAAAATAAATAAATAAAGGTGTCAGTTTTGTTGCCAGATAAAAGGGTAAAAAAACAATTATCATATTTTGCTACTGGCAAAGGAGGTTCCAATGGTGAGACGTCAGACATTATGCCGAACAGGATAAGGTAAAACCTAGAAAACACGCCGGAGAGCTTCTCCATCCTACGACAGGTCTTGCATTCGGCGATATATAACGTGGGGTTGGTGTGCTCGCGGGTTTTCTTGTTGTTGTTGTGTGACACATAAATAAAACCGTCGTGGGGGTGAGATGAGATGGTTGTCGAAGGAGAGAGCAGCGAGCAGCGTGCATACCACCCAGGGCCAATAGAAGGAATGCCTGCATCCTCACGGAAGAATGTTCCTTTATGTGTTTGCATACTGTATAGATGTTGGATTCCTGTCCTACCTCATTATTTACTGTGCACCATTTTACAAAAGCTCCACTCCTCCAAACTTGATGCACTGTATGCGATCTTCACAACCAAAGAAATATGCTCAAACTTAAAAAAATATACCGTTGACTCTTGCAGCTGATTGCTGGGCTGATTATGAGAGTGTTTTTTTCCCCTCTCTCGCAAAAATGATTCGTGCAGATGAAAAGGGGCTGTATAATGCTTGGGTGTATTTTTTTTTGCTTTGAAAGTTTTCAAATGCCAGACTGTACACTCATTTAAGGTTGTGGTGACCCAGGAGACCTGCGACCAAGTGGATTTTGCAATTTGTTGACTGATGGATGTCAACTTCTTTTAACACAAGAGTCATGTTTTTGTGTCCGAATGATTTGGTGGTGTACTGCGACGCACGTGCACACATACATGAGTCGCTCGCATATGAAGCGGATATTTTTTACTCTTTGGTTTTTTCGGTAAAGTCACGTAGGTAAAAACAATGAAAACAAATAAATTAAATCACGACGTTTCGGGCGCAACACAAGCGTCTTAGACACACTTAAACGTTTGTGCGTTCGCTACGCTGTCCCCACCTGTAGAAGGACGCTTGTTTTGCGCCCGAAACGTCGTGATTTAATTCATTTGTTTTCATTTTTTTTACCTATGTGACTTTACCGAAAAAACCAGACTATGGATCCTTGCTGTCACGAAAACTTCGAATCTAGAACGGATATTTCTCATTTATTTTTCCAACTATACAAGCTATTCTCACGATGTAGTTCTTTCTCCGCGTGCAACTCTTTTTTTACATCGATCCCATTTTTTCTTCATGACTAATTGCTGTAAAAGAATTGCACCACGAAGCTATGAGCAGCTCCCCTTTGCGAAGTCATTTTGCGAGTAAGTAATCATCGTCCATTTTTGTCCTGCTGGTTTGCTTTGCCCATAACAAATTTGCCACAATGGGGGGGGGGGGGGGGGAGCACCATGTCTCTTGAGTAAGCTTGATAGTGCTGATGAAGCCCAGATGGATAAGGCCAGTCTAGAATGTGTTGCTCAAACTAGGCTACTATACAGTCTCTCCAGGTTACGCCACCAAATTGCACAGTGAGTTTGAATACAATAATAATCTTCCAGCTCTATTTAAATACAGTGGTGGATAAAGGCTTCCCCATGTCAGACTGGTCAATGGGCGTTGGTGAACAGCAGAAGCCAGGGCAGGTTCAAATGCCCCTCACCACTGATGTTAGCGATGGCTGGTAATTGATCTCAGGTCACGTGGTTTAGAACATGGCATGCAGACTACTGTGACGTAATCTACGCACTGAAATGCAACAAAATGTATCAAGTACATTTTACATGAAACGTAATAAAAAAAAACCTGACCATGTATTATTCTTTGCATTCATACATCACATTTCATCTCAAACATTTGAAGGGCACCCCCAGTGGCAGCTGTCCCTGTGTGACAGGTGACTCAGCACTGCAAGCGGGCATTAGTCTGCCAGCAAGGGGTGATGATTGGTACGTGTAATCTCAGTTGAGTAATAAGTTGCGGCTCATTTTTCTAATCTTTGCAAATTTGGAGCACAACGTCAACACAAAATCTTTAACGTACACTGTGAACATGCATGCACATTTTAATTCGTGATTACTAGAGGGAAAACCAGTCCTTAGACCGGTCATTTACCACTCACTTCACACGTGTCACTCATGAATCATCTTTTCACCTGACTATCACCACCTTATACCACTCACAAGCGCTCTCGCTACACAGGTAACAATGAATGGACACCAGTCGGACAGTCATGTAGTATATAGAGAGTGTGCACCTATGAATACCCCCACCTCTGTCCACCCAGCATTATAAGTGGGTATTGCACTGTTAGTCGATCGGCAGGTTGTGTGTGGTCGGGTAGAATGTGGGGACAAATACAGAATCAGAATTATCAGAATATTGATTTATATTGGAGGAATCCGATGAGCTATGAAGATTTTTTTCACAGACGTCCAGTCTGGGCCGGTCAGAACATCACAACACCAAACAGTACAAAAACACGACAGAAGTGCAAAGTATAGGAGAGGTAAGCAAATCACTAAACATTTAAATAAATAAAACGAAACAATTTTACTTGACCACGTAAAGCCGACCGGCCTAGTAGCTTCTTTTTCAGAAGTGCCCTGAGAGCTCAACAAAGTGGTTCATCTTCTTGGTTCTTTCGGTAAAGTCACGTAGAAGGGAAGTAATAAAATAATAAAAATAAAACATAATAAAATAATACAAATAAAACTTAATAAAATAATAAAAATAAAACATAATAAAATGATAAAAATAAAACTTAATAAAATAATAAAAATAAAACTAAATAAAATAATTAAAATAAAACATAATAAAATTTTTATTTAAAGCTTTCGTGACCGCAGGGATTCATCTTCTTGGTTCTTTCGGTAAAGTCACGTAGAAGGGAAGTAATAAAATAATAAAAATAATAAATAATCAAATAATTCTCACGACGTTTCGGCCACAACGCAAGCAGCCGTCCTCAGGTGAAAACCAAGTTTCAGACGCTGTCGCCTCGACAGACCTGGAATTCACCTGAGGACGGCTGCTTGCGTTGTGGCCGAAACGTCGTGATAATCATTTGATTATATTTTATTTTTATCATTTTATTACTTCCCTTCTATGTGACTTTACCGAAAGAACCAAGAAGATGAATCCCTGCAGTCACGAAAGCTTTAAATCGAAAAGTGGCTTATTATATGGAAATGTGTAGCAGCCAAATAATGAAACTAATCTGGTAGAGGTCCTTCTGCCAGCAGTGGCATAAGCAAAGCAATTGCAAGGTTGCACCTCTACCTTTTGACCTATACCTGTTTTACTTGTCTCTGCTTCCAATGCAAACATTTTAACAAAGCACGTTTAAAATCTCACACATGCAAGTAACTAAACGATAGCCTTAAACTAAACTATGGGCTTACGAATTTTTATGAACTGCAATCTCTTTAGAGACCACAACGAATTTACAATGTTACACCTGACCTACGTTTTAACCTTAATTACAAAATAATGAAGGATAATTTTGATTTGTTTGTCAGCAGCGATCATGGTTCAGATGAACGTAATCCTGAGTGTAGAGGCCCTGTCTGCACTGCCACTTTGCGTGACGAAAGCAGCCTTTAACAAATCTAGAGACTTTAACAAATCTAGAGCCTTTAGCATATCTACGGGGACTTTTTTCTCTAGCATCAAAAATGATGAAAAATATATTTTAAAAAGAATTGGTTTTAGCCTTTCTGCCAGAAAGGCTAAAGCCTGTTTTTTGTTGCAGCCTTTAATAGTTAGGTTATTAAACATTGGCAGCAATGGCCTATGTCATATTCATTCCACATCTTAGCATACTGATGTTTTGTAATGCTAAACCTAAATACATTTACACTAACTGGCACTATGCCCATGAATATAAATATGCCTTATATTCCTGGGCACGACCACTGTCTTTTCACAGCCATCCACATTTTACACCCACCCCAAAGTTTACAGACATGCCACTCAAACTATGGCCAACCATTCCTAACACGAGGAAAGTTCTGTCGTAACCTTTACCACAGTCAGGCTACTGACAACATTTATCTGAACACTAACTAAGCTATGGGAATATAACATTTCAAGCTGTGGAAAACCTCAAACAACAAGTATGCCCCCAATAAAACATAAACTTTTACGAGATTAACACTGACAATCATGTACAACTTTGTGATGTGTGGAAGCTCTTGTCACAATTACATTGCAGTTCCTGCCCAGGTATGTCTTTCCCCATTGTAGCAAGACTTAATTGTATGTCTAGCAAAGCGTACTATACCATCACTCTACAGCTGCTATATCTACACATACTGAGACCCAAGAAATACCTGGCCATGTCTCCACGTACCAAGACCCAACATCTCTTGCTGTGTGTCCATGGGAAAGACGGCTTGGTGACCCAGGATCAGTCCATTTAGCACTCGTTGCAGGATCATTTCCGAACCATGTCTCCACAATCTTTGAGCCACGGGACCCTGGGTATATTTCTCCAACCCGTTCATCTCTCTTACCCCCTGCCACTCACTATCCTCCGTGGTTGGAGGAAAGGAATCAATAAATGCATGTGGGTTTAAAGGTAACAACAAAAGCATATGCTTGGGTTAGGCTCGGCTAACCTAACAAGGATTTTTATTCTGTAAATTTTCTGCCGTTCGTTATAAATAAACGCACAATCTCTAAAGTTGAGATAAACGAGGGATGTCATTATGGTGCATCTCATGTTCACATTTACTCCGTGACACCATAACTAGCTGCTAGGGTGACACATGTGGATGTGCCCAGCTCGCTTATCAAAGTGAGCTGATGAGCCCACTTACTGAGAGTCAGCTTGCTGCTGGGTCAGCCTTGAAGGGATATTTTTCTCTTGCACAGAGATGTTCAGGTAATCAAAGATGTACTTGGGTATCTGCCGACTGAACCCAACTGGCTCGTGCTTAAATATGTTCCATACATCCTCTGTGCCTATCTGTTCCAAATTCATCATTAATTTTGTATGAAGACATCTCCTTCACTTGTTTAATAAAATAAAAGTAACAATTATCTTTCTGCTGAAAAAGGCGTTGTGTATTCAACACTGGGAATCACTTTGGTTTTTGTGATATGTTTTTATAGACCTAGTCACCCTAGGCCTATAACAACTGTGTATATTCTGATAAAATTCAACACAAGAACACCAGATCTTGGTGAAAACGAAACATCTATTCCTGCCACCCTAACACAGATGCCAATTACCAGACTTTCTTGATAAACCCTGGGCAGGTGGTAACCCTACTCAGAGATGAAAACCCTAGGCTCAGCATTAAGTACGTATGTGTCTCAGCAGTGCTAGGGCAGACTAGGCACAGGGAAGGTGCAGACAGGGCCTGGGACAGCTTGAGACACAGGGCAGTAAACACAGACATGGCCCGGGACAGTAGATGATGCCCTGCACAAGCAGAACAGATGAGCCATCAGGCAAAGCCCCAGGGCAAGCTTCAGACAGCTGAGTAGTGAGGCAGCCAGTGTAGCTGCGGCCTGTGCAAGTTGAGGACTGGGGCCTAGGTCAGTGGAGGCCCAGGGAAGCCAAGAACAGGGCTACCACTTGTCCGAGGATCATCCTCTTTGTCCGAAGAGGAAATTCGTAAGTCTTTCCAGGACATTAAACATCCCGATTTGTGTCAGTTGAATTGTGATGCTCCTCTCAAGACAATACATTATTATATATATATAAATCTCCCCTCTTCCAGTATTGTGGGATGTTCTCAAGATATGTTGCAGTTTTGTCTTATATCTCAGAGTTGGCTACCCTAATCAGCTCAGGGGCAGCACCGCTGAAACATATAATGTCCGGGATGAGCTGCGGCACAGGACAATGGCAATGATGTGAGAGATTAAGAAGAAAGAAGGGGAAAAAGATGATACGAAGCAGTGAGAGCATTAGGCCAGTGGAGACAAAAAGGTCAGAACAAAATAAGCCAAAAGGGAAATAAAAAAATAGGAATACATCTAAAATAAAGTAACAGAAAGGTAGAGAAAAGGTTCAGGAACAGTTTTGGTCTAAGCAGTGGTTCATTTACGCATGCTGACTGCCCCAGTCTGATGAAAAGACAGGATCCGCATGGGAACAGGTACTGCCAGAGGGGTGATCACGCTGCCTTCATCCAGCTTTTGTGATATCCCCAAGATTCGTATCTTGAGTAACTACAGTGGTGAGAAAAATCAGCTCGCAGGCTGAACAGAATTTTGATTAAACGAATTTGCATTCATTTGTGTCCGTTGAAGTGTGTGTTTGCATGAGTGTGTGTATCTCAGCGGTAGTGTAGCGGTTAGCGCGCTGCGCTACGAATCGAGCGAGCCGAGATCGATTCCCGCCCATGGCCAACACCAGTGACGATTATCTGAACCGGTCCTGGGCTTCCCCTAGATCGACTCAGCCTCAAATGAGTACCCGGTGTGGTGTATAAAATATCACCACTGGGGAGACGAAGGCGGCTGGGCGTGGTGTTGGCCACTCACCTTCTCGTGTGCCCTGCCCGGCCTTTATAGGTGCTCACTAGCAGCACTTGCCCCAACAGTCTGTTCTGTCTATACGGGGGATCTTTGTCTTTGTCATATCGCAGTAGGTGTCTTTACACATAAATTCATCTATTTTGGTCTGGCTTTGTGTGTGTGTGTAACATTAATAATCTCAAATTGCAACATGCACAATATTCACTCACTCTGAGCGAGAATGAATGACTCCCGTATGAGGAACCCCATACCAGTGAGAAAGGCAGCGAGGCAGTGAGCCGCTGCTGACTTCCGCCAAACTCTGCACTCGCCCATCCAGCACTGTCTAGGCTTCGAACAGATAATGAGATCAGGTGCAATCCCGGTGATGTGGTCAAAGGCTAGTTGCTTTAATTGCTTGCCTTACACAATTGCTAAATATTTGCAACTCGTGATTAGGAATACGCGATTCAATCTGTGTAATGGAGCTTGATGGGGAAACGTGCAATGTCATCTGAATGTCCGAAACGTATGAATGTGACTGCATCTCAAGACGCTGTGGAACAGGGTGGACATTTGACATTAAAGCAGCTTCAAAGAGCGGAGGAATGATACAAAGGTAAGCCAGATGCGATGCCATCCCATTTTCACGAGGCATTATGTCGAAATGAAATGGACCGCAACTTGTATTAACTTTGGAACATGATAGACATTGTGAAGTGCATGTCAGAATGCAAGTGTTTGTCTGTGGGCTAAATATTTGGGTTAACGTGGTGGGTAGAATTGTGGTGCATGACTATGTTGGTATCGCGGGCCTACTGCCAACAAGTTATTTTTATGTAAGAGGTTGGTGTTTTGGCCAATTTGCACTTATAGCAACGAGAGAGATTGCTATTGTAGTTGGATATGAGGCATTTTGCAATGTAATTCCTCGAAAACTTGGACAAACGAAGCTATTTGTGACTTTACAAATTTCTTTTATGCACAGCCTAAGGCTGCCCAGCAGGGGTGCGGGTGAGGGAGGGGGGGGTCGTGAAAAGGAGCAGTTTGCCCAGGATTTGACACAAAAGAGGGCCCTGTAACAGGCCTGTGGTTTTTTTTGTCAAATGAATAAAGGGGCCACATGTGGCATCCTGCCCCAGGCCTCCAGGCTCAGGACTTCCAGAAAACTCCAGGCGGCCCTGGCATAGGCACAGACACACACACAGGACTATGTGAGATGGAGACCATCTCTGTAAGAGCTACACGTGGAGCCAATGTTCCTCTAACAATGGCAATGTACTGGCCCCCTGTTCTCCGCCCGCTCCGATTTTTTTTTTACATCTGCTGATAAATGGAAATGGGAAATTCTCGTGGACGCTGCCAAGATTCACTTCAGATTGAACAGCAGCCACCGTGATTGAGGGTGGCTGGGGCCACACGAGGGGTGCCTTGGATATAAAGTCCCGTGCAAAATGAGTGGAGAATATGATGCGGGGGATGATGAGATGGGCAATATACCCTTATCTCTAACTGGTGGAGATGAGTAACTGCCAGTGTTAAAGGTTTCACTTGGATCAAGCTGTGGCTGACAAGAATAAACAAGTATGGAATTTTTTGGTATAGATGTCTTTACCTCTTTATCTGGAGGTATATGTTAAATCATGAATATGATACGGAGAGCTACAATCTTACATTCTCACTCAATCTATCTAGGTCTGTTCTGTTACTTCACTGCTCCACAAAGTCTGGCTGTGCACCTAGCCTGGCACAGGCGCTGTGGTGACATCACTTCAATTAGTCACTGACTTGTGTGTAACTCTGCCTATGTTTTTTTCTCTTTCCAAAGTTAACTTTAATTGAGTGTTCGACATTATGTCATGCGACAGAGCATCTGTTTGGAACTCGTGCGGGTGACAGCACCCAACTTTTGTTTGAGAATGGTCAATGGCTGGAGATATCACATACATTGATAATTCCCTTCAAGATGCCTCTTTAATCCACACGAGAGGCACTGCACGATTCAACATTCCCTCGTCACACGAAATAGGTCATTGCACAGCAGTCATTTTTTTAATTATCTGAATTCGTGTTTCATCAGCACAGTACAATTGCAACAACAGACGGTCACCGTCATATCATCATTTATCTCTGAGGTCTTGCTCACTTTCATTGAGGGAATATATATGAGTGTGTCCTCATACGTTTTAATACACAATTTTTTAAAAGGGAGGGGAGACGGGGGGGGGAGCTGGTGGTTGTAGGGGAGATGTATGTAGTGTCACAGTTAGTGGTAGTGTCACAGTTAGTGGTAGTGTCACAGTTAGTGGTAGTGTCACAGTTAGTGGTAGTGTCACAGTTAGTGGTAGTGTAACAGTTAGTGGTAGTGTAACAGTTAGTGGTAGTGTCACAGTTAGTGGTAGTGTCACAGTTAGTGGTAGTGTCACAGTTAGTGGTAGTGTCACAGTTAGTGGTAGTGTCACAGTTAGTGGTAGTGTCACAGTTAGTGGTAGTGTCACAGTTAGTGGTAGTGTCACAGTTAGTGGTAGTGTCACAGTTAGTGGTAGTGTCACAGTTAGTGGTAGTGTCACAGTTAGCGGTAGTGTCACAGTTAGTGGTAGTGTCACAGTTAGTGGTAGTGTCACAGTTAGTGGTAGTGTCACAGTTAGTGGTAGTGTCACAGTTAGTGGTAGTGTCACAGTTAGTGGTAGTGTCACAGTTAGTGGTAGTGTCACAGTTAGTGGTAGTGTCACAGTTAGTGGTAGTGTAACAGTTAGTGGTAGTGTCACAGTTAGTGGTAGTGTCACAGTTAGTGGTAGTGTCACAGTTAGTGGTAGTGTCACAGTTAGCGGTAGTGTCACAGTTAGCGGTAGTGTCACAGTTAGTGGTAGTGTCACAGTTAGTGGTAGTGTCACAGTTAGTGGTAGTGTCACAGTTAGTGGTAGTGTCACAGTTAGCGGTAGTGTCACAGTTAGTGGTAGTGTCACAGTTAGTGGTAGTGTCACAGTTAGTGGTAGTGTCACAGTTAGTGGTAGTGTCACAGTTAGTGGTAGTGTCACAGTGGTAGTGTCACAGTTAGTGGTAGTGTCACAGTTAGTGGTAGTGTCACAGTTAGTGGTAGTGTCACAGTTAGTGGTAGTGTCACAGTTAGTGGTAGTGTCACAGTTAGTGGTAGTGTCACAGTGGTAGTGTCACAGTTAGTGGTAGTGTCACAGTTAGTGGTAGTGTAACAGTTAGTGGTAGTGTCACAGTTAGTGGTAGTGTCACAGTTAGTGGTAGTGTCACAGTTAGCGGTAGTGTCACAGTTAGTGGTAGTGTCACAGTTAGTGGTAGTGTCACAGTTAGTGGTAGTGTCACAGTTAGCGGTAGTGTCACAGTTAGTGGTAGTGTCACAGTGGTAGTGTCACAGTTAGTGGTAGTGTCACAGTGGTAGTGTCACAGTTAGTGGTAGTGTCACAGTTAGTGGTAGTGTCACAGTTAGTGGTAGTGTCACAGTTAGTGGTAGTGTCACAGTTAGTGGTAGTGTCACAGTTAGCGGTAGTGTCACAGTTAGTGGTAGTGTCACAGTGGTAGTGTCACAGTTAGTGGTAGTGTCACAGTGGTAGTGTCACAGTTAGCGGTAGTGTCACAGTTAGTGGTAGTGTCACAGTTAGTGGTAGTGTCACAGTTAGTGGTAGTGTCACAGTTAGTGGTAGTGTCACAGTGGTAGTGTCACAGTTAGTGGTAGTGTCACAGTTAGTGGTAGTGTCACAGTTAGTGGTAGTGTCACAGTTAGTGGTAGTGTCACAGTGGTAGTGTCACAGTTAGTGGTAGTGTCACAGTTAGTGGTAGTGTCACAGTTAGTGGTAGTGTCACAGTTAGTGGTAGTGTAACAGTTAGCGGTAGTGTCACAGTTAGTGGTAGTGTCACAGTTAGTGGTAGTGTCACAGTTAGTGGTAGTGTCACAGTTAGTGGTAGTGTCACAGTTAGTGGTAGTGTCACAGTTAGCTGCGCTGCGAACCAAGCCACCCGAGTTCGATTCGCGCCCAGGACCAATACCAGTGACGATTATCTGAGCCTGTCCTGGGCTCCCCTCGGTCGACTCAGCCTCAAATTACTACCTGGTGCGGTGTGTAAACATGGCCACTGGGGAGACAAAGGAGGCCCAGCGTGGTAGGTGCTACCGTGCTACTCTCTAACAGTACTTGCCCCAAAAGTGTGTTAAAGCTCTCTGTTTGTTTTTATGAATTATCAGCTGCACAGTGGTGTCGGTTGGGGTTGCATCTCGTATATCATGGGGGGAAGTGGCCTTTTAATTACGTGCGTGGGTTCATTGAGGGTTTAAGGGTTTGTCTGCACAAGGGTCCCTGTGGCAGTCACTTTTATATATTTATTTTTATTGTCAGAGGTGTAAATTTGCCAAATGAAGCGGAAACGTGAACTTTGCAGGATTTGTTGGTTGTGTGTGTGTGTGCGTGCGTCATAATTGGTGACTGGGCTGAGACGATCACCTCACTCCACTTGAACATCTTGTTGAATGACAGGTGCCTCGCCAGGTTAGAGCCCTTGATTTTAGTGGAACCCGCTGAGTGCTCTAACCCCTGAGCAAACAAATGCTGTCTCCTGACCACCTCTGAGTGGCCGGGTGGATAATTACCATATTCTTAATTTTGTTGAGATACTATTGGCAGTGGTGCACACACACACAAACTCGACACTGTCATCAATAACACTGCAGATATCCCCTCTGGGCTGTGAAGAAGGATCATTGTCCTAAAACGTCACCTGTTACATGTGCATTCTTGTTTAGGGCAGTCTCCTTGATGAAACGTGTGAGGTTTTTGTTATTTATACAAGTGAATAAGATGAATAAAATGTACAATTAACTTACAATCAAGAAACAGGTTACTTTATCAAGGCAAGGCCGATGTCATCGGAAAAGTAACCACATCAATTCTCTTCCTTTTAATATTTCGCAACACGCGAGTACATACCATTATGAATTCATGCCTTGATGCCAGAACCAATTTTTTTGGGATCAATTAATTAACGATATTCCTGCCACACCAAAATCTGAAGGCAGATGCCACCAAAGCCCTCCTTCAAGGATATGTGCCACGGTGAGTAATGATCCTTGAACGTGACATTTCTGCGAGCGTTCCCTTCGTTGTCAGAAAATGTCATGCACTCTTGATACTAAGGACCCGAGCAGGTTGTTATAATGTGTAACCTTTTAGCATCTATCCATAGCGGCATTTGTCTTGGAACATATGCTGTGGTAAACAGTGGCTGTATTGGGGGGATGCTGGGACATGAGCGATGTCGGGAGGGTACATGGGCCTTTGGAAGCATTCCCCTTTGAAATAACCAGATTTGTTTAATAAGAATGATTACAAAAAAAAATAACGCTGCAAATATCACCTCACAAGTGCCATATCTATTGCCCATTGTGATCAATGACTCAATAAGTGAAAACTGCTCCATAAGTTTGTTTGTCGAAACAAATACTGCTGGCTAAAATAAGACTAAAACGGCCAATCGGCGGACTGGTAATGTTTATTTTACTGCAAACCTGTCTCTAATATGATTTTACCAGTGGTATTGGAGAAGCCAAATGAGACATTAATTTTTGGTGATGCTTCGTGGGCAATGAGGGATATATTGAGCATGTGTCACGATGCTGGTCAGTGTGGGATTGTGACAATGCGGAGGAGTGCAGAACAATAGGGCTTCGCCGACTGCCCTCTCCTGCCATAAACGTCTACTACACCTGTATTTTGTACATGGTAGTCACCCATCCAAGCACTCTTCAGGCTCAAACCTGCTTAGTTGTTGAGATCTGATGATATTAGGTGCATTCTGGGTGATTTGGTCACGGACTGTTTCTTGACGGATACTGAACAAATGTTGCCTCTATCATCTCCGAGCAACTGGGCAGCATTTATTTACCTGGCTACACTAAGAAAGCTGAATCCGATACATGCGGCTCATAGGCCGATTAATTAAACTATTTAGAATCAGCAAGGTCAGTCTACAGCTGGATGAAGACCTCGCCCCAATCCACTGCCATCTCTCATGATCCTGAGAAATCATCACGATCTTTGAGGAGATAGCCAATGGGTGTCCACTGCACTATTTGTCATTCGTTTACACTTTCTTCTGTCTTGTGCCAATATGCTCAAGTAGTGGACACCTTTCTGGTGTCAATTCCTCATGTCGTCAAGGTCAAGACATCCTCTGTTCGGACTTCCTCTCTCTATGCAGTTCTTTCCATTTCTCCGAACAACACACTTTCATTCTCCTGAGAAATTGTAGGATCAAAACGTGGCTCGATTTTTTTTTCATGATGAAACAAACCCTTTCATTTTGAGTAGGAAGGAGGCAACTGTAGAAAGCGGTGGGAGGTGGGTGGGGGGCAGCAGAAATGCATTGGGAGAGATGTAGCCAAAACTTTGGGATTAATAACCATTGAATGTACAGACTCACCACTGGTGATCACCCGCGCTGGATGTTATATAATTTATATATTTTTGGTTCTCTTTGTTCTCAAAATCCACGTTATCCTTAACGGTCAATAATGTTCTGGATCCACCCATGTGGAAAGTTTTATCTGTGAAAATATGAAAGTGTGGTTAAAATACTCAGGATGAAGTAATATATTGAAGTCGGATGCTTTAGATCTTTTAGAATTTCAACAAAGCTACGCCTGAATATTTTTTAATGCACTCATTTAATTGTCTGATTTTTTTTCATTGTTATTGCCAAAGTCGTATTGCAGTCCTGGTATAGTGAATATTCAAACATGTTTATGGTGGTGAGTAATAATAAAAAAAAGCCTTCGCTTCTCTAAATTTGTTCCATCTTGGCATTATGCAGTGTGCATAACATTCATACCACCTTCCACGGGCTTGGGGCTCTGGCATGTGTCGCTGGGAATTCATGATCTGAATGACAATGCTGTGTTGCAAATTGACAAAACAGCCTTACTTATTCATATACTTACACAACAACAATTGCACATTGCAATTTTTCAGTAAATTGGTTGGACACACAATGTATCTAAATTTCCTGCAAATCACTTTTTCTGCTAACCCTTACATTTATTATTTTGTGTTTTTGTATAAATATGTATATTTTACTCTTATAGAGTATTTTTCCCCTTTCTGTATATATTATAAATCTCTCAGCTTTGCATCACATCATTTTGAATATCTCTCTCTCTCATTAATCTCCCTCCATGTAATCTCCCAAACCTGATTCCCCCCCACACCACCTCCCTTACTACATTGTATTCATATATTGTTTTAAAATAGAATACACATTAGACACTTTATGAATCAAACTTTTATACAATTCATTTGTCAGATGAGAAAACCATTTCTCCTCCCTATATATGTAAAAAAAAAACATGTTATTCTCTTTTAATCAAGGTCAAAATATGATTTCCAAATGGCAAACTTTTGCCCAAAGGGAATATTTTCAATTGGTGTGTTGAAGGTGTTAGGATGCACCAACATTTACAAAAATAAATCGCAGTGAGCTCCTTGGCTGCTACTGCCATTCATCATAAGCCACTGAGAGTGCCGGGTATTGATATCAGCGCTGTGTTTTCCAGTAAAAAAAACACTTAGAATCACGACAGCACTCTTGATTCCAAAACAAATCGAGAGATTGAAATAAATTGCGTGTCACAAAATCTTTAATGCACTTATAGATAATATTGCATTCGTGGATTTATTTTATTTTATTTTGTCTAGCAGCATGAGCAAGAGAAAAACGTTGTATTTCAACATGATGCTGTTGTACGAAAGCTTTATCACCACAGTATTATACTCCACAACATTGGTCGATCGGTTAAAGACATATACCCACCCATACACAGAGTACGGACTTCCAGAGATTTCAAATTAACGCTGTATGTTACACGCAGTTTAAAGTAGGTGAGATTTAAATAACCTATGAAAGTAATCAAAACTTAAATTTGTACTTCGTAATAATGATGGCAGACAGCAGACTATAAAAAAAATATAATATACCCCTTTCCATTATTATGAAGAATATAAATCGACTTTTTTTTACTTCCCTATCAGCCTGGATTGGTTTTATTGTTTGGAAATAAATACGTTAGTAAATGAAGCATTGTCATATTTAAGAATGCAATTTGGCTGCCTTTTATTGACTGCTGAATAAATTAACAGGGTACATGCGGAAACAAACAGAGAACAGGATTCGACAACCACTCCCGTGTTCGTTCCGTTTACGACCGTCAAACACCTCGTTTTGTTTGTCGCGCAATACTCCTTAATGGCCCTGTACTCATCTGCAATATCGACGCAATATCAATTTGTTACTGCTGCGCTCAAGCAAACCCGGATCTCCCTTGTTAAAAAATAGCCGGGCGACTGGCCGAACGGGATCAACAAATCGTGGAACAAATCGCATTTAACGCAACACTCGGTGATGATTGCGCTCATCACGATGTGGACAGAACGTGGCTCGCTGTCCGCCTCGCTGGGTGACGCTCCTCTCCGCCCTCGTTAACCGCTGCGTCGGGGACATTCTCCCGTTGATGGCTGCGCGGTTTAATCCACGCCCGGTCATTTCCTCCCACGACTAGGCACACGTGCGCTTCCCTCCGCCCGTGGCTTCTCGCACACGATGAACGCGGCGCGCGTGAAAAACCAAGCGCCCTTAACAGGACGCGTTATTCGACAGCGAACGGGAAGCTCATTGGGCCACCCTAAACCGCATCCGCAACCGACAACGCCAGACAAATGGAACATTGAACATTCAAAACTCTGCAGCAGCGCTGCGACTGCGGTCATCCAGAAACAGACCGTGCAGCGCGTGACGACGCAATGCCCCCCGATCCACAAGTACGAAGGAGACGTCGCAGCGACAAGCACTCTGCCGTTCCTGACGCAGTTGTTTGGCTCGATCACCTGGATGTCAAATTGTAGTTGCGGCTCTGCGTCGACGTTCAGGCGTTCGAAAGAAAAGTGGATTGAAAAGCTAAAATTGGCCATAGACTAGACAAGACTGTATTATCTCGGCGAGCACTGCACGCTCCACTCTGATTTATCTCTTATAATCATCATGATGATCATCATCATCAGCCACAGTCAATCCACTGCTGGATGAAGTCCTACCCAACCCGGCATCATCTTTCACTCTCCCGCGATGTAACAATCCACCGAGCATCTGTGCGACGAGATGATTGTACGGCTCCATCTCCTCAGTGGATACACCCTATAATCTCTTTTAGAATTAAACATGTTAAGTTCACGGCTAATTTCCAAAGCTATGCATTGTATAGCCATGCATATTTCGGGCAACCCACTTGCAGACTATTATCCCGATCCCCACAGTGTGCCGAGGGACAGCGTTTGTTGTTGGTGTTGTTGTTGCAAGCAAAGTCAACTGCGAACAGATAAACCTCTGAGATTGATAATCATTTCCGCTAGGTTGAGATTTTTTTTACGTCCCCCAAAAAAAAGCGTGGACCAAAAAAAAACCCGCCTTCCATTGCTTCTGATTTAAGTGGAGCCTTGCGCCGTCGCGAAGACACCCCGACATTGTGAGCGCAGCGCAAACCGCACGAGTTTTGCGAGCTGCTCCAGGAAATGCTACGGGAAGTTCGCGTGAGAGTGAGAGAGTCTCCGAGCACCTCCGAAAACCGCGCACGCTTTGTCCACCCCAGGACGGCTTTGTGCAACGAACACGGGGAGTGTGTGATTCGAGGTGTTAGCTGCGATTGTTAGCAGTCACCCTTAATGCAATAATATATTGCATACCTCGCATTTTTGATGGCCCTAAAATGACCCATTTACTGGGTGTGCAGTCTTCAATTTTTATCTGCGGTCTTGGCAAAATTAAGATTATCCACTTCATGAATTCACGTTATCGTCATTATAACTACATTAGGACTTTCCTGGCTGAGCGGCGTTTCTCTGTAGCTGCACGAGCAGCCATCTTGAACTCTCTTCCACTGCACATATGCAACAGCATCCAAGCACCATCATCCACCTTCAAGCATGAGTTTAAAGCTTTCACCTGTTCAGTCTCTCACCCTTTCAGGCTCACACCTGGTTCAGGCTCTCAGCTGTTTAGGTTCTCACTTGTTCAGGCTGGCAACTGTTCAGGCGTTCAGCTGTTTAGGCTCTCACCTGTTCAGGCTCGCAACTGTTCAGGGTCTCAGGTGTCCAGGCTCTCAATTGTTCAGTCTCTCACCTGTTCAGGCTCTCACCTGTTTAGGTTATCACCTGCTCGAGCTGGCTTACGAGGAACTTTGAGCTCTGGCTCCACAACTCCGAGTTCTCAATCGAACATTGCGTCTGGTAGGAGAAATATGCGCGCATTTAAATTTTGTTCATTATTGTTATTTAAACAATAGTCATGTTTATAGGTCTGTAAACATTACACAGCTTACGAGTTTCTAATTTAAAATGCATTTTAATATACATGAACATTTTTTTACCATAGTTTTTTTTTATTACATTTTACGAATGCAAACTGTAGACAACTAATTTTAGTGCCTTTTGTTATTTTAGCCAAGAATAAATTGCTTTCCTTATCTTTATCACATACAACAAGGCGTGAAATATGCTGCAAAGTGTCACATTAATATGCGACTTAGTTAAGCGGTGCAAAGTCTATAACACCTGTAAATCACCACATTTTTTAAGTGACAAATTGGATTTTGGAATAAGCAGTCGCACCTGCCAACATAAATTATTCTGTTCAAGCCGTCCGTGAAAGGCAAAGTGAAAATGAAGTTTCATTGCTTTGCATTGAATAAATAAATGTATTAAAAACAGATTTCACACAAATGCCGTTAAAAAATATACTGTAAACACAGTGGCGGATTGGACATTTATCTCAACTAAAGAATAATGCTCAGTGGACCGAAAAGTTGATGCTTGTAATCAATGGATAAAGTTTTCCCCATTAGAATAGTTAAATGTCGATGACTGTTCTGACATCCCCAATGGGGGACTTCACTCCAGCCCTGTCAGCTGTTTGCTCAGTGATTTTTACAAAAGGAGCTCGGTTGTAAATTTGACTCTTGTGCTGATGAAGCAACCTCGTGTCAAACAAGAGCTTGCTAATTGTGCTAACTTAATTTGGTATGAACAAGGCAAAGGTGCAGTCCTGCAATTGCTCCCTCACTCCGATGCTGACAGAGGAACCTCCACTAGACGGAGCTCGAGAAACAGCCCCTCACAGACAGTTTTCAGATAGGAAAAACTGTGTTGATGCAGCGGCTCACACCATTGATGGGCAGATAGGATGGCTGTTGAGTAGTGTATCCACCGCATGGCTGTAAATACCCTTGCAATGTGCATTACTCATTGTCTAGAGCATGGATATTACCACCAACTGTGATCAGTTAAAAGGAGACGGGGAGGTGAGGACATTGGGGGTACCCACATTGTGGTGACACCATTTATACTGCAGGGTGGACAGAGGCGGTTGAGTGCGGGGGGGTCATGCATGCACCCCATTCTTTCAGCTGTCGTACCGGGAGATCGAACCAACGATTACCTGGATTGAAAGTCCGGTGTCTGAACCATTACGTCACAGCAGCAATCCCAATTTGATGTGTTCGCCTACAAAAAAAAAACTGTTTATAACATGACAGTAGCTCAAAAGGGTGCTTTGGAAGATATTTGTGATTTTTTTTTTTAACAAAGTGAACACTGCAAAATGGAGCACGTATAAAGCATTTGCAAAGGTTAAGTGCTATTTTGTATTGACATATTTCAACTCATTGCATAATAAGTAACTTAGTCAAGTATCTATCTCACGGTAGATTATGATTTTCTCTTGTGCTGTCTTTCAAAGAACGGTCAACTGCAGCAATTACCCTTTGGGGGTCATGGTTCCTCAGTAAAGTTATACGATTTCGTTAATACTTAAAGGCTTCCAACTGACTGCAGTTGATCCTAAGCAGGCATCATTCTTTTTCATTGGATGCAACTTCAGTTTGTTTTGAGCGAAACTTTCAAATCTCACTAGTATTTATATTTGTTACACTTCCATTCAATCGGTTTAGCTTCAGAGTCTCTTCAGTGGCTTTGGTTTAATGATGCCACAGTAGCACATTGTGAAAGCTGATGTCTGCTTGATGCATACTTTATAGCTCCCTTAACGACTGCAATTTGGTGTTAAGTGGCCTGTGCATCAGTGCTGCTGAGTGTGATGAAATACACAAGTAACATCGCAGCAAGGAAGCAGAATTCTCCATTTAATTGTGTAATGTTTGTATTGTTGACCGCATGTTGTGACGGTGAAATTAGCATAGTTTATCCTATCATTGTACTACACCTCGAGGGGTTTTATTTTTACCAAGTGAAACGTTTGCTGTTGCTCTATTCTCCACCACTGAATTTTGTACACTTTTGCAAAAGCAGTGAAGCTTACAAAACGTGTGGCCGATTTTCTCTCAGCGTGCCACGGTGCGTTATGTTGTGGAGTCCGTAGAACAAAAAAATAATCTGAAAGCCGGTTAAGTTCTTGGACATGTGCACTTTAATGGCTTTCTCAGTAATTTTGCAAAGCAGATACAGGGTTTTGATATTTCCGTTGCAGTTAATTTTTTGTTGTTTTGTATTTGCATCATGCTTTTCTTGTCTTTTCGGAATTGTTTAGTGCACATATTGTTCGTCACCGATACAGATTACTCATACTTCAATGCCCTTTGTCTATGGCCAGGTAAGAAGCCATCGAGACCAGGAGCGCATGTTTTTATTCTATCAGTCAAACAATATCCTTCATTTAAAATCAGATGGGAGGCCGCCGAGACTAAAAGTCTGTTTTTCAAGGGAGACATGGGTCACAAAAGCAATGCAATACCACCTGCGATAAAAGGTCGAGACAATATGGTATAGGGTCGGAATATTAAGCGATAAAGAAGACTCTTATATTACGACGAGACTCCTCTTAGCCAAGCTTCTCTTATCTGCGACTCCTACCATCTGTGGCCAGGATCTATCCTCAAAAAACCCCTATTATCTGGGGCGATTGTGTAGACAAGAAATGTAGCATGACAAATTCCTCCTATTGTCTGCATGTATTCGGAGATTAGAACTCCCACGATTTCCTGCCCGTCGATTCATGATCATGTTGAATTAATGACAGATCATCATGAACTCTAAACTGAAACGAAACTGTTTTTATTTTACCAGGTAAGGCCTATTGAGATGTATAGCTCTTTTTCAAAAGCTACCTGGCTATCACAAATTATAGCTCAACGAAGTGGCCAATTAATGTGGAAATGTATTTCAGCCCCGGAGCGAGAACGGCAAACACCAAATATACAGCAGGCATCGTCAGGGCCGGGATCGAACCCACAATCTCATGTATACCAGGCGAGGTAGTTCACATCTCGCCACCACGACACCCCCTCAATTTATGTACATCCAGTGTGTTTGCCATTTCACCACAGCAGCACCTTTTCAAATTAGGGGAAAGGGGGGGGGGGTAGGACATTGA
Source organism: Lampetra fluviatilis (assembly GCF_964198595.1). Classification (NCBI taxonomy): domain Eukaryota; kingdom Metazoa; phylum Chordata; class Hyperoartia; order Petromyzontiformes; family Petromyzontidae; genus Lampetra; species Lampetra fluviatilis. Next base: position 29,817,870 of record NC_136278.1, on the reverse strand, counting down.
ACTTTTTTTACACGGTACTTCAACTTTTTTATCTCAAGATTTTGAAGGATGCTTAATCCATATATGAAATCAGATTTTTGTTAGAACACGTGTTCCCTATCAAAAAATTTGACCCCTCATACATTTCGAGAGCAACATATGAAACGTTTTTTTTTTTGGTTGAACCTCAAGGCTATGAATGTTTGTGTCTGGAAGTTTTGAAGGATACAAAATCAAAATATTAAATCATATTTTTGAAAAATATTTGATTTCTATCCATTTATTAAAAATCTCTGCATTAAAAAAAAATGCGTACACGCATACTTTGTGCTTATATATGAACATTTTCAATTCCAAACTGTGCCTAACATTTGCGTCCAGTATTTAAAAATGTATTCACGGGTATGAGATTTTACATACATAAACCATCCTGACATCATCACGTTTTTTTTATTCTTGGTTCTTTCGGTAAAGTCACGTAGAAAGGAAACAATAAAATAATAAAAATATAAAACAATAAAATTCTCACGACGTTTCGATTGCAACACAAGCAATCATCATCAGGTGTGAAAACCACAGTTAGAGAATTGGATGATGATTGCGTGTGAGGCAATCGAAACGTCGTGAGAATTTTATTGTTTTATATTTTTATTATTGTATTGTTTCCCTTCTACGTGACTTTACCGAAAGAACCAAGAACATGAATCCCTGCAGTCACGAAAGCTTTACATAAAAAAATCCTGTTTGTTGCTGCATATCTTTTCACCAAGTAAAATAATGAGAAAATTACCTTGGCTACGAAAAGCTGAAAACAATATTCGTAGCAAATAAGAATTACACATTATTTCAGCATATGTCGTTGCTTTTCTTTTTTCCAAAGAAGTAAAATGTAACCACAATTAGCCGGAAATCTACCATCTCCCTGTTGTCTGTATATTATTCCATAAACGACAATTGTCAAGGGCTTATTGGTACACAAATTCCTATCATGGTCCGTTTTTCCCCACATTCTAGGGTTCTAGGCTAATGCAGTGTAAAATGTAACCACAATTAGCCGGAAATCTACCATCTCCCTGTTGTCTGTATATTATTCCATAAACGACAATTGTCAAGGGCTTATTGGTACACAAATTCCTATCATGGTCCGTTTTTCCCCACATTCTAGGGTTCTAGGCTAATGCAGTGTACAAGCCGCAGCACAAGTGATGCATTTCGTGGACCTGCCCCACTCTCCAGCTCTCCCCGCGTGTTTTTCGCGGTTGTAACGCGTATCGTTTGGTCTGATGTCTCGCGGCGCATGCGCTGCGAGCTTCATCAGGAACACAGCTCAATGCACAAGAAGTTCCTTCGCGTGCAACAGTTAGCAGCATGCGCATTTCAGCCCAGTTCCTGACACCGTGCTGAACAACACGTGCCACAAACCCGAAGACACATCGTGCAGCTATATGGGCACACAGTGGCAAAACCTACACAGTAGTGCTGCCTAGCCTTTGCCGAAACATTGTCGTTTCCATCAGCGTGCATAGAAACTAAAAGTAAACTAAACTTTTAAATGTTTTATTTTACCACTGAGCGATATGGCTCTTTTTTCAGGACCGACCTGGCCACAAATGATAGCGCAACAAAGTGTTTTTTTCACGTGGAAATATATGACAGTAAAAACGGACGCTCTAAAAAGGCAGGTTTCTGAATGCACAATGTTCACGCCTAGATGTCCCTAACAGGGTGAAGACACCTCTGCACGGTGCGCTGTATATAACAACAACAACAAACAACAAAACCCATGTCCTGAATTGCCTGTGTCTCTGTGGCATTGACAAATAGTGATGAGTGCAAGATAACAGCAGGAAGCCCAAGTACACTTTTACACAATGGTAGGCTATTTTTTTTATTTTTGCAGAATGCAACGCGTCCCTTGCATGACTCATTCACGCATCACGGCAGTGGCGTGCGCGCGTTCGGAATGTTTTTTTGCATCTAAAGTACACGTTCATACGACCTCTTAAAATGTCGCGACGAAATAACAACACGTGGCTGACACGTCTTCGCCGCGGTTTAAATCATACGTAGGGCGAATTGTGGATCCAAATGAACAACGATGACGAAGTAGTGTCAGTGGGCAAGGGTGGTACGTTAGTAGTAGGTTTTTACCCTTTAAACTGGTACAAAACTGACACCTTTATACAAGGCATCATGTTTGCAATAACCACAACACAAGCAGTCAAAATGCAAACAAAAAGAAACAACTCTGATAAGTGCATATCATTATCATGATCAGAGTTGTTTCTTTTTGTTTGCATTTTGACTGCTTGTGTTGTGGTTATTGCAAACATGATGCCTTGTATAAAGGTGTCAGTTTTGTACCAGTTTAAAGGGTAAAAACCTACTACTATATTTTGCCACTGGTAAAGGAGGTCTCATAGTGTTTAGGGTGGTACGGTTTAGTGCACCGCGCTGTCTACCCGGCAAGCCTGCGTTTCATTCCCAGGCAACTGCCGACCTTTGTGGTGATCAATATCTGAAGCGTTCCTGTGACCTCCACTTCACCAACCCGCACTGACTAGCATGGGGAGGTACGGTCAAATAACCCTCGCTGCTGGACACACATTGGCAAATGCTTTCAATTTTAGTTTTTCCATTTCATTCACACAATTGCTTTGCTGCAAAACGGAACACCGTCTCATACTGGCTGTGTTTGTAAACACTAATACACGTCCCTTTTTTCTTAACAAAGGACATTGCTGTTTTTTTTTATTGCAATTCTACTTTTGAAATCAGCATACAAAATCAGCAGTCATTCAGATAATTGACTAAGTGAGTGTGACAGGCCGACTCGTCACTAAGTGAGCGGCGAGGGTGGTTACCTGTCTCCATTTTAAATGTGCATCGATAACGGCTGACCATTTGTATGGTGGAGGTTTGTGAAGGAATGGGGTCCATTTGTAGGGCACTTTCAGAAGCAATCCGTATTTCTGCCAGGGAGCCTGATTGATTGAATGCTCGGGGAGCTGCCTTGTCACAACAAGTTACAGTCCGTGGAGATGAATGCAAGTGCAATAGTCAGCACAGCGGGGGGCATTGAATGCAACGGGAATCCAGGACATCCACAGAGTCGCTCACAATAATACAGCGTCGGCAAAATGTTGGGCGACCCGTCCATTTAAACAATTCACGGTAGTAACCATTGCAGTCTTTGTTCATTTCTGAATGAATTCTGACAAAAGCGTCAACGCCTAATGGCGTCAGTAAGTGTGCAGTGGGCGTTTCTTGATGTGAGCTGGCGTTAGTTGTCGAATATGATTTTCATGCTTTTGACCAATTTTTTGTATAAAATTCTCCGTTCAGATATCGGGCTAAAGAACCACACCGCATGGGTCACCTTTGACATTATATATTTCAAGAGGTTTTTTTTTCTTGGCATACCTTAAACCGCAAAGAAGCCTGCAGGTTTCGTAAATAATGAGGCTATAAGGGGGAAGTAGTGGTGCAGTGGTTAGCACATTGTACTTTGAACACTGTGATACGCATTAAATTCCTGTCTCGGGGTTAACATCACTCAATCAGTTCTGTCCGCCAACCTGCACTGACCAGCGTGGTGCAGCGAAGTCAACTCCATGTACAAAAGTGGTGGGGAGGCATTCATTCAGCAGTGGATTAACAAAGGGCTGGAAATTATTACGAGTTAAAGTAATGCGATGCTCCAGTTCAACATCTCATCAGTAGGACATTACAAGCTAAAACTCATGCTTGCAAATGTGGGATGCGCTGCACCAGAACATCAATAGACCATCTTCTTGGTTCTTTCCGTAAAGTCACATAGAAGGGAAATAATAAAATAAAACATAATAAAATGATTCTCACGACGTTTCGGCCGCAACGCAAGCACCTGATGACCAGGTCTGTCCGGACGGGTGCTTGCGTTGCGGCCGAAACGTCGTGAGAATTATTTTATTATGTTTTATTTTATTATTTTATTATTTCCATTCTACGTGACTTTACCGAAAGAACCAAAAAGATGAATCCCTGCAGTCACGAAAGCTTTAAATCAATAGACCAATTTTCACATCTTCTTTGTAGATGTAAAATAAATGTCAAGCCACAGTGCGACTGTTACCAAGCAACCCAAACTATTGATGATATAGTAAACCACGATAATCAGCGCTCCTTCAACAAAGGAGGAATTAGCAAAATTAACCCTCTCCTGAAGCCCTCTGATGACACATCGGACCCTGACATTTGCATTTAACTCTTGAACATATTCACATACACAAGAATTGAAAATAGAACTCGTGATGTGCTCCTGATTTTCAGATGAATAAAAAAATCAGGCCCAACTAATTTGGGGATGACACAAGATTAATTGGTTTCAGATTGACCCGAACACCGGATGTGATGTCACTGATGTGACGTCATGTCCACGCTTTTTTATCGCCAAAAAAATTGTGTCCTGATATTGTTAGCACGTGGACACGTCAACACACGACAAAGCGTACATGGTCCAACAATCCTACGAAGATCTAAAATTGTGCTTAAAAAAAACAAGTTAAACGTTTACATATATAACCCATCTAGTTGTGCATGCCCGTTTACTTAAAACAATTATTACACAATCTTGAGAAATGAAAAAATAGTACCTCACGCAAGAACAGCCTAATAATGGCCTATGGGCTGTAATGTAAATACAAGCATTTAAACGAAGCCAATTTAGCCAATACGAAGTGGCCCCAATGGTCGCTAGGAACCATATATATCATGGGAATTTATGGTCATGGCTTATTCAGCTAGGGGTTATTTTTTTATATCCAGGTTATGTTCAGGGTTTATGATGTTTAAGTGTGAGACCTTTAGTGCATGCAGCACATAAACAGCCTTAGGTGAAAGGAAATTATTCTAATCAAAAATGTTATTGCCACATTATTCACATTTTTACATTGGAGTCATTTGAATTACCAGAATAATGGCACCAAACTTAGGGCTTGAACTACAAGGTCCAAATTAAATTCACACATACGTTTTTAAAGAACACTGTATTTCTGCACCGTTTTAAATGCCACAATTGGTGAAGAATTGTGTTGTGTAAAATGTTAAGTTGTTAATTGATGGCTCTAAGCCTCATGGATATACAAATGTGATAATACATCAGACTTTCCATCTCGAGGTGGAATGCCACAGAACTGATCGCACAATGAGTATTTTGACAGTCATTCAGGGCTCCTATTGTTTTGAATGTGACCATAATAGCATCCATTCTTATGGTAATGTACAGCTGGAACATTACAATTGTGTGACTTCATTTACAAAATAAGCCCAGTTATGGTGTTGGATTGTTGGTGTAAACACAAGGGTACGTGATCTCTGCATTTCATAGCTCGTATATTTATAGTTCGTGGAGAAACTATAAATAACATTGACCTCTAATTACATACACACATACAAAATAGACCCCTGAAAGTGATGAAACCGATCTAATTCTCGTAGCAAATTCTACACTTAAACCTGCTCGGCAGACGTGAAAATGCAGTGTGCAATGTGCAGTGAAAAACATATGGAAATGGGTTAATATGACTTATTGCTGTGTGCTATGCGTGAGTTCACAGTCTCACTCCCTCCGCCGTGGGTTTGTTTATGGAGGGAGAGCCCGTTTTACAGGATTTACAGTGCATTGGAGGCATTTATCTCACAAGGGGGAAGGGCAGATGATGCCTCGGTGGTGTGGAAACGTGGTGGGAGGGGGAATGCTGCAACGCAAAGGGCAAGGATGAAATGGACTCGGAGGGTAGGGTCAACAACCTCTCTGATTGCTCAATTATATTTTGCATCTCACACACCTTTACCTTTAGCCACGGTATATTCCACCGTTTCAATGCCCTGGGCGTGTGCGTGAGCATTTGCCAATTGGTGATTGTGACGCTGACCACTGACTCCCTCTCTCGCGCTCATCACTTGGAACATCACAGTACCGACACAAACTCTCAGCCATCACAATTGCCGGTAGAATTAATAGTAGAACAAGGGGCCTCACACAATGGTTTGGGGTCGGGGAGGGAGAATCTGTAACTAAAGATAAATGTATTAAGATGATTATGCCAGAAATGGAAAAGGCTTTTTGTGATCATCATAATATTGTACTGGCAAAAGGGTCCAATATATATAAAACAGCGTAACCCACACTATTAATTATTTTTTGTTTGCAACGTCCTTACACTGTTCACGTCTTGGCACCCTTTGCGCTGTAGCCCCGGTGAGACAAAGCAATGAAGGAGGCATCTCTGGTGTAGGCCAATACGTTCCAAGGACAATACACACATTGACAAAGCATATTTGTTTGTGTGGTTAATTCAGACTTGATGCCTATTCGGTGTTTTAACACTTGAACACCTCTATTATACCAAGAAATGTATTTATTAAAGTTTTAACATTACTTACATCGTCTGTGTAAAGCATATACACATATCCTCTAAAATAGGAAATGTTATTATCTGATCATGGTGGCTGAGCACAAGCCCAAAAGCCAAGAACACCAAGAGGCCAGAAAGAAACAGCGCTCTTGAAGGCAGAATTGATTAACCACTTTACTTCTTGAGTTGAGCAAGGTTGTCGCGATTTGAGAAGGAAGACGATGGGAGGGGAGTGTGTGCACTTTTAAATCTAAATTGAAAACTCACTTCTTTAAAAATGCTTTTTGTGCTGAATTTGTTACTCTTTACCCACACCTCCGATTGCCACACAATTCCAAATTTTCGCAGTGCGATGCAGAATTCAGAAAGAGAAGTATCTTGACCCTCAGCACGGTGACAGAGCACGGTATGAATGAGACAAAAGTGAGTGCAGGTCTTCTTGGTTCTTTCGGTAAAGTCACGTAGAAGGGAAATAATAAACTAATAAAAATAATAAAATAAAATGATAAAAATAAATGTTTTATTATTTTATTATTTCCCTTCTACGTGACTTTACCGAAAGAACCAAGAAGATGAATCCCTGCAGTCACGAAAGCTTAAAATCTAAAATTGAGTGCAGGTCCTTAACAGAGGTGGGGGGGGATGTGTGAGGTTCATGGAAACAGTAACCATGGTAGCAATGACCGAAGTCCGTCCGTGAGCGAGTGACAGGCGGGATGAGTCAGTGAGAGCTCTATATACATTGTGGGCGCAGAAATGCACCAGCACATTCATTAATATGAATTCTTAAGCGCTGGCTGCAAGCGTGAGAACACATGTGCATGAATACACGTATTTACATTCGTATATGTAGTATGCAATGGATTCAAGTGACTCACTGCGGTCAGTAGAGGCCACCGCACTCACCACATTATAAAAAAAAAAATGCTCGTTAAATTGGATTGTGATCATGAATCACTCACCGTGAGGCGAGTTAAGTATTCCACCCCTGGAATACAACAGCAACAGTCGCCATTCGCCACTGAAGCGGTGGTGACATCCCCACAACGCTTATGCCAGGCTAGGTGCACTTTGACCACGTGAAGTGTCAAGGGCTTAATGGCAAGAGATCACGGGACAGACCCATGTGTTTTGGGTTGACTAACGGGGATGACTGACAAATGCACCACTTTCGCTTCCTACAGTGCCAACTTGCTGCGTTTTAGATGCCCGGAAATCCACTAATTTTTGTGAGCGTCACTCCTCTGCCCTCTGTTTTTGCTAGAGGGCAACCGTCTACAACTGCCCAGTCGCGTCCTCCACAACCATCCTCCCTTCCGCAGAGGCTAATTTGAACGCCGCTGCTACCAGTCATCGGCAAGTCCACTCAGCTCAAGATCTTCCTTTGGCGCATCAGCCCATCTCTTCTCTAGCCCGTGCCACTCCCATTTAGCACCCTATATCCGGCCAAACAGCAGCTGCTTGTGGATGCGTGGCAGGGCATGCGGGCTGCATTACCTAGCCAACACAGCCTTGCCTGCTGCAGGAGCTCAGCGCTAGGACCGTGTCCAGACTTTTCAAGGATCTGTGAGCTCGCACAATCCAGCCTGGTTAAACCAAGGATGGATCATCGGCAGGTGAGCCAGAATGTTCTAAATCTGGCATATGTTCCACCCCTAGAATATGCGCACACTCACACGCGTGGAACATTCAACATTAATGGTGCAGAACACAATCCTAAAAACGTTGCACCAATCTATTGATACTCGCACAGTGTACAGAAGACGTGTTATTTCACTAATAACACATGTTCATTAAACTGGGAAATAAACGCAGAAGTGCGTCTATGTTAGCGTATGAAAACTGTTGTATGTGTTGTATGTACCTGTATTATTTCATTGTTTTGGGTTTTGTTTTTTACGTTGCATCGTAATGTTAGTAAGTTGGTCTTGCAGGATTGTAATGTTAGTCGTGCACGGTTATAATGTGAGTGAGTTGAACGTGCAGGATTGTAACGTTAGCAAGTTGGTCATGTACGATCGGTGAATCGTGTAATGATGTGAAACCGACCTGCACGACGCACCCGTATGATACAGTACATCAAGTAGGCTGTGATGTACGGGGTGGTCCAGATGTCTTGTGACCACCAATTCATTGACCCCTACCATATTTTCTTTTGCATGTTAATTTCTGTTTGATGTACACCTTACATGAAATATAAATTAAGTGTTATAGAAGGAAATGGGTGTCACAAGACATATGGACACACCCTGTATTTGTGTATTTGAATTAGTTCCAATTACCTCGAGTTAATTTAACACGTAGGCTTTCGCGACCAATATTATTCATAATATAGGTTTTTGGGTCAGATCGCGTTATTTATAAATGTGTCGTAACCCTCCACCACCCGACACGGCCAAACAGTAAAAAATGTGTCACGTTTTCAAAGGACAAATTAATTTACTTCTTTAGCCCACCGGTGTGCTGAAGAGAGAGTTAGTTGCATTGGATTTCTTTCTGAAGCAAAAGTACTCAAACACATCAAACATTCAGAATCAGAATATGTATTTATGCTGTAGGAATCTGATGAGCCATGAAGCTCTTTTTCACGGACATTCAAAGCAGCAATCCCCTGCAATCCGGTTCTGAGATTGTTTTTTTTTATTGCATTCGCGAATTAACCATTACCTGCATAATATTCACGGTAATCACTCTTCTGCCGCTACTGCCTTGGTTGCTGTTCCAGTGCCCTGTACTCATTGATTCCTCCACCCATGTTGAGGTTTTTTGGTCTACCTGACTGGTTAGTCTCATCCACCACACCGCGTTCATCCACCACAATACAGGTCACCATACGCCTTGTTCTCGCATCGCACTGCGCAACTTTCGAATTCCCTCCCATCATATTATTTTCTCTCTCTCCTACCCCATCCCCCCCCCCCAAGCTCGTATAACCTTGCTCGATTCAAGAATGGTGTTTAACTCTTTATCTACCAGTGATTTGACACGTGCGTTTGCTGCTAGCCGTTTTGTGTGTGTGTTTTTTTTCCGCCTCTTTTCCTAAGCACACGTTTGTTTCCAAAATAAATTGATCAACACCGCGTATTCTCAATATATTTGGTTAGATCTACAGTGTACCGTTCGACAGACAACACGTGTGGAATCACTTTTTTCAACACCGAAGGTCCAGATGCGATTGCTGCACAGTTCTTTCCACGCCACAAAATTCCACTTGTGTTCTAATTACCAATTTATTTCGCAAGATCAGAGTCTTGTTAGAGCGGCCAAATTGTCTGAAAGGCATGTGGGACTACAGGGACAATTAACTAATTTGACATTTATTGCATAGGTTCATTATAGTTAATATCAATTACAGCTCATTAATAATAATAAAACAAAATGTATGCATCGCAGAATTGTTAGCAGGCGTGCCATTATGCGGGGATGTGGGAATATGATTAACCATTAATTAATAAACATTTCAACCCATTCATCTGCCTTTATAGATTTTAATCTTCCTATGCAATAATTACCTGCCTTTAAACATGTTTTTTTTCATTTAAGCACTGGAGATTATGCAAACACATATATGTTAGTTTCTTTATTCAAGCAAATTAACGTGATAGGTCGAAAGATGAAGACATTCTATGTAATCGTATTTTACATACGTACAATGCCAATCAACCTAATTGAAATAAAACATTTTTTTTTTACACTCAAACATATATATATATGCTGTACATTGCAAAGCAGTATTGAGAAGCAACAAATATATGGAATGTTTTTTTTAAAGAATCGCACACATCAATCCGATGCTTGTTTACATGTTTGTTTTGCATGCAAGGGATTCCGCGGTCTGGGGCGCTCATTGCATTGATATTCTGCGCTTCGTTCAGTAAAAGGCAGCAAATAAATAAAGCTAGGGGGACGTAGCAGCAATTCCACAGAGTAACGGCTGCTGTCAGATGTTGGAAACATTTTATTTATCATAGGGCTGTGCCTTAAAAATGATGAATTATCATATACCACATTTTCACACCTTTGAAACTAACTTAAACCAGCTTGATATATTGTACGTCCCTGTGATTGCATTTTATTCCAATAATATAATGTTGATTTTGAGCAGTTGGTTAAATTTTGGCACCAATGTACGTTCAAACTCTCATCTGCTTTAAGTAGGAAGGTGTGTGTGTGTTTGTGAGTGTGGTCATGAGAGGTGTCAACTCATTGTCACGATTCGTACGCCACAATTCAATTTAAGATTTCGTGCATTTTTTGCACTGCGGTGAATACTAGTGGCCACTCGTGGCTACAGGCATCACATACTTCTATTCCATGCAACATTAACGAATTGACAAACATCGAAACTTAGACACGTAATTCGATTCATGTACGATAAGCTTGAGCATCAACAGGAATGAACAAAACGATACATAACAATAACTACACATTGTTTGCACGGACATATACAGTTTGTATATAAAGTAGATCATATTCAATGCAGCACAACAACACCAATTTTAATTGATATAGCGTCTAAATACAACTGGTGACTCTGTACAGAGTATATTTGGGAACAAAGTAGAGGAAGGGAATGGGGGAGGTGGTGGACAGTGGTGGGGGGGGGGGTGAGAGGAGAGATAGAAACTCCACAGTTCAGCCCTGGGCGAAGTGACTTGGCCGGGCATCACGTGACCTCCAGGGCAGTCTTAGTGCGGACTGGGGGCAGCCAGGGCAGCTGTTCCAAAGGTTAATTATGATCTGCACAGTGTATGGTTGTGCCAGACCTGACACCAATGCCAGAGAGTGGGCAAGCAGTGCCCACCCGGCCTCCTGTGTGCATGGCACTCCACCCTTTATCCACTCGTACATCGGATGCTGAGCCAGTGCCGAGTCTTCACGGTTTTAGGTGGCAGAGCCGGAAGCAAATCATGATACACTGGCCTCATGATACACTGGCTCGGGGCCAAGCAGGGCCAAGGGTGGGCCAAATAACGAATTTATTGACTGTGATGTCAGCGGCACAGCTTGGCTTAAACAATGGAAAAAAACACCCCAATCTGACCCCTCCTCAGCCGTGCCGGGCTGGCTTAGCACGGCCTTTGATCGGCTCAGTCTACAGTGGAAAGAGAGGAACTATGCCATTCATCTGCCATTGTTATGCAACGAAATTCACTCCCATTGCCACCCACGATATTTGGAGGTTGAGGGGCATTGGTGGGGGCATCTCAAAGCGTTGTCATCTATCGCGCTAACATGCTAATGCGGCGTCTGCTTTGGTTGAGCAAGAGTACAACATCTAAGAAAGGCAAGTGCTGGAGGGAGACTACGGAACACATTCCTGCGGAGGGAGCTGGTAGAAACGTTGGGTTGCTCGGTCAATGGCCATTGTCAACGGCGGCGTGGTGTATTCCGCAAATATGCCTGACTGTGAGGGCGGGCACAAGCCGGCGTGAGTAGGTTAAACGTTGAGTTTTATAAGGGCACCACGGGGTGACCAGCCCCTCCCCACCCAGCCCCACCCCACCCCTCCCTCCCACCCCCCACCCAGCCCCACCCTCCCCAAACAGTCCCTCCCCACCCAGCCCCTCCCCACCCTCCCCTCCCCACCCAGCCCCACCCTCCCCACCCAGCCCCTCCCCACCCTCCCCACCCAGCCCCTCCCTCCACGACGGACGGACGGACACAATAATCCCCTGTGGGCCGGTGGAACCAGTGGGTTCCTACCAGTATAAGACTCACATCCACACGGCGTTCGCACATTTCTGGTCATGAAGGGACACGGCTGCCAACAGCCGTACCTGTTCGGCGCTCGCGCCGGCGACTTGAGTTTCTGCTTGGTGTTAGGTCGTGCCGACCGCTCAAAATGCACTCTGATGGGCGACAAGTGTGAGCGACTCGCAACTCAAAGAGGTTTGCAGCCTGGCCTTCAACCCAGACCACAAATGAAAGCACCGTAGAGACACGCACACCAGAAAAGCACACAGACGCAGAGGCAACAACAACTGAATGTGTTCTCCGTTTGGTGACGCTCACCTGTTGTGATATGGGGAAACAAAGTGCTGCAGGTAGCAATGTGTTTATTTGTAACTTTGAAAGCAGAGATACATGTGGATGGATTTGTTTTTTTTACAGTATTTCGTAGAATGCAAAAGAGCATTTGAATGTCATTCTTTGAAGCACGTGCGTTATCGTTCAGTGGCAAGTCAGTGAAATGTGCTCGCAATTCAAATAGACATCCATTATCATTTATTTGTGGAAATTGCATCCTGTCGTAGACATCACCGTAGGCAACTGACAGGAATTGCCAAGTGTGAGTATATTAGCTGTGCTTAATTTTTTTTTATCACCACAAGTAAAAAAATTTCGTCATATACATCACCTTTGTTGTTATATGCTTAAATGTATTATTTTAAATGTGCTTTTCTGTAAAAGTGTGTAACCACAATGATTGGCAATACCCAGACGAGAAATGTTTGCAATGATGACTTGTCAGATTAAAATGGTTAGACCACAGCCGATAACTTTAATAACTAAATTATATCGTGACAAATTTGCACCTACAATTCTGTTTTGGTTGATCCATGAATTGGATGTGTTTAATTTTTGACATTTAAAATAAATACCATATAATGTTGGGAATATCTCGAAGGAGAAGGAGCGGCTTTAGAAGCTTAGCAGGGGCTACTGATATTCTGAAATTAAACGTGCTGTGTTGTTGTTGGTGTATGGTGCAGTGGTGTACAAGCACAAAAACCCCCTCTACACATTCGTCAATAATACTGCCTTGAAATGGAAAATATATAATAGGCGTAATTTAGAGCAATGGACCTTCGTCATAGCATATCAACAATTAGCGTCGCCTTTTACGTATTTATTTTTTATTCTAAGGCAATGTTATTGACGAACGTGTTGAGTTTTTTTGTTGTTGCTAATACTCTAAAAACAAAAAAGGCCAGGGATTCTCGACTTAGATGGTTAGGGCCTGCGATGGGAAGAGACAACGGAGATGCAATGAGCAGGGCCACGGCGATGCCACCGGTGCAGGGCACGTGGAGTAAAGGGAGAGCGAGCGTGAGATGGAAGAATCTGGTTTGGCGAGATGTTAACTGCCTCGCCTTCTATACAGGAAGTCGTGGGTTTATCCCGACCCTGATGCCTGTATATGTGGAGTTTACATGTTATCCCCGTGGTCGCGTGTATTTTTTGTGCGGGTCCTCCGGTTTTTACCTCCACATTTAGAATCAGCATTTGTTTCGAGTATTTGGCTGCTATTCACTTGCACATGATACGCCACGTAGTTGAGCTATCATTTGTGGCCAGGTAGTGTCTGAAAAAAATACATGCAGCTCAGTGGGCCTTATCTGGTATAAAAAAAACATCGTTTAGTTTAAGCTTGGACTGGAGAAGAGGCACGGAATGAAATCTGACGGAGAAAGAAAATCTGAGCAGCAGACCCATGCAATAATGTGCCTTTTTGGCTCGAAAGAATATGCACATATGTGGTTCTCTGTGTAAGCGTATATGGGTCTATACGTAAGTCTGTGTTCTCGATGAACCCCTATGGATAATGTAAGAGTGTGTGAGACTATGGGGAGGGGGGGGGTGGCTGTAAGTCTATGGATCTCTATGTAATCATAGGTGATGTGACTTGAAAATATGCATAGAATAGAAGTGTCTGGAGAAATCCTAACAATGAACCAATGCAATACTAAGATTTTTGGATTAGAATAATAATGTCCAAAGTATATATAAATAAAGATATATTTTGCAACAAATATGAGAATATTATGGGTATGTCTTACTTGACTTTTTCTTCTGACGATAAGTGAATGGCCTATTGTGGTTATCATATGTGCGACGTTTTTTAAAAAAAATATATGCATAATTAATTACAGATTAGTAGTGTTGTTAACACCATAAACACAATTCATCGTGTGGAATTGGCTCATACTTTGAGAGGAAAAGTCTTGCTTATCACAAATCAGTGGAAGCAACAATAAAAAAAACATGATTACATTGTAACAAAATATCAATGCACGCCTCATATGGCAAATTGTTTGACCTGTCGTTGTACATTTTTCGGTGATAATCAAAAACCACGTTCTAGTATTTTTAGTTGCCACGTGCAAAGAACATTTGTACGCGTCCCTATAGAGAAATCAAACGTGCCACTTGACGTTGGAGCCAAGGCACATTGTTCTCACGTCATTGAAGCGGGCAAATACAGTAACAGAAACGTATGCATGCACAGCACTGTATACAACATGGGAATTAATAAGACAATATACTGTATCGTACAACTATTTTAATTATACTTAATGTGTTTTAACTCTTTTAAGTTATCAAAGTGACATTTTATCACGCTATTAATTGCAAATGCATGATATTGTTGGTTTTACACTCAACGTTCATTCATTTCAAGGCTCTTATCCACAGTTACCTTGCTCTTTTCATTCATTCTTAGCTGAATATATTTCTCATTTCTGTCATAGAAGGTAGTGCACTGACATGATGCAGAGAGAGTCATTCCTAGTGTGAATTCTTTCGATTCTGATGCGTCATCTCACCTGTGCCTTTACCACCATGTAGGTTATTAGCTGCTTGCAAACAATATCGCTTTTGGCCTGCGATGCAATATTTCATGTGTGCGATCAATCTCTGGGAGGATAGGGGTGGGGGCTAGGTGCTTATGGCTTATTTGTCAATACGGCTGAATAACACTTTTCTGCCGCAAACTCCAGGATCGTTATCGGTTGCTCTTTGTTATGCTTTGCGCGTCCTTGCCTGCCCTCTGCAAATGAATTTGTGATAAATATCCGTGAAAGGCAACAAACGTTTTAATTACCGGTGTATTTATAGCGCGTCTCATTTACACTTACAGTGGCTCTCTGTTGAAAAAATGTCTAATCTGCTTGTATATGTGTCTCTGTGTGTGTGTTTGCAATGTGCATACTCTGACGTAAAATGCCTGTCTCTGTATGTGCAAATTGTTGCTTCAATGGCCATTTTTCATGAACGTATTTAATTCTATTCATGCAGCCTTGACAACGAACCATTGGTCCAAACACAATGAATCTCTTCATTCTTGCTCGGCGAGATACAAAAAAAAATTCCTTTTTTCTGAGGTGCATGCTCACAGAGACGTAGAGCACATGTATATGTTACACTCGCACCATACCTTTGTGTGTTACATCCACAGATGTTGACACTAACATGGGGCATCACGGTCACCGTGCATGAAACATCAATGCAGTGCTTATATTCTGTGATGCTCCTGCCCGAGGCTTTACATATATACATACATACAATCCCACAAATAGAAGACGTAGAAGCTAACTCAAATGCTATTTCGATTTAAAGCTTTCGTGACTGCAGGGATTCATCTTCTTGGTTCTTTCGGTAAAGTCACGTAGAAGGGAAGTAATAAAATAATAAAAATAAAACATAAGAAAATAATTCTCACGACGTTTCGGCCACAATGCAAGCAGCCGTCCTCAGGTGAAGACCAGGTCTGTCGGGGAGACAGCGTCTGAATGCGTTGTGGCCAGAACGCTGTTTCCCCGACAGACCTGGTCTTCACCTGAGGACGGCTGCTTGCGTTGTGGCCGAAACGTCGTGAGAATTATTTTATTATGTTTCATTTTTATTATTTTATTACTTCCCTTCTACGTGACTTTACCGAAAGAACCAAGAAGATCAAATGCTATTTTTCATACTTCAGATTTGCAGAGGAAACCTATATTATTTTGCAACTGTGTTGCTAATGATTGTGGTTGTGCAACGTTGAAGGAAACTTGAGATACTCGAGCAGTTATGAGGGCCCATGATTCATGAGAGAACAAAAACTAATTAGAGATGTATCCGATATCATATCGAATTCAAATTTTATTAAACATGACAAGATAATGACCATAAACAGGCAATTCATCTCTAATCTCTATCTTGTCTGCATTATCTCTTTCCCTCACCTGACAGCATCTCGATTTCGTGTCCACACTTCAAAAATGTAATTCCACCGATATTTCTGACCTACATCCCTCCTCTGTCATCTCGCGAACATTGTATACATTTGCAAGGGGGCAACCCCAAAAGTAATTTCTTTCGATGGCTCACAATAGACTAGCGACTGTTGCCAACGTCGGGAATTCCACCGTACACATTTCGTCTTGTGGTGCACTCACTGCACCAGGGTGGGAGTGTGTCGGAGAGGGGGGGAGTGAAGGGTCGCACAGATTTAATCTCGAGAGGAGGCCTTCCTACTCACACCAATGCCTCACCTTCTCCCCCCACGACAAAATGTGTACACAAGACTAGAATATTATCTCGTTCTCTGCAATTTTTGCTTTCTGCGAGTCGCATCTGGAACGCTACACGACTGCATCGGGATAGAGAGAGAGAGAAAGTAATGAGATAAAGTGATTCGATAAAGTGATGCTGTTACCGCACAGCATTATTACAATTTAAGGTAAGTTTATTGATAAACTATAATTTCATACTCTTTGGTTCTTTCGGTAAAGTCACGTAGATCGAAAAAAAAACGAATAAATCACGACGTCTCGATAGCAACACAAGCCATCGTCTTCAGGTGAAACAATACAGCAGGCGGACTGCTGAGGCAGGAGGAAATGTAGCGAGAGAGCTGCTGAAACCAAAGGTGATAAATACGTTTGTGCAGAGCCGGCCCTAGACCTTTGGGGGCCCTAAGCAAAATTTGGTTGGAGGCCCCTTTGATGTATGATTGTTTTCACCCACTAGCTAGCAGTGACTCTAGGGGGCCCTCTGCTGGCCACGGGGCCCTTTGCAATTGCAAGGGTCGCTTAGTGGCTGGGTCGGCTCTGCGTTTGTGGTGGGTACAACCCAAGGGTAAGTGGGCGGGACTAGGGATGGGGAATTTGCAAGTGAATGTAATAGCAGAGAGGGTAGGGGTGGGTGAGCTCGGCTAATCCGAGGAGGGGGGAGGGGCTGCCGCAACGGGCGAGAGGGTGGGGGTGAAATTTAAAGAGGGAAAAATGTGAAAGAGAAAAAAAGATGGCAAACTGAGAAATGTAATGCAACTCAGAGAGTCGGCCAAACACAACAGTTAGCACTATACCTGGTTGATGAACGTCCTTCCAAAGATTGTTAAATTTTGCTTCCATCTTCTCGGTTGAAGTCACGTCTGAGATGTGTGGAAATCATCCCCGTAGAGGTGGTACAATCTTGATTTGAAGCTTTCGTGACTGCAGGAATTCATACTCTTTGGTTCTTTCGGTAAAGTCACGTAGATAGAAATAACATACTTTAACATTACATTGTATTTACTTTGTTTATTATAACACTGTTTTGTGTTATGAGAATTGTCATGTATTTAATAGCTTATTTTTAAGGTAAATCATAAAAAGTATACGTTTTCATAGGCTAGTATCATCCGCAAAATGTGCAATTCGCAAACATCTCTGGAACGTTTCCTTCACGAATAACGAGGGAACCCCGTAAATAATCAGTATTAGCAGGTTCACTGGCAGAACATGCAGGAGATTATGATCATCTTCAGCCATGGTCATTGCACAGCTGAGTGAAGGCCTCTCCAAGCCACCTTCCTCGATCCTACAATGCACGTCTCATCCCCTCAGCGGCCATCTTCTCACATGCGTTCCATTCCCTGGCCGCCATTCTGTCATTGTTCTTGGCCGTAAGCCATCATTCGTTCGAGAAATGTGGCCTTTTTTTTGTTAACCGTTTGAAATGTCTATTTAACTTCTATGTTTGTCTAATCCATGTCCCCCTCTTTGACGTTCACCATGTAATTTCCTGCATGTGTCTCTCATTGCATTTTTTGGGTACTTTTCTGGCTTTGTTCTACATTTTTTCACGAATGACCACGTTTCTAAATCACATGTAATATTAGGAGGTAAAAATAAAGATGCTTGTGCGAAATTGAAAAACAATCTATGAACATTCGTCTAAATATGGCAGGACAAATTATGGCTTTTATCAGGCAGTTTGCTGCTTCCAGGCATATATTAAATGGCCTTTCACTTTAATCTTTGCAGAATTTATTTTGCTCTAAAATTCATGAATCCAAATATCTGAATTGAACATCTAGCTGAAAATTTTTCAAGACGGATAGGATTTTTTTCAAATCAAACCATTGCTAATGGAATAAAACTAAAACACAGTCAAACGAATGTAAATTCCAATGCATTGAATGGGACTGTGCCCATGATGTGCAAAATTATTACACTAAATAAAATCAATTGTACGAGAAAATATTTCAGGCACAAAATCTTGGAATTAAATCTGTGAGAAACACACGGAGTATAATTGGTTGTTACTCAAATAAGCTGTCAACCTTTCACGTTAAGTCAAAGTTTAATTCAGTCTTTTTTCCCCAAAATAATTCTCAAATTACTTGCATATGCCCTTGACTTACCCCGTTCAATTTTTTGCATCAGTGCAGGATAGAAATCCTGTATGGACGGACTTCTCTTTCAACCTTTGCGCTGCTCCTCGATTGTGGATCCAGCTTGCATTGTCAAGTTTTACCATCTTGTTACGACTGTGCAGAAAATGCTTGAGCATGCTGTTACTCGGCATGGCATTTTGGCAGAAAATAAATATGAAATGCATTGCATGTCAAATGATTGATCATGGTTTTTTTCTAAATACTCTTTACAACACAATCTGGTTAATTATAAGAAACAAACAGTTGCATTTTTGTCTTCATGTTTTCTAAGTGTCTGGGGAAATAACACAATTAACCGTCAATGTTACATCAATATTTATTTCAGAATCACTTTGCACTTATATATTAATGAACACTGATTATTTTTCTACACATTTACACATGTGTTCTAATTTACACTTATGATTCATTATATTTTAATTGGACTAAAAAGGGAAAAATATAATAAGTAGATTTTCATCTCTTTGAAAACTTAATCTACCCAACAGGGAAGCGCATAATGAGGCTCCGTGTCTTATAATCCTAGTTACAATTGCATTCTCGAAATTCAAATTTTATTATCGTGTTTTACATTAACGATCGGTTATATTTAGACGCCTTATGAATTTTGTGCAAAACGCACGGGCGCGGTCTGAGGACAGAGGGTGAGCTCGAGCATAGCCCCAATGAGACTCTGCGTTGCAGGATCACCGATTGGGAATTCAAGCGTGGCCCGTGCGTTGTGGGGTCAGCGTTGCAGCGAGTGCGATAGCATCGACCTTCGCGTGGATATTTGTCTCACTATCCCAGCCGCTCGCGCATGCTAAAGGACCCCCCCCCCCCCCAACATGCATTTGCTGAGAAAAGCCATTTTGTGCCACCGTAATGGCCCAATGAGCACATCAGGGCGCGATTGTTTTTTGTTTTTCCGCGGCCGCCTTTGACGTCCAGCGAAATGAAGGCGGTCCGCATTGTTTGTACGGCCGTGCTCGCCGCGATTTAGTCAAACGAGCCCCGAGTTTTACACACACCCGGCACCGAGTTGGGGGCAGAGGTCGCAAACGGGTTTTGATTCCTTACCCGTACCCGGCCGCACCAGGGTCGCAAATGGGTACCCGTACCCGGCATCTCAATGTTAAGTGGAATCGACTCTGTTGACGGAGGCAGTTCTTAATTGCATGTATGTTGAACTTCTTTCGCACCGTACGTAGCCCACCGTGCTAATCGGAGGTGCGGGGACAAGAACAAACTAAACACAAAAAGCAGTTCTCAAGAAATGAGTTCCTCAGCGCCTTACGTAGAACGTGCAGTGATGGAACTAGTTAATTTGCGTGTGGATTGGGAGTAAATTGATGAACGTGTAAAGACGCGGCAGTGGTGGTTCGCGAGAAATTGAGTTTTGGGAAAACCTTTTCTAGGGGATCATCCCGGAAAGTCAGAGAAGGGGACCAGAGGGGTGCGGGACGGGGGGGGTGGGGGATCAATGTAGCATGACATCATCAAAATGCATGGCATGGGCTCAATGCGATTCCAGGGCTGGCTCCGAAAAGCAACTCACGGCACCGATTAAGGGACCGTGAGCACCCTCGGCGCTGTAAAGAAAAATCACCACCAGGAACAAAATTTAGTTTTACTCTTGAGCGAATGGGTAAATATTAAGTACTTTATTCATCCATTGTCGGTGCAGTTGAGCGTGCAAAGTGGGTCGCTCCCCAGTGCCTCGTCAAACACTGATGCCCCCCCCCCTCCTCCTCCCCTTGCCCCCCCCCCATTCACCCCCGACTCCCATATAACAAGTCTCTCTGGCAAAGCAGGAACGTAGCTACAGTCTTGGGGGGGGGGGGGGCTGATGAATTACTCTGTGAATTGTTGCAAAATGTAGAATTTCATGCTCAAAGATGATTTTTTTTTTGCTACAATTATCTTAGGAAGTTAAAAATGTTGTGTAGATTCACGGAACAATTTGAAACGTGTGCCCTTTAAATCTTTATGAAAAATAATTAGCGATTGTTAATGGCAGCGTGTAATGTATGGCACGAACAAATGAACCTTTTCGTCGAGACGAGGCCAGCTCGTGCATTTCCAATTTTATGAATTGTCTAGGTACGTCTCCTCTGTGTGTGTGTAGCTCTTTTCTCAGGACAGCAACATACAAGGCTGTTTAAATCTTGACTTAAAGCTGTTTTGACTGCAGGAATTCATATTCCTTGGGTCTTTCGGTAAAGTCACGTAGATAGGCTTAAAGAAAAGAGCAAAAAAACCTGCGACGTTTCGATCGCAACACAAGCGGTTGCGATCAAAACGTCGTAGCTTTTTTTGTTATTTTATTTTAATCTATCTACGTGACTTTACCGAAAGACCCAAAGAATAAAAGGCTGTTTGTTTTTTGTTTAGGTAGATTGTGCTCAATATTGCCGTAATCCCCCCCCCTGCCCCCACGTTAACAAAAGGTGTACAACCTCTGCATGTGAAGATAAACTTGTATATTGCGCTGTACATTATCACATTTTTCATCTGCCAAGTTAAAATATAGTTTTGGGTCAATGTTTAAGACGAGCTCTGATAAAAGTATCAACTGAACAAGTGTGGTCGTGAACTCGCCTGCTTGGACAGCATGTTCCAATGCAATGCAATTTGTATTCGTGTAGCATCTGAATGCAAACTGCATCAAGATTCTGCACAAAATAAGCGAGACATGCTTCTATTGTGCAACAAACGCACATATAGATTATTTGTAGAAAAGAGACAATCACTCGTAGACTCGTAGACAAAGCATAATGGGAAGTACTTGATTCTGTACTTGAACAGGAGCTGAAAGTCGACAGAAACAGATGGCTGTCGGAGGGTGTTCCAAACATTGGAGGTTGCAGGGAAGGAGGAACGATCTCCAGCTAAGTCAAGGTTGACTCACACCTTGGCAGACCTTGGTTGCGAGGGCAGAGAGTATGTGTGGGAGAGTAGAGTCAGACGGGAGGGGAGATGTAGGCAGTGGAGAGTCCTCTATGGAGAATCTCGAATATGTGAAGATGATCTTGGTCACTAAGAGCGAGGGGATACATTAAAATATCAGAACAATTATTATAATTGAGTACATTCGCTATTCGCGCCATTCTTATCATGAAGAGTATCGAGAAGGTGGATTGTTCGTATATGTAGTCTGTATTTTGCAAGTAACTAAAAAATGTCATTGCCAAATTCCGCCCACGATGCCGACACACACCGGGGGTCTCTTTAAAGGCGACTGTGAAGCAGACGTCACAAACGTTGCGTTTAATACGCCTGAAGTAATAACCACGGCGGCCTGCCGGATTCGAACCGCGAACCTCCCAAGCAAGCGGGGGCGTCTCACGGCGTGTCTCGGTCCAGCGACGTAGATACTGAGTCGATGGCGGGCCCTGCGCTTTCGGGCGTGGGTTATAGACGCCTTGCGGTGGCGTTTTTGGATAGCGTCTCACTCGGAGGCGTGGGGGAACTTGGTAAAGTGGTGATTTTTTTTGTGGCTGTAGCTGAAGACAACTTCGACAGAAAGCGATGTCAGCGAACAGCAGCGCATAGGCAGCAGCACGCAACCAGCGGGAATAGCTAAGGTCTAATTTCGTTGCACTCAACCTTAACCTGTGTTTCATGGATGTAACGGCCACGGCTACCATGAGCGTGCAGGGACAGCAGGAGGTGAAGTGTAATTATAATTAAGACAGGTTGCTGGTCTTTTTTTTTTACTCCGCATTACCCCACCAACCCTATTAACCCATAACAGTGGACTCCTACAAGCAATGCGAATGGGGAAACGGCAACATTGTTAATGAGTTGATGATGATGACGATGTGAATCTCTTTTGAGCATGTATCCGATAGTTTTACACGGTGAAGTTCAACATTGATTGTCCAATAAATCATCGTGCTGTATACTACATTGTTCAGTTTTCATCTAAGACTATAAAATGTATTATTTGTACAGACTTTGTATCTGTTATCAATGTACTGGTTTGGTATATAATAAATGTAAATTAAATGCACGTTATCCGAACGTAACGTTTAATTGTCGTCATATGGAAACGTGGCATTCCACATCTCAGCTATTCTGAATGCGCCCGATCTCATATAATTTCGGAAGAATAAGCAGGTTTGAATATGGTTACTACTTGGTAGACAGCCTGGGAATATCATTTGTTGCAGGCTTGTGTTGAGAATTAGCCATTACAGAGAAGTATAGCAATGGATTGTTGTGGCTTGGCTCTCCAACACACCGGTGGTGCTGTACTAGTGACGAATTGGCCACGTTCTGTTTACGTAACAAACTTTACAAGTGGCCTAGGTCGGGTGTTGGCGGGTTTAACGACACATTTAAATATTTCCTCGATCTAACCAAAAAAAACTCTATTATGGATGATATTGGTCGCGAAAGCCTACGTGTTAAACTGATTGTTGGATCTATTTGTGAGGAGCTTTGAGCATTACTCCTTTACGTGTACGGGTTTTCTCTGGGTACTCACACATATCAAAACATTATTAATGAAATTGGCCAAACAACTGAAATAGAGGCACCTGCTGAACAAACACTCTTGAGTACCAGGCATTTTTAAATAAAGCACATTATTATTCTCCTTTTGACATCAACGATATATCTGTGATCCTTGGCAAATGGGAGCAATGAGATTTATCCTATTTAAAAAAAAAATCTAAATGTTTTCACGCAAAATGGTTTCTTGACATTTTTATTAAGTACATATTTACGTGGTTTAGGTGTTTTTTTTTAATACAAATAGAATGTCACTCAACGATATAAATTCAGTGCGAAACAGGCAATTATAAATGTAACTCTACCGGGCACTCATATTGTAAACAAACACAGTGGAACACAGAGGTAACACGGCTGCATTGTATGTCAGATGTAATGGCTGTGTAAGAACTTCTTAAAATGGCAACACAAATGTTGTTTGTTGCATTTTTTGCCAGTAATTTCGAAACAAATCATTCAGATGTGGTGGGTGCATAGCTTTCTGGGTATCCACCGTTTCCACTAACATTAGCGAACCCTTTGTAGCACGTTTCCTCTCTTACGCTTCAAGGCCATAGCCACGACAACCAACAGTGCAGCCATAAATACACAAACGGGTAATTATAAAATGCAACAGCAACAACACCCCCCATGGGGTTCCACATCACTTCCATAAGGGCTTCTGTTAAATAGTTTCTCAATTAAAGTGGACTCCTGTAGAGGCAATGCATGATCAGTTTTAATGTTTTCCCTCTCTTTTTTTGTCTACATTAGTTTGAAGTTCAACGGACTGTGCTGCGTGTGCTTGTGCACGTGGTGTCTTGATGTGTGGAACTTCCAACAGCCCCATGGTTCTTAGCCACCCTCTGTGAGCAAAAAAATAGTAAATAAATAATAATAAATTATTTTTTTATAATTTATAAATAATCAGTTGTAGACTTCGGAGACAATGGGCTACATCAGCCTTGGAATCCGCGACCAAATCTGGAAGTCTTGCGTCAAATTATGTCAGGGCAGGTGAGATCACAATACATATTTTACTCTGCTGTGATAAATTACTGGCGCTGGAAACCCTAAATCCCTTTTCAGTGCAGTACAGGGTAGTCCAGATCTCACGTGACCCCCCAATTAATGGACCCCGAACATGTATTCTATTGCTCATCCATTTATGCTTTTACACACATTGGGGCCGTCCATAAATGACGTCACGCGATCTTGGACGATTTTTGACCCCCCCCCACCCTCGTCACACGGCGTCACAAAAAGTCAGACCCCCCCTCAAATATGACGCCACAAAGCTCTGCCCCGCCCCCCCAAAACCATATTTCCATTTTGAAAACAAAACATGCTTCAAGTCGCTTTTAACTTTTGTCATTGTAGTGGGTATTTAATGTGTCGCTGCACTCTAAAGTTGTAGGAGAAAATCTTTATTAAAAAGTCTATTTAATTAAGCATAACGTGTTGTCTATATTTATTAAAAGTTGCGCATTTTGATGTGACGTCACATTTCTCACCCCCCCCCCCTCGTCACACATTGTCACAAATGTCTGACCCCCCCCTCCCCTAGGTGCGTGACGTCATTTATGGACGGCCCCATTGGTATACAAAAAGATTACGTTTGACGGAAGTAAATGATGGTCACAAGCTATCTGGCTCACCCTGTACTGTAAACTCGCTCCGATATCCCCAGAACTCAGCTCCCCCTACTACTCCATCAGCTGTGGACTTACAAAAACTCGTCTCCTGATTATTTGAAAAAGGTTGAGAAAACCTGGAATAGAATTCTGGAATCAGAATCCATGGTGACGTCACCACCACTTAGCGATGAATGGCGAGTGTTTGTGGTTTGTGTGGAGCCTGAGAGTGAAGACATGCTTCCTTAGAAATCACTTAACTATCAACAAGTGGGGGAGGAATGCACACGCTGGTTGCCCTCATTGAAGATGAACATTTGTGGAGGCCAGGCTGATGAGCCAGATGCCTTCCATGACCTTCTGTCCCACTTTCTGTTTAAAGTGGCCCCTTGAGATAGTCATCTTATTAGGTGACTAATGCCGGCATGGGTCATGACCTCAGCTCTACGGTGGTGGTGATTGGAAGGCTTGGGTGAGACCAGCAGAACAATAATGGTAAGAGGCTTCTAAATTCCTGTGCAGACAATGGAATTGTAATTACTAAAATACTGTTGCATCACTGGCACAAACTCACAATATTCTGGGTGCATGCCTAATCAAAGCACGTACATTTTGTAGTGATGTGAATATGAGCCCACATTCTTGACACTAGATCCTGTTATGGAGCTGATCTGTTCACTGACCAATGGCTTGTCATCTGCAAGATGCACCTGATATTGATATGTGTCCACCCGATACCCATACCTTACCCGATTCCCGGCTACCCGTACCCGACCGGGTACGGGTACCCGTTTGCGACCCTGGTGCGGCCGGGTACGGGTAAGGAATCAAAACCCGCTTGCGACCTCTGGTGTGTGGTCAGACATCTACCTAGAACGCCATTCAAATCCGCAAATAGAGTAGTTTCAGCTGGTTGTTGAAATTTGTAATCGGGAATGTGATCATTGCTTGCAGCTGCGGTTGGCATATTCGGCTCCAGATTTTCTCGACAACAACAATGCACTACTACACTTACACAACATTGACACCTGCACTGCAATGCCTATGCCAGCTTGAAACAATCTGGCTGGCATGCCTAGAATCTGTCCTGGGTTTAACCAGGCTGTATTGTGTGGGGAGCTGGCAGATCCTTGAAAATATCGAGAAACATCCCTCAGTGAGCTGCTCTTGCAGGCAGGTGAAGTTGTGTTGGCTGCTACACATATCCAGACAGAGTATGCCCAGGCCTTGCCGATGACTGGTGCCAGCAGTGTGAAGACCAACTTCTGTGTGTGAAGAGTGCTTGTTAAAGATTAAACTCAACCGTTGAAGGCAATTGCCATCTAGCAACACTCTGAAGTGGTGCGTCAATGCTCATAGCATTTAGCAGTGTCAGGTGCCAAAAACAGAGCAAGTTGGCACAGTGGGGAGCACAGGTGGTGCATTTGCCAGATAGCCACCTCAGACTGTTACCCCAAGAAATTGCCTCCTGCCAACGAGCCTTCGATACTTTGCGTGGCCGCAAGGCGCACCGACCTTGGCACAAGCACCATGGTGTGTGGTACTGCCAACTTATTGGTATTTGGTGGTGCTTGTTGCGCGTTTGGAGTGGTGGCAGAACGTTTTTTTTTAATGCACTTCGCTTATGAAGTCAGCGGCACAAATTAGATTTTTGCTGTTGGTTACCAGATGCAAATGGCATGTGAATCCGCCGCCGGCCTCTCCGAGGTTATTTCAGCCTTAAATGAGAATTTGGTACGCTGTTTTTCCGACAGACCTGTTCTTCACCTGAGGACGGCTGCTTGCGTTGTGGCCGAAACGTTGTGAGAATTATTTTATTATGTTTCATTTTTATTATTTTATTACTTCCCTTCTACGTGACTTTACCGAAAGAACCAAGAAGATATTTGGTACTGTTTGGATCTTTCGGTAAAGTCACATAGAAAAAAAATAATAGATCACGACGTTTCGATCGCCACGCAAGCGACGATCGAAACGTCGGGATGTATTATTCTTCTTCTACGTGACTTTACCGAAAGAACCAACGAGTATAGATTCCTGCAGTCACGAAAGCTTCAGATCAAGATTGTGTATTTGGTGTGGTTGCGTGAACATCATCAGCACGAGAGAAACAAACGCACGGTGTTGACCTCCTCCTGTTCCAGGCTCAACAGTTACTCACCAACAGGACTTTGCCACCGTCAGCTTGTTTGAGTAGATCTGGGGGGGATGCATTTCTTGATTGCTGTTTCTATGGCCACTGCAAAGCAGGCTTGGTGGCCAAGGAACGCCCTTGAGCCATTTCTGCATCAGCGGCACAGCATGGTGCATGCACGCTGCCACACTCGGTGAGCCATTTAGCTCCATGGGCTCAGACCCCTCCCTTCTGTCCACCCCTCCTTCCCGCACCACCACCCTATCCTCCATAGCTGGAGGGAGAGAAGCAAGCTTAACAAAAAATAAATTTAACAAGGTTTTAATTAATACTTGGACAATGTTCATCTTCAATAAGCTAATATTTGTTTTTTTTTTTATCGCAACAAAAAGCAGAGCTTTTGAAGTTGACGTAAAGCAATGGGACGACATAGACGGTGCCTTCCAATTCCACCATGACTGCTTACGAAAGGCAGTTGCAGGTCAAACTGTGTTGCTTGCAATGAAAAATGAGCCGCCCAGCGCGTCGTGTCGTCAGAGTCAGTCTGCAGTGGGAACACAGATTTCGGTCATCTAGCCGGAGCCAACTTGCCCCATGTGACTAATTCACCCGAAATGCACCCGGGTCTCGTTGGATCTCAGAAGCTGAGCAGTTTTGAACCTGGTGAAGTAAAGCAAGGCCCGGATTAAGTTTCCCGTCGGCCCTAGGCACTACTGTTCCGTGGGCCTTCAGTGATTACTTGTGAAGGGGAGCATTCGTTTTCGACGGCGAAGCTGATAAAAAAAACGATATCCGATCAACCGTAGGACAACAACAGCGCTTATCTTCCTTTGCACTATTCTCTATTGAAAATGAGATATTGCGAAAAAACACCATTTGAGGATGTTATTGCTAATTTTCCGATGAAAAAAAAATCTCGAAAAGTGAATCTACGGTGTTAATTTCTCTCTCACCTTATGGAAAAAATGATTAACATGACTGCCTCTTTTGTATCTGCACTGTTCCCATCCTTGCTATATAAATATATTTATACAAGAAGATGTCTTGGTTACATTTTGTTATAATACGAAAAAATAGATGATATTCATGGTTGAATATCCGTGTGTGTGTCTGCTCTTCTGTATGAGCAGTGGCATGCTCGTTCGTGCATTGCACAGTAATTCCAGTCAAGCAAACGTTGATTTGGGCTTATGTAAATCATTGGCAAATGTCTTGAGCTTCTCCTGCATTACCTCAGCAATCAACGTCCACACATTAATGCTGAGTCCGTCACTGTGTATGTGAAACCCGTGCTTTGTCAGTTTTGATGAAGTTGTTTTTTGTTTTATGGGACGGACACCGAGCTGCCCATTGCCCCGTGGTACGCACGGTCACACAGAAGAACCTGGGTACGGGTTGTACTCCATTGTGAGATCTTGGTGCAATTGACAACTCTCCTCTCCCATCTCCTATCTTTGATGGTTGTCTTGTCAGGAATGATCGTCCACTTTAACGTGGACATGGGGTCAAGACTTGTCATCTCAAGTCCTGAGAGGGTGAGCTTTAGTAGCACCGCCTCATTGTCAACCCCTTGCCTTTAGATGATCCAATTTGTGTTTTAGACTTTGTTGTGACTGGCACACATTGCACATGTCCGGATGCTTCGTGAAAACCATTTCCCACAGTTCGATAGTGGTGCTGTATATATATGTGTGTGTGTTTTCACCTGTAACAAATACAGCTGCCAGAAATGGAAATATTGTTTTCTTGATGAAACACTGTATTCATACCAAATGGGTATCTGGTACACAAGCATGTTTTGGACGATGATTTTTTTTTTACTTGAGCAGTGATGTATCACCACGTACAATACATGTTGGAGCTGAACTGCTATTAAATTGAACGTTATTATCTCTCAGTTTAACACGTAGGCTTTCGCGACCAATGTTATTCATAATCAACGTTTTTGGGTTTAGATCGCGTTATTTATTTACTGATTGGCCGTGTCGGGTGGTGGAGGGTTACGACTACGCGATCTAAACCCAAAAACGTTGATTATGGTTATTATCTCTGATAATCTGTAATTTTTCTCATTGACGTCACCTTTCAGTACAGCCTTTTAGGCTGTCATTCCCTTGTCTTATAGATTTTGGATATTTCTCCGTTGTGCCGTCTCCTTCCATGGGAATACATGCTTAAAAGTAACAAAAAAGAGAGCATTTCATTAAAACTTATGCGACAAACAATTACAGTGAGTTTGCTCATTAATGTTACCTCTTGACATCTTTACCATGCTGACATTTATTTAAAAAAACGGAGGCACAATAATGACGATTGCAGTGTGCTGGGAACGGCCCTGCCTGGATGAACGAAATTAGATCAGCAGTACAGGATTGAAATAGCACAGCGGTGTGCCATGGTCATGCATAGATAAATGAGGAGCTCCTGACAATGTGTTGACGCTGTTATGTGGACAGTTTGAGTTAGTATTCAGTTAAATTAATTTGATTTAAAAACGGAATGTGATATTGTTACTCTTGCAGTTATCAAGTTAGCTGGGTTGCTTCGTAGATGACATTTGCATACACAGATGTGTGTGTCAGTGCGTGCAATTGGGAGTGTAATATACAATTGAAATTCTGCAGAGTAATTTGCAACAGATATGCATGGAATTTCAGTTTCTGTATGCCGCAGCTCTTTTTCCAAAAGGAGTGCTGGTTTAGCGAGTGTCTCCATAATCTATTTTGAGACATTCTAGTATCGATTGCTGTATTATGTTCTGACCATTTTAGACTTTTAAGCCGAGTACACATCTGAACTGTCCGAGTCCTGTCGAAACCGTGAGCCCTACGATTCCACCCCTGGACGAATCATGCATTAATCACAATTCTTCTGTGGCCAATTCTCACGTTAAAAAAAACAAACCTCTATTTATTTGAATGGGTTTCTAATAGGGAATCTACCAAGGAAGATCTATATTTCCTGAGCGTGGGTGAGGGCCATGCCTGGGTTAACCTCCACTGGTCCAATCAGGGCCCCATTGCCCCTCTCATCTTTGCCTGATATTCGCACCGGAATTGGGGTGGAATTGAGCCGTATCCACGCCTGAGGCATCAGTCACTCCGTCATTACCCTCGGTCGCTGGTCATCATCTCTTCTCAGCGATGTGTCTTTGCCAAGCCCACTTTTACTAACAGTATGACTTTTGCGATCAAGAATAATGACGGGAGTGGCATCCAAAGAATGGAATGCCGCCGCTATAACGTCCACCCAGGAGATGCAGGAATACAATCGGCTCGTGCGCAGGCGCGAGGCAAATTGTTGCATAGCAGGATCGTGGGGTGCCACGGTGGCGAGATGTTAACTCCCCCTCCTTGTATGCAGGAGGTCGTGGGTTCGATCCCGACGCTGACACCTGTATATTTGGAGTTTGCATGTCTTTCTCCCCGTGGGCATTTGTCTCTGCGGCTTCTGGGTTTTTCCCTCCACATTTAGAATCAACATCAGTATTTGGCTGCGATGAATGTCCATGTGATAAGCCACTTCGTTGAGGTATCATTTGTGGCCATGTCGCTTCTGAAAAAGAGGTATGTAACTCAGTGGCCCTTACCTGGTATAATAAAAAAAAGTCTAGTTTTAGTAGTACATAGGCTTGGGGAGGCCATCATCCGGCAGTGCATTGACCATGGCTGATCATGATGGTGAGGCATTCAATGGTGATTCTGGTTCATGCTGACTGACTGGGCTCGGGTCGATTCTACGCAAGCGGTATCAACCAGAATATCCATTAAATATCTTGCATTGGCATAGGCCCCAGGGCTTCTCTTGACCAGCAAGACCCCATCGGCCCTCCCTGTTTTTCCAGATCGCTATTCTGTGCTCCACACAGCCCAGCCACCTTCCCTTCACAATTTCATGTTTTGTACCGATCGTATAATCCCATTAGGAATTAGATTCTAAGAAACGAATCCAATAACAGAATTCACGATTCCAGGCTATGAACATGTGAGAATCACCAAGCTCTGGTAGAACACAGCTCTTGTACTTACGCACGTATTTGATATTGAATTAAATTGTTTGATTTTCAACATGTGTGCGTTCATGTATATATTTACACACACCAAAGAACTACGTATAGTTGTTATTCCTTATTACAGTATTTCTTTAGCTTTCCTGAAATTTAAGAAGTGTTCGCACATTTTGTTCAGTTTTTACATCCCTGTGCTTAAGGAAAATTCGTTGGTAATACGTTACATTTCTGAGTAACACTTTCTGTAAAAAAAATCGGCATGTTATATCTGCTCATAATGCTATTAGAGTCGGTTATTGCTTGTAATTATGATTCATTTACTTAGAAACCATAGATATTTTTTTACGCGTGATAGTCTCCTCTATCAAGATCTCTTAAGTGTCTGCCGTGAGTGCTGTGTTCTCTTAAGAACTCTTCAAATGAAGCTGTCAAGCCTTCAGTTGTGATCACAGGTAGGAATGGGAAACTGCTCAGAAATGTAAAGGCTGCATTCTTCACGAAATTTATCTCATCGTCTCCGACAGGCTCTTTGTGAAAAGAGCACTTAAAGGTGTAATGCATCCATCCATCGTTGGGTCAAATTTCCATAAAAGACTTTTAATTTCCAAGATACATGAGCACAATGACTTCCTTAAGATGCTGGCGGCTAGCTATCTATGGTCACAAATTTGTTACGCTCTCGTTTGCAACATCTATCCTGCGATTTAAATGTACCTGATTGGGGACTTTGACAATGTGAATAAATGCAAAGCCTACTTTTATGGTTGTATTCCAGTGGCGTTTATTAAAAAAGGACATGCCCGCACACACTATGTGCGAACGAATTCTGGATTATTCTGCCAAACAATTATGAAGAATTTACTTTCAACTTAAACTTACCATCCAGTATATATATAAAAAAAGGAATTGTCCATACAAATGTGACAAAATACAGTGCTCTCACGTTACACGGGTACTTTTCAATTGGCAAATTTAAAATGTTATACTTCATATACAAAACATGGGTCGAATGGTGTCACAGCGGATTAGCACACTGCGCTTTGAAGCCAAGCGACCTGAGTTCAATTCCTCGAACATGAGTATT
Organism: Lampetra fluviatilis; assembly: GCF_964198595.1. Lineage (NCBI taxonomy): Eukaryota > Metazoa > Chordata > Hyperoartia > Petromyzontiformes > Petromyzontidae > Lampetra > Lampetra fluviatilis. The sequence goes on along the minus strand of NC_136278.1, from coordinate 29,785,729 downwards.
ATCTGGACAGGTCCTGCGCTTTCACATTGGCGAGCGTGGTGAAGCATGTTCAAACAAAACGCCATTATTTTAACAACAAAATTATGGAGCAATTACTTTTAACCTATCCTCAAAATCACACAGTTCATGGTCACCGTGAGTGCATTGTGTTTTCAAACCAGACACATGAGTTGATTGGAGGCCATGGCCAACATCATTTGTGAGTGATTTCTAGACCAGCCCTAAGCACCATTTAAATTTGCACTGACCAGTGATGGTGAAGTATAGTCAAACAACCCCATGACCAACATGGCACGGGTAACCATTCATTAATCCAGCATTGGATTGACACAAAACTGAAAACCATGATAACAATTAGCAATTATTTGTACTCTATCTAAAACTAATTGCATGATCATGATTTCCTTTATCTTTTTTTGAATGCACGTTAATGTTGGACACGGCGCTGGACAAATGTGACACGCAAACCTTGAGGATGATGCACAGCCCGACTTGTACGGGATTAAAAATGCCATTGCTCAACCGTCGACAGATGAATTGACCAACGGTGGGAAGTGACACGTACAGCTGCTGGCTGGCCCCCAAGAAGTTTATAGCTCTGTTTAATAAGGATGAACCTCGCCGGAGAGAATGGGTCTACCAGGTGAAAAATAAGCTGCTCCTTAGCACAGTGCTGGGAACTTGATTAATGTTGCTTGAGCCACAATGGACACTGACAACAATTGCTCCATGTGATCAGTGTTCATAATAATGATAATGGAATAAAGCCAAGAGGAACACATTTTTTTCCTCTTCTCATTTTCACTTCAACTGTAATCTAATGGATTTTGGGGGAACATTTAAATTGAAATGTGCTATTATAATTCCCTCAAATGAAGATGGTTTTTTTCTTCAACATATTGCATTTTTGCGGAATAATTATATTTATGTTGGCAATTATAAAAGGAGTGTGTCACTGGCTACAGTCTTGTTAAAGCATCTGCACTCACAACCATTTGCTTCAATTCAAATGACCAAATAGCTATTTGTATTTTTTTCCCAGTAAAGCAAATTCTCTCCGGATGTGATGAATGCGGTGCTTAACTTATGCATCTCCGGTCCATTATTCTGACTCTGGAAGTCAAATACAGTACTGTGTAGTCTTCCTGATATTCCCCATGGCTTCAGCGCTGAAGACGAAGGCACACTTTCTGAGGGTAATCCGCTCATACATTTTCATCACCGAGGTGCAGAAGATAACCCTTGCGGAGTCAGCAGCACTCCCCGTGCAATCTGACGCCTCGCATCCGACAACGTTATTTCTCACGCAAAGAGGGAATTATGAAGCCTTCCATGGACTTCCTGAATGACTAGTGAAGCCATGTGCCAGTAACCCACTCTATCTGGCAGCATTGCGAGCAATGTCTTTGAACGCATTATTTGAGAGAATGTCTTCACTCTCACCCCGGGCTGAAGGCATGTTATGGGCGAATGCACGAGTGATCTGGGAATTGCGAAAATTTGTGTTGTGCGATAGAGCTCACGCATGCTTTCAAGCGAACTGTTCGTTGGAGTTTAAACGCCTTGTAAATTTGACCACTTTTGTTGAGCGCAGCGTTTCTTTTTCCTTTATTTGAACTTTCGCCATTCCCAAATGCATAACTTAGCACATGGCAATGAAGTAACATATTGTAGATTTTCTCTAACTGCTTATCATGGCCTCACGTAGAAGCATTGTTTAATGAAACAATGCAAGAAATTATCCTAATTACATTGTTTATATTTGCTCACGGAATGGCCGTTTTCAGTTACAGCCATGATACAAATTAAACAGCACATTGTATAAGCATGTTTGATAAAGCGGGAGATTTTGCGAGTTGTTTAAGACAATTAATGACGAAGCGCTTTGCATTTGCCTATTATAAATCAGTGAAGCAGTAGCACAGCGGTAAACCTGCACCAGGAGAGTCCGGGCACCACGGTGGAGAGATGTTAACTACCTCGCCTGGTATACAGGTGGTCGTGGGTGCGATCCCGATCCTGACGCCTGCTGTATATTTGGAGTTTGCGTGTCTCTCTCATCATCATCGCGGTGGCTAGGAGATGTTAACTACCTCGCCTGGTATACAGGAGGTCGTGGGTTCGATCCCCACCCTGACGATGCCTGCTGCTGTATATTTGGAGTTCGCGTGTCTCTCTCTCTCTGTGGTGAGATGTTAACTACCTTTCCTGGTATACAGGAGGTCGTGGGTTCGATCCCCACCCTGACGATGCCTGTTGCTGTATATTTGGAGTTCGCGTGTCTCTCTCTCTCTCTGTGGTGAGATGTTAACTACCTTTCCTGGTATACAGGAGGTTGTGGGTTCGATCCCCACCCTGACGATGCCTGCTGCTGTATATTTGGAGTTCGCCTGTCTCTCTCTCTCTCTGTGGTGAGATGTTAACTACCTTTCCTGGTATACAGGAGGTCGTGGGTTCGATCCCCACCCTGACGATGCCTGTTGCTGTATATTTGGAGTTCGCGTGTCTCTCTCTCTCTCTGTGGTGAGATGTTAACTACCTTTCCTGGTATACAGGAGGTCGTGGGTTCGATCCCCACCCTGACGATGCCTGCTGCTGTATATTTGGAGTTCGCATGTTCTCCCCATGGTCACATGGATTTTTATCCGGGCCCAGCGGTTTTTACCTCCACATTTATAAACATACCTTTGGAGTCATATTCTTAGGTTTTTTCCGTAAAGTCACGTAGGTAAAACATCAAAATTAATGAAAATAAAATAAAATAAAAACAAAAATCACGACGTTTCGGAGGCAACACAAGTCTCCGTCATCAGGTGGGACCGTCACAGCCGAATTAGCTGCATCAAGTGAGGCAATGATTCAAGAAGTAATCCCTTATAAGCAAGTTGAAGGGGGGAGGAGAGGGGGGGGGAGCTCATCAGAATGTGGTAGCCAATGAATGGAACGCATCGGGAGGGAGGGGGGCGGGGCTCAAAGACAGCACGGAGCGCTAAGCACAACGCATCGGGAGGGGGGGGCGGGGCCAAAACAATGGACGACGGCTTGGACGCGGCTGCTGCTGCACACGCCAACACAATGGACAGAGAGGGGGGAGGGGAGGTCTGATACACATGATAGACAAAAGAACGAAAATGCCCATGTTTATACCAATGCTGGCTGAACAATGAAGAGAGCACTGCCAAAAAATAACTGGGGATGTTAACACTCGGTAAAGTAAAGTAAAATAGTGCCTGTCAGATAAGATGGTCCAAAAAAGTGTAATTAAGTCTTTTTTGCGTGGTTGATAACATCTTTCCAATGATTACTAAGTTTGTGCCCATCATCACGGTTGAAATTATGTCTGTGTTTGTATATTTGTACACAAACACAGACATAATTTCAACTTAGTATTCATTGGAAAGATGTTATCAACCACGCAAAAAAGACTTAATTACACTTTTTTGGACCATCTTATCTGACAGGCACTATTTTACTTTACTTTACCGAGTGTTAACATCCCCAGTTAATTTTTGGCAGTGCTCTCTTCATTGTTCAGCCAGCATTGGTATAAACATGGGCATTTTCGTTCTTTTGTCTATCATGTGTATCAGACCTCCCCTCCCCCTCTCTGTCCATTGTGTTGGCGTGTGCAGCAGCAACCGCGTCCAAGCCGTCGTCCATTGTTTTGGCCCCGCTCTCTCCCCCTCCCGATGCGTTGTGCTTAGCGCTCCGTGCTGTCTTTGAGCCCCGCCCCCCTCCCTCCCGATACGTTCCATTCATTGGCTACCACATTCTGATGAGCCCCCCCCCCTCTCCTCCCCCCTTCAACTTGCTTATAAGGGATTACTTCTTGAATCATTGCCTCACTTGATGCAGCTAATTCGGCTGTGACGGTCCCACCTGATGACGGAGACTTGTGTTGCCTCCGAAACGTCGTGATTTTAGTTTTTATTTTATTTTATTTTCATTAATTTTGATGTTTTACCTACGTGACTTTACCGAAAAAACCTAAGAATATGATTCCTTGCAGTCACGAAAGCTTCAAATCTAGAATTAAATACCTTTGGAGTATTTGGTGTGTTATAAACTTCCACGTGATAAGCGACATCGTTGAGTGTATAATCTGTGGCCAGGTCGCTTCTGAAAAAAAAATCCACGCATGTCAGTGGGCCCTACCTGGTAAAAAGTAAAAAAAATATATAGAAATATTTTTACCTGGTGTTTGATTTTTTGCCATCAGAATTTAGTGATGCCCATCGGTGGTGAGCGATATTGTCAGTGATGAGAGATATCTCAACTAATCCTAGGACCCCCCTCCCTCACGAATCCACATCACCGGCACGTTGAAATATGATCAAACAACCCCCATGACCAACAACACGACGTGGGGTCGTCTTAATTCAGCAGTAAATTGGCAAAGGTTTGTAAATACTATATTTGTTTATTTACTTATTTAGAAACTTAAAATGCAGTTTCTGAGTCTTCAGCATTGAATAGGTTCACAGGGATGCTAACCTCCTGCCGTTTGCGTGAGATATGCCCTCAAGGCCATCCAAGATATATTCATGTATTCACTGTTACAGAAATAGCAGGGATGCTGCCATGGTACGATGAATGGTTGGCACACTGGATTTGCAACACAGAGGTCACTGATTCATTCTCCTGGTGCAGCAGTTGAAACAATGGAGTAAGTTTCTTGACTCCCTGCTTGCCAGATGGCTTCTGTCCATCTCGTCATATAAATGGGTGCATCACAGTTAGTCGATCGGTACAGCATGTGTGTGTTGGGGTAAAGTGTAGGGACTCCCGCCTCTTCTAAACGTATGGACGAGTTGCCCAAATTCCATCTGGATGGACTCTCTAGGCGAGCCCCTTCCACCGAACATTTGTGACACTGGATATCTGTGACAAAGAGCTTCATAGCTCATCGGATTCCTCCTGCAGTATAAAAACACATTCCGATTCTGACAGTGAGAGCAACCTATTGCAGGGCTGAATCTTTACCCTTTACAGAAATTGCACTCTGTCACACGTAGGCGTTTGAGAACAAGAGTGCCGCTTAATGATGGTGGCACGGTCGTGGCGTGTCGCGGAAGCCTATTGAGCATTCGCTTCATCGCGTGAGCGTCATTGAGTTGGCTGATGGGGGATTGGGGGGGGCGGGCTCCACGGGGGAGGGGGGGGGGCCCAGCTGTGAAGTGGGAGGTGGCAGTGTGAGGTCCCGCCGGTTGACAAGTGGCACAGTCGAGGATGCGCCTTGAGTACGAATCAATTACGCGCTCTGCCTTCTGCGCGACGCGAGGATGTAAAGACGCAAGCGGACGGCGTTGCACGCGGGCACGGCCCTCCGATGCGTTTGTCGGGTGGCACCGCTTGCGGCTCGGCCTGTGCACGATGCTGCGCGAGCTGGCAGGCTCCTTCTGTACCCTGGAGCGAAACGTCGGACGTCGTCCCGAACGGCGCCACGCGACGCAACGCGAGAGCGCGTCGGAGAGCTGTGCAGCGGAAACCGTCGAAAAGTAACGACGACGACAACAACGACGCACAGCGATGATGGTCTCAGAAGGAATGAATCACAACGGAAACTTCGGATTGGCCTCAGACTCGGGCTGCCCGGTGCTCAGTGTTGGATGAGGATCATCTAACTTAAAGCAGTGCGACTTACTGTGACGAAAGTGCTTTTGCCCATTACCTGAGGCGGAAAACACACAGCGATTGTTTGTTTACAAAAGATCATTTAATCAGCATTTCGTTGTTGTCGTAATGAGTCATTACTTTTACATTAAGCTCAATTAACACTCTGCAGCCAGATCAACATGCACGACGCGGATCTCTGCAGATTACCAAGCAATATAATTCTCACACACCACTAACCCCCGTGTAATGAGAAGCAATAATGATTCTGCTGCTAATTGTCATTATATTATAAATTGTGGTGACTCAAAGTGGTTTTGTAAATACGCCTCCTCGTTAATGAAGCATTGTGCTCCTTCAGATGTGAGGTTTGCAGCAATATTTTACACGCGACAAAGTCGTTATGGCACCTATATACGTATATATATAGTTTATTCAAAGTTGTGATGGATTTCTGCTTTTCAAAAAGGTTAATCGCTTTAGAATTTGATTGTAAATAGTATCTGCAGCCCTTTGTCAATTCACTGCTTGGGGGTTATCTTCTTGGTTCTTTCGGTAAAGTCACGTACAATGGAAATAATAAAATAATAAAAAATAAACATAATAAAATAATTCTCACGACGTTTCGGCCACAACGCAAGCAGCTGTCCTCAGGTGGAGAACAAGTCTGTCGAGGAGACATAGTCATTCAGACTGCTGATTGCGTTGTGGCCGAAACGTCGTGAGAATTATTTTATTATGTTAAATTTTTATTATTTTATTATTTCCATTCTACGTTACTTTACCGAAAGAACCAAGGAGATGAATCCCTGCAGTGACGAAAGCTTTCAATCGAAATTTGCTTGGGGTTTGTTTAGCCATACTTCACCATGCTGGTCAATGTCCATTTGGGAACGAAGGTAGGACCAGTTTGGATATAATTCACCACAGCTGATACATGTTGCTTGGAATTGAACTTCAGGTAGCCGGGTTCATCGTGCGGTGTGCTAACCACTGCACCACTTCTGCACTCCAAGTTCAAATTATGCATTGGCAATTCCACTTCAGATGTTGTTTAAGTATTTTCATCTTATAAAGCTGGTATCTCAAAATTTTTATTCTCACAGGTAAATCTATGCGACTATAATCGTGACAACTTCATTGTAGCAAGATTATCGTTTGCTTGCAAAGATGGGAAAAAAACTAAGTTGTGGAAAAACATATTTACGGAAAATATTTCACAAACTTACAATTGCATATCACCATTAGCCATAACTTCTTTTGATAAATGGGCTCCTGAATATATATGCAAGCCTTCACCTGTTGACTTATTGCTTCCCTTGCTGTGCTCAGTAAGTCAGTATTGATTTGTTATTCCAGTTGGAAATTGTACAAGCTTGGATGAGCTCTCCAATAGTGCATTGAGCAATAAAGGTTATTCATAGCCTGCAGTTAGAGATGGGAAAAGATCTAGAGTTTGTTACGCTGCCAATTCAGAGAGTACTACCAAATATCTGCTTCAATTATGGCCTCAATTGTTTTTGGCACATTTATGATGGCGTGCATGAATTCTTTTTTTTTGAAAGGGTCGCACTTAGTTGTTTTTCACGTGGTATGTCCACCTTCGATAATTACATTTAATATGAATATACTGAACCGTTAGCATAAAACGTGATTTCACATTCCAAGCTGAGTGGCCCAGCAGGTGTCCAATAAATACTCTTTCACGTGAGGTTTCTTGCTTAAACATTTGCTACTCGATAATTTTAGTCTGGAAGGTCAATAGGTTGGTCAACTAGTAATTAAAAAATATAAATGCGTAGAGACAGTGGGTTTTGCTTATTGCACTTTTACCCATAATGCTCCACAGCAATGCATGATGCGTTTGCGTAATGTGTTGATTTGTTTCCGTTAAATCTCACTCCATCATTTCGATGGAGCGCTCTTGCCAATACCATCTGGTAATCCAGTAGCATTTGTTGAATACGCATTTTTCTACTGACGAGACACCCAAGATATCTTAATAATTCCATAGTTTTCTTGCTTGAAAAAAATATTACTTGATAATATTGGTCTGGAAGGCCAATAGGCCGATGGACTAAAAATATACGTATTTTTTCTGTGTAGAGAGAGAAACAAAGTTCTGCTTATGTATGATTAAATCCACTATGAATTTTCTCCGTTTATGTGTCTTTTGTCACCCCTATGTGAAGTGCGCCATCTCATCTAGGAAAGGGAGAATGACTGCTGGTGCCTTGTCTGCTGTGACCACGGCGATGCCTCGGCACTGGAGTGGGCACGCTGCGGCCACGCCTTGGATCAGATGCGGCAGTTTTGCCTCCCGTATATAGCACCCCCAAGAATGTGTCATGAACGCATTAGTAAAAAAAAATCTATGCAAAATGCCTTCATATCTTACTTGTTTGTCTTAACTCCCTCAATAACAGAAGTCGACATTGTAAAGCTGACTTACGTCGACTGTTTAGTCAGTGGCTTTTGTTTAATTTTAGTCATAAAGTCAGTGTAGTCGGTGACAGCCAGTGGCATTCTAGTCAAGTCTTTGTGTATTTAGTCTAGTCAACTGAGGCAGTAATAATGTAGTCCACTCTTACTTATTAAATATTTGCGTTAGGGGGCACGGATTTCCGTCCCATACCGCAATTATATCATATCAACAAAGCAGTGAACTCAGTGAATGTGTATATTTTTAATGCGCATACTGTATAGCCAAATTACCATGTTGATATTCCTCGTTGCGCTGTAGAGTCTTTGTGAAGCTACGAAAATAGTCTCAGTCTCCACCTTCATTCGTACTCATTAATTTAATCTCATCACGGTCGGTCAAGCTTTGGTCTTTTGTGGGTCGCCAGTCATCGTCATGCTTGATGAGTTCCGTTCCACGTACAGCCATCTTTGAACTAAAATGAAAGAAAAAAAACTTTGTTGATAAATGTTTTCGTCACTAATTTCGTTAACAAAAAATGAACGCTGGCCAATGTCTGCGTTTCCTGAGGAGGCAAAAAATGTGACTCGGAAATAGGCAACGGGTCATATTTACGCGTGCTGTGCTCGATCTATATTAGCTTCCCCGCACATGTTTCAATTTGCACAAAATAAATCAATAAATAGCAGAATGATTTGCCAAAACCTTGAAGGCCCCAAAGGTTTTATGGTGATCACAACATCTCTGTTATCATTTGCACTGCACTCAAGGAAGATGATTTCTTCAATGTGGCATTTAGACTTTCTGAAAATTGCATCAAGTATGATGAATCTAACACAGCAACAAAGACTACGGAACAAGATAGGAAGGTTTCTGCAAAATAATAAAAGCATGCATTGTCTTATTGAGACCAATGCCTTCATACAAACCATCAACTATACGAGTAATTGTGTGATCAATGTTCAATCATGAAAACAATAATATTACAAATTACCGGACATGATGGTCTAGTGGTGCTGCTTTGATTATTCATTTAAACATAGGTGTTGTACTAAGTGAGACATCACTTTTGTCTCCGCCAACTTTCTTCTTTGAAGTAAAAAATGTAAACAGACAGCCCGAGGATTCCTTTGTGGTCTCCATGGCAGTCTGCACTCGAATGGAAATTATCTCTGAGAGCAGTGAATTTCCAGCTGTTCACTGCGTCCAACGTTCCCGACTTTCTCAACCCTCACACTCCATTTATGTATTTTAGAAATAAATGTATTTTACTTAAAAACCCATCAGTGCTGGAAATGAATTTCTGGTAGCCACATCTTTGAGGTTGTGGGTTCTCATGGGGTTAATAAGTGTCGCAGTAGGATATAAAAAAGACGAAGAATCCCCCATAATTTGAACAAACTATTGTGCCAAGCACTGTTTCCAAACACCTATTAAGGCAGACAGGGTACACAAGGGGATGGTCAGCCCAGAAGCACATCCACCCGCCTTTGTCTCTTCAAGTGCTGATGTTTATACACCACAGAAGGCGCTCGTTTGAGGCTGAGTTGAGCTAGGTGGAGGTCCTGGACTGTTCTGATATCACTCACTGGTCGATGTTAGACGTGGCCAGGAATTCATCTCAGGTTATCGAGTTTGTAGCAGTGTGCACACACCACTCCTGGCACCGTTCAATGTCTAGCAGTGTAAACGTGCACGCAAACTTACACAAAGACAAAGATCCCCCGTATAGCCTTTACATGCTCTTTGTGTCTTTCGGTAAAGTCACGTAAATAGAAAAATACAAAAAAAAATCACGACGTTTCGATCGCAACACAAGCAATCGTCTTCAGGTGAAAAAAATACAGCAGGAGGTTATATAGGTTTGAGAGGGGTGCAACCCAAGGGTAAGTGGGCGGGGCTAGAGATGAAATTTGCATGTAAATGTAAGATCGGAGAGCCTAATATCCCTCACGACTACGGTGCTGAAAAGGCGGCCATTGTATTGCTAGAGATTAGCAAGTCAATCTGTTAATGTAACCCCACGACTACGGAGCCGAAGAGGCGGCCATTGTATATTGCTAGAGATTAGAGATTAGCATGTCAATGTGAGACGGCTCCCGCAATCAGCGGCTGTGTTAATAAGAAGATTGGCATGTCAGCGTCAGAGAACCGCGCACATCGCCACCTCGTGGGCAACAAAAGCTGCGGCGTTGACATGCTGGTGAGGGACCAGCATGTCAACGTAAGAGAACCACCGCAACGGTGGATCATTGGGACACTCTGTCTACAGGAAAGCCACCCACACGCATGCCTAAAACCTCACTCCCACCACCATCCAGCCCAGAAGAATTCCCTCGTCAAAACTCTACACCGTTGCATTTCCGACCATCACCACTTAGCCAGTGAACTGGAGCACGTACACCAGGCCCTCAAGATGAATGGATAGTCGGGATGCACAGTCTGTAAAGCTGTCACCCCAACCGTTGGGAGAGAACCGTCTGAGGACCCAATCAAAACCTTGCCATACATAGCAGGGGTCACCAAAACGATTTCCAAAATCATGAGCAAACACAAGATCCGGGTTCGATTCAACAAAGTACATGAAATTCGTAATCTGATCCCATTTGTGAAGGATGTGATCCCTGTCATGCAATACCCCGGCGTCTACAAAACTAAGTTGTGCCTGCGGCAGTAGTTACATTGGGGAAACTAAGCGACATGTCTCGGACCGTGTTCGTGAACACAAGGCAGATCTGAAACACGGTAGGGCCAATACCTCGGCCGTGGCTGATCATTGTTTTAACGCTGTGGGCACCCATTAAATTGATTTTTCCAAGACGAAGGTACTCTGCAAACCCACTGGCTATCAACAAAGATTTGTTCATGAAGCCATCCAGATATATAAACACAGACACAATTTCAACCGAGAAGATGGGTACAAACTGAGCAATCATTGGAAGGACGTTATTAACCGGGTAAAGTCATAACTGGCTGTGATGCTTCCATCCTACCTGCCGACGTTAGCAGTTATTTCCAACTCTCTGAGTTACATTACCTTCATGGGACCTCCTTTGCCAGTACCAAAATATACTAATAGGGTTTTTCCCCTTTTTTCTGGCAACAACACTGACACCTTTTGCAAGGAATCATGTTTACATTAACCACAATACTTGCAGTCAAATGATAATGCGCCTTTTGGCGTCATTTGGTCGAACACCATATGAGACTAGGCTCTAAAGAAAGCTGTCTCTGGTGTGGACCAATCAGTTTCAAGGACAATGCATACATTTTCAGAGTATTGTTTTTTGTTTGCATTTGACTGCAAGTATTGTGGTTAATGTAAACATGATTCCTTGCAAAAGGTGTCAGTTTTGTTGCCAGAAAAAAGGGGAAAAACCCTATTATTACATTACCTTGTGAAATGTATTTACATTAACAGACTAAATATCTCACTAACATAGCCGCTGTTCACTTTTCCCTCGATGTGGCGGTGGCTCTCGTTGTTTAATAGGCTGAATGTCTCACTGGCACGCCCCCCGTTGCGGTGGTTCTCTTACGTTGACATGCTGGTGGTCTCTCACAGTGCAGCGGCCAACGCCGCAGCTTTTGTTTCCCACGAGGTGGCGTTGTGCCCGGTTCTCTGACACTGAGATGCCAATCTTCTCATTAACACAGCCGCTGCTGCGGGAGCTGTCTCACATTGACATGCTAATATCTCGCAATACAATGGACGCCTCTTCAGCACCGTAGTCGTGGGGTACATCAGGCTCTGCGATCTTACATTTACATGCAAATTACATCTCTAGCCCCGCCCACTTACCCTTGGGTTGCACCCATCTCAAACCTATTATGTAACCTCTTGCTGCAGCAGCACTTCCGCTACATTTCTCCTGCCTCAGCAGTTCGCCTGATGTATGTTTTCACCTGAAGACGATTGCTTGTGTTGAGATCGAAATGTCGTGATTTTTTAAAATTATTTTTCTATCTACGTGACTTTACCGAAAGACCCAAAAAGTATGAATGCCTGCAGTCACGAAAGCTTCAAGTGAAGATTTTGGAGCAAGTGCTGTTAGCACGCACCTATGAAGGGCATTACGGTACACGAAAGGGTGGGTGGTCAGCACCACGCCCGACCGCCTTTGTCTCCCCAGATGGGATGTTTACACCCCACACCAGGTACTGGTTTGAGGCTGAGTCGACCTAGGGGAGAACTAGGACCGGTTCAGATAACCGTCACTGATGTTGGCCATGAGCGAGAATCGAACTCGGGTCGCCAGGTTCATTGCGCAGTGTGCTAACTGCGACACTACCGCTCCCTACACACTCACACACACGCACACATGCACGCACACTAATCGTGTATTGTGTGTAGAGTAACAAATGCAGTAACAAACTTGTAAGAGAAAACTAATTAGTCAAGTGAGTAATGTAACCTTTAACAGAACAGTTTCAAGGGAAAAAAAATAACAACTACAAACCTGGTCATAGAACTTTAGGTCCTTTTAATTCAACAAAAATATTCATTCATCACCAAATTTTTAATGAACAGCAAAGGGTACTGCACAATTAAGACTCTGGTGTTTTGCATAAATTGAAAATGTCGCTTCCAATAGCACGACAATTATAATTGTCCCTGCACAAAAGTGTACAGAACCCATCCTGAAACAAACAGTGCTTAAGTCAGTTTATAAACATTTGGCTTGAATTAAAACTGCTTTCCTTTAATCTACTCATATTTACGTCTAATGTACATCTCTCTCTTTTATTTCTACTTGGGGTTAAAATCACGGCTAAAGCAACGCCCATACTTTCCCCCCCCCCTAGTGTAAATCTGTGCGTGCGTGTGTCTATATAAATACTTTCCCAGGACACCACATGATGTTGCTTGGTTAATTCCCCATCCTCGTGGTGTGAAACGTGCGGATATTATTTCACACACCACCTTGTCCCCCCACCTCATCCAGCCAGCATAGAAAAAACTGCACGTGTAGGATCGCTGAAAGGTGTATCCTATCATTGACATTTTCTCCTCCACAATCAGCTGGAGAATAATAACTATAAAGATTACGGATTTAAATTAAATGGGTACATAAAATACACAAATCCCTTCAGCCCAGTCGTGTGACCGTGTGCAAAAGGGGCGGTAGGTGGCATAGCAAACTCAGGGTGGGGCATGTGTCACTCAGTGGTAAAAAAACAACAACTTTAAGTCGACTTTAATTGAGTAGCAATATATATCTGCTATTGTCTATCATGCATTCTGCTCCAGCTCTGACACCCTACGTAAATGTACCGACATATTTTCACTTGACTACAACATTTAGAGGGGGTGGGGGGGGGCGTTGAGGTAGCTCATCCACCCACAAATGAACCCCAACACCTTGTTGATCTTGTGAAGCAGCAAACACCATCACGCAAACTCCGGTGGTCATCCTCACAGCAGCGGATTTTTGCTCACCATCGAACAAAGACGGTCACCCCATCGCGCGCTTTCAGATGCGCTTCTGCAGCCATCTGGAACGCTCTTCCTGCCGATATGAGGAAGTCACTGGAGCTTTGCACTTTTAAATCATCTACGTTGAAAACTATTTTCTTTAGAACTGCCTTTTGAGTTTAGCTTGTTGTCCTTCCCCCGCACCTCTGATCGGCACAGTTGGCTACGGATGGAGCGAAATAAGTTCAACATACATACATGAGGGACTCGTCACGGTGACTGTTACATCAGTGAGTGTGTTTGGGCAGGACATATTTCGCTCGAAGGATCTATGGCCGTTGGGCAAGACCGGTGATGGATTGACAGCCAAGGAAGGGACCGTGCAGAGATGAAGGGATGCATGTATGTATGGTGAACTTCTTTCGCACCGTACAGAGCCAACCGTGCTAATCGTGACGAGCTAATCGGGATAGGATTAGCCCACTCGCAACAGCACGATGCATGGGGGAGTGGCGGCGATGTGTGGAGGCCTTCATCCAGCAGTGGATAGAACATTCCAGGCGATCACTTAATGAGGGAATGCGGCGATGAACATGAATGATTCAGCAGGCTGAACGAGAATTGCTTTGACTGAGCGAGGGTGACATTTTTTACTAAATCTACTACGAAACGAACGCTCGCTCGCATGGACGCATAATGCCTATAAACAGTCGTGGTGCTTTGATGACTCACCGAGTGAATGCCTATGCTTTTTGAGGAGTGCCACTTGAGAGAACAAGTGAAAATGTAATGTTCCCTGCTTGAACTTAGAGGTTTCTCAAAAAATAAAGTACAGGACACCTCGTGATGTTAGTGGTTGTACCTGTGACATTTTTGAGATGCATAAAGTACATACATGACCATCACATCACCTACGTTTCACATTAACCATCCCCTGCCCGGTACAGCGTTTGTGCGTGGTGTGACTGCCCTTATCCAAAATGTGTTTACATATCTGACCCTTCTCTCATATCCGCCAATGCAGTACCTTCCGTCCCCAGCGAGTCGGACATGCGACGTTTTACCGTAACGTATGCATCTTAGCGGTTTCATAGGCGCAACTAAAGACATCTGCTGCTGTGCTTGATTATCCTTGCCTACTTGTTTTCCATCAGCAATGTGTCAGTCTACTGCTAGATAAATGCATCCCCATGCCAGATCAGTAATGGAGCAGGTTAATGGACCCAATTCTACCATGCCAGTTGGTAAAGATTGGAGAAGGTGGCAAATGGGAGGAACTGACAGAGGCGTGAAACCAAGATAATTGACACAGCGACTCAGACTTTATTTTAGCCGGTAAGGCCCATTGAGCTAAGCAGCTCTTTTAGAAGGACACTGTTGTCACTGATGTTAGCTATGGCTGCGAATCAAATTCGCTCCGCTCATGAGTGCAGCGTGCTAACCACCGTACCGTCACTCCACTCAGGACAATTTTTTTTACGAGAATGTCATCTTGCAAAAAAATTAATTCATTACATTTCAAATAGCAGTTGAAACTCCACATTAAGGAAGGGTTATTTTTTTCTTTAGAAAATAATCTTTGCTTCCCCAACCCCCACCCCACCTCCGATGCTTGTTTCAAGTTTGCTATCGGCATGAAAATAGGAAATGCCGATTTTCTGTCGCAGAGCAGTGCATCACACTGTGCTAGAGAATACCCCACAGGAGTTGATATCAGAGAAATATGTTCCGAGTCCCTTGAAGTTGACCCCCTTTGTTCACATTATGGGTGCTACAATTCGCCCATGCACATTGCTATGCAAATGTTTCAAGCGCGAATGTCCAAAGACCAATATTTTTGTTGCGAAATTTTGTGAACAACCAACGAAACATTCGTTGCTATGTTTGTGCAATCAAGGGTGAAATGGTTGAGATCGTTAACTAGCTCCACTTAAGAACATAGTTTAATATCAGGTGGCTATCCAGATTGAAATCCAGGATCTCAATTGTCGCCAGCTTAGTGCTCTGACCCGTGAGCCATTTGGCTCCGTTAGGAATAGTTAATTTCGACTGCATTCCCCTAGATTAAACCTGGCTGTGTTTCTGGGACTGTTGATGGTTATATTCACGTTAGAAAGACATCCTGTTCACTGGAATTAATATGCAAGGGGCCCATAAATGTGTATCATACATTATTAAACAATCATAATTGGACAGCAGTTTGAGCTAGAGTGATAAAACTACACAACACACACACACTTGGTAGTAAGGCAGTTTCATCGCTTGAGTTTAATGTCTCTAAACCTCCCCATGTTTGCCGTGGTATTGGTGACACAGAGCTCGGGTGAGCGATGGTCTCAAATGCGTCCGTTAAGCAATGTCCACAATCAGTGAGGATTTTTTTTTACCATATATGTATTTAAAAAATAAATTTTGTACATACACAATATCTTGCACAATTCAACCATATCTATTACAAAACTCCGGCGCTCCATTTGTCTGCCAACTAAATTATAAGAGAGCATTTCAGAAGGCCTGAATAACAAAGTTATAGAAAGTGGACCCCCCCCCCGCCCCCCACAAGTGTGGGGGTAAAAAGTTGATCCAACAAATTGACAACAATTGTCGACCCCCCCCCTCTCTCCAATTTTTTTTTCATTTCCCTCCCCGCATACATAAAAGTCAGTAGAATCTGCAGACGTTGTAGGGGGGCGGGGTGGAGAGGACATCAGTGGGGGCGACGGGCGAGGAGCCGTAGGCCAGAGGTCGCAACCGGGTACCCGATACCCGTACCCTACCCGATACCCGGCTACCTGTACCCGGCCGGGTACGGGTACCCGTTTGTGACCCTGGTGCAGCCGGGTACGGGTAAGGAATCAAAACCCGTTTGCGACCTCTGCCGTAGGCCGCAGAAATTCTCGTCGTTCAAACTGCTCTCTAATTTCATGAGACCTGCTTTGCCAGTACCAAATTATAAGAATAGGTTTTCCCCTTTTTTTCTGGCAACAAAACTGTAACCTTTTACGAGGAATCATGTCTGCCTTAACCACAATACTTGTGGTCAGAATGCTGTATTTTTTGTTTGCATTCTGACCACAGGTATTGTGGTCAATGCAGACATGATTTCTCGTAAAAAGGTTTCAGTTTTGTTGCCAGAAAAAAGGGTAAAAACCTATTCTTATGCTCTGTAATTATACACCTTTAAGAATGGATGCTACCGTTATGAAGGCACTGCATATATGCATCATTGTGGTAATTACCTCTGATAATGCATTACGCTATAAACGGTAAAGGCCGTGGCTGATAATTCAATGCCATTACTTCTAATCGAGCAATAAATAATTACATTACATGAAGTTATTTTTAACTACCTTCATTCGAATGCACAATGACAATATCGATGCAGAGAATAGGCTTATTGTAATGCTCAAGCCACTGTGTATTCAAGAATTCTGTTTTAGTCAAGAGTTACGGTTAAACGATTAAGTTATCGAGACCAAGAGGGAAATGGGAACAGGAGAAAAACCTACACTGTTTGCAAAGCACCACCAAAATAAATAAACGTTTGTGCTGGAAATGGCATCACCCATGCTTGAAATCTTACCTTCCAGTAGTATGATCCACAGCATTTTATACCAGCTCAATCCAGAGATGTTTACCCATAGCTAGAATTCATATGCCTGCCCACATCTGTTTCGCTCACAAGGTTTCCAACCAGGCACTATTGTTTTTCAATATTTCGCTTTCTTTACCCAAGAAAGCCTTCCTAAGTCTCAATAATCTTGCTCAGGAAGGTCCTGGCAAGTTGCTGCAGTATTGGGCAATGTTGCCGAGTGTAATCCACATTTTTGTATTTTGCAGGTAATTCTTCACCGTTGGGATGTTGGACAAATACCAGCTACAATTCACGCTTTTTTGTAGCTATGCGAGGGAAAATGGAGAGCCTGGAGAAGACACACGCAGAACAGGGGGAGAACATAACAACTATATGCTGAAAGGTTCCCGAGTCAGGAATCGAGCCCAGGTCTCTTCTTGCTGTGACGCCCGAGTGTCACCTTGCCACCCACAAACCAGTCTCAACCTCCGGTATTTCCCTCCACGTTTAGAAACACGTGTTTAAAGTATTTGGCTGCAATACATTTCCACGTGATAAGACACTTCGTTGAAGCTATCATTTGTGGCCAGTTCACTTCTGAAAACGAGCAATATAGCTCAGCGGGCCTTACCTGATTAAATAAAATAAAACAAAGTTTAGTTTTAGTTTAAATAGTAGTACATTGCGTTACATGTCACAGGGCAGCGGAGGTGCAGTGCACAATTTTTACTAAACATTTTATTATATTTTTAACAGGTAAAGCCCACTGAGCTATAAAGCTCTTTTTCAGAAGCGGCCTTGCCACATATGATAGCTTCAACGAAGTGGCTTATCGTGTGGATATTTATTGCAACCAAATTCTCTCAACAGATGTTTCTAAATGTGGAGGGAAATATCGGAGGACCCGGAGAAAAATCCACGCGGTCACGGGGAGAGAAACATGCAAACTCCAAATATACAGGCGTCAGGATCGTACCCACGACCTCTTGTATACCAGGCGAGGTATTCGATGCCACCGTGGCACCACAATAAACCCAGTGACCCCATTCCTAGATTTGAAGCTTTCGTGACTGCAAGGATTCATATTCTTAGGTTTTTTCGGTTCCACCTGAAGATGGAAACTTGTGTTGCCTCCGAAACGTCGTGATTTTTATTTTATTTTTATTTTACTTTTATTAATTTTAATTTTTTACCTACGTGACTTCACCGAAAAAAACTAAGAATATGACCCTATTCCTGTTCCTGACCATGGCTGTAATCGGTGATGAGGGCTCTCCCACTACACTAATGTGCACTGATCAACCTGGTGAAGCATGGTCAAGCAACCCCCCCCCCCCCCCTCACAACCAACGCAGCATGGGGCAGCCGCCAGCCAGCAATGGATTGACAAGAGGGCGATAAATGATGACCGTTATTATTGTCACTTTGGGACAGTTTTCCCAACACGCTTCTGTCTGGCTCAGCACAGATAGAATTAGTCCTAACCCCTGTAAGCCATCATGAATCAATAATCTGGGCCTTTATTAAAAAGTGTTAATTCCAAATTACACCACGATGCAAATTCACTGACAGACATTGACCAACAGCTATCTACAATGCCGTTTGATCTCATGCGCCTATAAACATCGCCACAACGCATCCATTATTTTATGCATGGGTGGCGGACTTTCATCATTTTCAGATTTGTAGATTCTGCACCCGGCAGTATAAATGGGTACGGCAGAGTTCGTCTTTTGTAAGGTCACGTGTGGTGGGGTAAAGTATGGTTTCTCCACCTTTTCCAAGGTGTCTGGCGAGTGTGAAAGAGTAGGCCAAATGTCCTCTGAAGAGCTCCCTCTAGTGGCGTCCTTTCTGCCAACAGTGGCGTGAGGAAGCAATGCCAGCGCTGGACCTTTACGCCAGAGGTCGCAAACGGGTTTTGATTCCTTACCCGTACCCGGCCGCACCAGGGTCGCAAACGGGTACCCGTACCCGGCCGTACCCGGCCGTACCCGGCCGTACCCGGCCATACCCGGCCGTACCCGGCCGTACCCGGCCGTACCCGTACCCTACCCGTACCCGGCCGGGTATCGTGTAAGGTACGGGTATCGGGTACCTGATTGCGACCTCTGGGATGAAGCCAAGTTGCAGGCGCGGGTGGGTTGATTCTAGGAACTTGAATTGTGAGAAGAGACAAGACGTTGGGAAATGAGTGACAAACGGTTACTCACCAGTGACTCACGGCCTACCCGTACCCGTACCCGGCCGGGTACGGGTAGCCGGGTATCGGGTAGGGTACGGATATCGGGTACCCGTTGCGACCTCTGCTTAACGCTGTTTTTTTTTACATACCGCATATGTCACCGTGGCCTGGAGGAGAACGAAAAAACCCGAAACTCCGGTACCTTATTTGTTTCACTGTGGTCTAAAGGTCAGGATAGTAATGAACTTTTGGCCATGGGTCCCTTGGGAAAGATAGAGATGTGCGTGTGGTATTTATTATTTTATTTTATTTTCCTTCTTCCACTTGCAAAGCTGCCTTCTAAGCTCATGGGACATTGGACATGGATTAAAGTTTTACTGCTTTGTACGTGGGCACTTTCTCTTCCACCGAGATCCTAGCATCACCTACATATCTTCTTTATGTGCCGAATGATTGATTTTATCAAGGTTCTCAGAGAAACTACACAGTCGCACCTATCTCACTGTGGGCGGTTGTTTTTCGTCAATCTCAGAAACAAAAGGTTCAACATTTCGGTTCACAAAAAGACCCATATCTTAATTTTTTTCATATATTGTATCAAAACTACAATAACTCACATGCAATATTTATTGTTTACACTTGATTAATTTAGCATGTCACTAAAGTCGACCGATGTCAACCAATAAATGTATGCTACTAATGTCGTGACTGCTTTAAAAATGAATGTGAAAGCATTGAAATACCAAAAAAATAACATAATTGACCTTGAATTTAAATAAACGTAGAGAATACAGGCTACAAAAAAAAATCCAACAAAGCTAATGCTTTTATGCATGCCTTTAAATCTATATTTTGACGTGTAAATAATGTAATGCTGCTGTAAATAAAAAAACAAACTATGACAGCCCTGTATTCTATTTTTGTGTGAAATGGTTTGTGTACCATGAAGCCCACCGTGACCTATGAACTATGAACCTGAGTTTGATTCCAGGTCACAGCTGACTCCAGTGCAGAATGATAACTGAATAATTTTTCTCGGCGCCCACGTTAATAACCTACATTGACCACCATGGTGATGTGTGCTCAAAAAACTGCAATGCGCGACATGACATGTAGAGACTTTCGTCCAATAACGGATTAATAATGGCCTGCATATTGCATATAACATCACAGTTGTGAGTACATTAAATACAAGTTCAATATTTCTATAGCAAATCTTTTTTGAATGCTAATTGTGGTTTCTTGGCTCAACATGTACTGTGCAAAATGTTCCACGGCTACATTGATGAGTTCCATTTTCACAATACGTGCAGAAACGTAACAACACACGCACACAAAATTCACTCTTGTAACCAAAATACAACCATTTCCAGACATATTCCAATAATACTATTATTGTTTCATCCAGACTGAAGATTCGAAAATGCAATACATCACGAAAAATGTTTTACAGGCATTGCAAATAATGTTGTGTAAATTGCTTACCTGCCTGTAACTGACAGGAACTAGTCAAAGCCTAACGGTGTCTAAGCAACAACATGGGTCCTTTCCCATCCTGAAACATTTATTCACTGCTTTGGCAGGAGGCAGATAACAGAATACAAAATGATTTGATTGAAAAATCAGTCAAAGACTTGTGGGGGCTCTATCTCCCAGCTATTGCCTCCCGTGTCAAATCCATTAAGGATGGTGACATGGCATACTAATGAAAAACTTCACGTGGACACCTTCCAAGGGAAAATTTACTATGGGTTCCAAAATATTGTCACTCATTGACTTACACGCTAAATTTCCATTGCATATGCATTGAAGCTTATCCCTGCATTCCATTTTACCATTCATAGCTGTAGCAAACTGATTTGAATGTTTATTTTCTTGTATGTTTTTTTTATTGGACTGTTCAATATTCTGCGGCACAATTAACTTGTGTTTTGCGTAATGCGTCGTTCAAAAAGGCAATGGCTCTGGAATTATTTCAACGTGTATGAAGTCTGACTGCAAGATTTACTCGTTTAAATTTTAAGGTTGTCAGTGTTTCATCATTTATGAACATATCAGATGCTTTATACCAGAAACACCTTTAAGAGACAAGGTAATTCTTCATGGAAAAATATATATCAGTGAAATTACCCTTCACTAAACAGTATTAAATAAAGTAACTACAAAACTCACGTATATATATTATTTCTGTGCACTGAAATATATTTTGATGTGCAGAATACAGAGCTGCTTTGAATTACTGCACAAAAACATTGCATTGAAGAGCAATGCACAAGTGCTTCTATTGGAATATGCAGATATGGTTGTAATATATATGGATTGTGGTGATGTAAAACCAATCACATCTGATAAATGATGAGTATTCATTTTATTTATTTGAAGCTTTCGTGACTGCAGGAATCCAGACTCTTTGGTTCTTTCGGCAAAGTCACGTGGGTAGAATTTTTTTTTATGAAAAATAGTATGTAATATTTTTTTTTTCTACCTACGTGACTTTACCGAAAGAACCTAAGAGTATTTATTTTATATTGATTAGTATTACCACCACAGACATGGCAGTGAAGGTTATTTTAGATTGTACGAGCAGCAGAGGCACAAAGGAGGCTCCCATTTGTGTGGAGACAAATGGGTGGTTAAGGTGGGGAGGTGTGTTTGCTGGGGAAGATAGAGTGGGAGTGATGAGATGAGTTCAAAGACATATGCCAAAACAAGGCCATAAATGATTTCAAGACAATACCCACCCATGTTCAACAGTAGTAATGTCAAGACATCATACAAAGCTAATGATTGTAATAACACAACGACAGTAAACCACTCTTAACGTGCGTGTACCTACCCATAACTTCTTCATGTCACTTCTATCCCTGTGGGAAATTGAATAATAAAGGGATCATTATCACGAGGTTGTATATAACAACACCTCTGGTCGCAGTTTAACTATTGCTGCACGACTAAATGGCTCATTGGGATGGTATAAATGAGATATTAGCCTGATGAATCTCAGG
Organism: Lampetra fluviatilis; assembly: GCF_964198595.1. Lineage (NCBI taxonomy): Eukaryota > Metazoa > Chordata > Hyperoartia > Petromyzontiformes > Petromyzontidae > Lampetra > Lampetra fluviatilis. The sequence goes on along the minus strand of NC_136278.1, from coordinate 29,763,517 downwards.
ATAAATATACATTATTGCGGTGATTAGTTTAAAGATATAGAGTATGATCTAGAATTGTCATATAGGTGCTGGTAACTGATTTCAAAAGCATGCCAAGCATTGACTGATACCAACTCAACTATTTATTGCATATCAACTTTGAATGTAAACTATATTAATAAATAAGTGTAATATGTAATTTTTATAGCGGCAATCTGGTTTCGTAGGCTGTGTATTTTTACATGCACAAATGGCATGTGAGTAAATCAAATCCACATCAAGTGGGTTACTATGCATATTAAAATTCGAATTTTTTTTTAAACAAATATTTTAAAAAAATCCAAAAGGTTTCTTACGAGCAGGGTATTAAAAGGTAAATGATTAGCAATTGCTTCAAGGGTTAACACTGCATTACATGATGGCAAGGTTATGGGCCCTCTGAGTTTTCATTAATGACACCCAATGGTGATTGCTCAGCCTATTAATCTTGTGATATAATCTAGCCTCTCAAAATTGTTGTTTATGGGTGACAAGCCACGAGTTGCTTAATCTTCGTGTACACACACGGATGCACGAGATAAATAATTGAAGAATCGTATTGGAGATCACAACAGCGCATAACTTACAAATCCAATACCAAACATGATCCCAGCTTGTTCTTTGGCATAGAGGACTCGCTAAACATAAGTGTTCCTGACGGATGTGATCAGACCGCTCACCGTCGTGTAATTCACAACATCCTAAATTGGCGTTTAATGTAACACTGGTGCGTTGTATCAAATTGAACATCTCAACCAATACGGAATGACTGAGCACTGCAAAAAAAGAAACCACTGCAAGCAAAACAGGACACCAATGGCTTATTGATTAGATTATCTCGCTTTCAATTGGTTCAAGATACATTTATTCTATCAAATTGGCATTTAATTACAAAGAGGTGATTGTTTTGCTGAGATGCTGAAATTCACGGTGTTATGGTATTAGTGTTAGCACACTGATGCAGTAATCTCTGGTGACTATTGGAGTAAAGTAACCTTTGGGAGACTCATCACAGTCTTGTAATAATGGTTTATTTGCTCTATGTGTTGTTAATTTATGTATATTTTTTTACTGACAGACACTTATAGGCTATACATAACAACAACTGCTCAGTATCGTCATATATTTTTGACTTGTTTATATATATAATAAAAAAATATATATATATAAATTATATACGTATGAAAAATACCCACCACCCTCACCTAGGCCGAAGAAAATCTATGCAAATCGTATTGTTAGGTTAATGCACTTTAAACAAAACCCGAATGTTTGATTGCGAGGGCTTTCACCAGAAACCATGTATTTTAATTTATTCATTCGGACTTAAAGATTTAAAACTAGAGTATATTAATTGGTTAACCCTTGTACCTGCATTCTAAAACGCTCGCAGTATTGAGCTTTACTACATCGGCTCACAAATCGGAAATGAAAAAAATAAACGTTTTTTTTTATTGTTTAATGCATTGATAAGCTCGTTAATTCAGCTACGATAGGACCCCTTTCGCAAGACTTAAGTAGGAATCCTACTTAATGCCCATGCAGCGGTGGTAGCGTGATGGTGGATTCCTGTAAAATTCCATGTATTACCCAGCTGAGGTGTGAATGGAATGGATATAACATGGTTAGGCCTGGCTAAACATTAGATTTTTTTTCTGGCGGATGAAGAGATAGGGTGGAGGAAAGCCATTGCACACCCTGAAAAGCACACATTAGCGCATGCGCTGTGTTAGTTTGACACAGGTTCCATCGTTTCTCATCCGAGTAATCAGACTTCTAACGGGGTCAAGGTTATTGTAATGGCACGGTGGTCGTCAAATAGTGTCACATTTTGAAAACAGTCATATTTTTAATAGATGTTTTTGACAAACGATCCCACAGGCGTTCTACGCTTTTATCTTATCTTTGAATGTTTAATTTCGTTCGTACAAACTCAAACAATAAAATGCTCGATGGTAGTACGCTTGCGTGAAAAGAAATGGAAAGACACGTATCTGTGCTTTGCCGTAGGATGTGGATTTTCGTGCAATTAATTTACTGCACATCGAATCGATTTGCACAAACTAATGTGCATGATTATGTCAAACTAACAGTATTGAAAATTGATAAGAAGGTGCAACTTGCCGACAGAGTATGCTGCTGCCCGTTCCTTTGTACAACACCCACGTTCACCTTTCTTTAATGAGTATATTCCATTTCTGCCTCCTGCTGCCGCACGTAGGATTAGGGTGTTTGATTACTCCACGGCTGACCTCCGTGCCTATCCCTAGCCCGGGAGGGCTTTCAGGTGCCCTGTCACAAGCTGGAAATGGAGCACAGCACTAGCGAGCCGGGCTGGTAATGATACAGTAGCCCCGCTAACTTGTCTATTATGACCTATCAGCTGCACCGATCAATAGTTCTTCCTTTGGAATGTCAGATAATGGGCTTATGCCACAGACTATTCATTTGATGATTGCTTCTATGAAAATCTGCCAAAAAACGATCCCGCGTTACACTGCCATTTTGTGTTATGGATGAGTGCAGAACTGATATCCTCTGCGTGCATAAATATATATACATAGGGTGGAGCGGTAGTGCAACCGTTAGCACATTGCGATACGAACCTAGCGACCATAGTTCAATTCCCGCTCACAGCCAACACCAGTGACGATTATCTGAACCAGTCCTGGGCCTCCACTAGGTCGACTCGGCCTCAAATTATTACCTGGTGCGGTGTGTAAATATCACCACTAGGAAGACAAAGGCGGCCGGGTGTGGTGATGGCCACCTCGTGTGCCATGCCGGCCTTTCATAGGTTCTCGCTAACAGCACTTGCCCCAACACTCTGTTAGGGCAATATGGAGGATCTTTGTCTTTGTTTGTATACATATATACTTACACGCAAACATGTCTGGCTGCATGAAGACCATGCTGGTCCCAGTCCAGAATACACTTGCGAGACATTCGGGTTTCCCAGTACCACCTTTCTCTTACGTAATAATAATAGTTTCCCCCATCCAAACTCCATTGGATACCCTACAAGAACCAGAGCCTAGAATAATTAATATATTGTGGTAACATTTTGGCCTGGGTTGGATTTCCGACTTGGGCACCTTTCTGCATGGAGTTTGCATGTTCCCCCCCCTGTTCGGCATGGGTTTTCCCCAGGGTTCTCCAATTTCCACTCATAGCTTAAAAAAATGGTATTGGCCAAACATTGTAATGCAAAAATAAATACCAGCAAATTCACATTGCCCCCTCTACCGCATAACAACTTGGCAGTATAATAATAGGGTTTTTCCCCTTTTTCCTGGCAACAAAACTGAAACCTTTTTACAAGGATTCATGTCTGCATTAACCACAATACTTGCAGTCAAAATGCAAACAAAAAACATACTATGATAATATATGCATTGTCCTTGAAACTGATTGGTCCACACCAAGGGACGGCTTTCTTTTGAGCCTCGACCCAATTGGTGCTCGACCAGAGGACGCCAAAAGGCGTACAGCTCAAAGACGATGCACTATCAAAGTAATGAGGGCTCGGGGTGAGCATCTACATCATTAGACCTCCTTTGCCAGTACCAAAATATAATAATAGAACATGGCAGGCGACTTGGCAGTACGCTGCTGAAAGATAATGTTATTGTTTAAGCTTTACTAGTTAAACAAGCATAGGAATACAAATAACATGCCACTTTTCAATGACCACTCACCGCCAGACTCGCTTCGTGCTTGAGCCGGGTTTAAAGTAATAAGAGTTGATGACTCCATGGCATTCATGCTGGGCTGAACTGATCCAAAATGAAAATCAACATATACCTCCCCGCTGGGTAAGGTTATCGAAATGTACCACGCGGGTTTTATCTGAGCCTACGTTGGAACCGGGCGTGAGTTCATGTGGGCAAGGTTGAAGCGACACTCATGATCCATCATGATGACATCACTCACTAGGTTCAACTTCCCAGCCATGTTTGTGTTTGAAAGACACGGTGGGAAATGAACGTGCGTATGTTGAACTTCTTACGCAGCCAACCGTGTCAATCGTGACGAGCTAATCGGGATGTGATTAGCCTCGAGCAGCAGCATGGTGCGTCGTGGTATCGTGGGAACATGGGGGAGCGGCAACGATGTGTTGATGCCTTCATTCAGCAGTGGATAGAACATGGCAGGCGATACTTTTATGTAGGAATGCGACATTGAACATGAATGATTGAACATGCTGAAGGCGAATAGCTTTGACTGAGCAACGTGGAAGGACAACAAACTGAGCACAAAAAATTGTACTAAATAAATTAGTGTTAAACCTGGATTTGAAAGTGGAAATTATGAAATAATAGATTTCAGCTTAAATTTGCCTTACAATCTTTAAAACATAGGTTTTTGCAGACAACATCAGGATTTAACCAACATTAATATTCTGTCCTATTTGACCAATGTAGCATTTGTAACAGCACACGAGTGTTGCTAAATTGCTGAATTGGGTAACAAGAGCTGTTATCCTACTTATCCGTGAGCTGAAATAATCATAATGATTGGTGAGTTAAATTTCTGTACGTGTGACATTTTGTTTCGCTGTGTGAAGCGTTGGGGGGGTCTTAATTACACAAATTTGATATGGGTCATTCCTAAACCAAAAATCAATTATGAATCCTCACATAATCCTTGCTTATATTAATGTTTTTTGTACAAAATAAAAAGACAAATCTGTTGTTAGTTTGTTACCGCACCAATGTCAATGAATAGGATCCAGAGGATAAGGAATGGGAAAGCAATCAAAGAGGGGCTGACCCCCCCACAACATACAATGCCTACGCAGGATGGAGACACACCCAGGCCCAAGTGCTGGGCCTGGACCAGGCCTGGGTTGTTCCAGGACCAGCAAATCTTGAGTTATAACCGTTGTGGAAATGAAGGAAATTAATCCATAGTGGCCTAACCTCTTATCTGCCTCACACACACATATGCTTCATTTAAACAGACACATTAGCAGTGTTATTGTGTATAACGCATGCATTCTTTCAGAGGATCTTGGCATGCCCTGCATCTTTTTTTCCTAAAGTGTTGTAATTGTGTATCGCTAGTGGTCACTTGCGGCTGATGACGATATTACCAGTTGAACAGAATTAAGTGAATAGCTATGATAAAACTGCGTGTAAATGTACGCGGGGCGATATCGTTGGGCAAGAGAGTGGCATAAAAACAATTGGTTTAAATCGGGCGTAAAACACTTGCTGCATCGGAATATGGATCTCAAAGTTTCTGAGCTCTATTGGTAACACATTTCTGCAGTAAAAAAGGGCTTTTACATGCAATCATAACTTATCTACCTAATTACAGACTGAGTCATCAAAGCCGCATTTACATCCTAACGTGACATGTTATTGCTGTGCGCTGGCAAACTAATTTTTTTTAAATTAAAGCATTAGAGCTGGTGGCCCATCCCAGCCTGTTATAAGGTTGTCATGCTCGCTCAGGACGCTACGTCCTTGTATGAAATTAGATTGCACATCACAACCTGTAGTCACGTCAACCATCCGTACTCGATTCCGCCAGAGTGTCCGAGTCAATGGCAAAGGCGCTAAAGGCGCAGCTCTGAAATTTCTTTCTCACGCCACCGCTGGCGGAAGGACTTCCAATAGCTGAAGAGAAACCCCCTCGAGAGTGTGTCCAGACGTCTGAGAAGTACCCACACTTTACCCTACCACACGTGACCCGCTTATTGACTATCGTGAACCCATTTATTCCGTTGGGTTGACAGAGGCGGGGGCAGGGGGGGGTTAGGAAACTTGCCCATTATTTCAACTGCCCTTCCACAGACATCGAACCAGTGACCTCTCGATTGCAACCTCTGGAAGTCGAGTGTCCTAACCATCACACCACGGCAGCAATCCCCCCGAGTGTATTATTTACATGAATACCTTTTTTATCTTGAGATCACCTGAACAAACCAGGCGGTAACAGTTGTTTTTTCTTCTCCATATGTACTGTATAGGTGTACTGCAATCTCATTCAGGATCAGAATTCGTGCGGTTAAATATCGGATTTATTTTATTCCTTTGAAAGTGTTCAGTGTAATCTTCTTGGTTCTTTCGGTAAAGTCACGTAGAAGGGAAATAATAAAATAATAAAAATACAACATATTTGTTATTTTATTATTTCCCTTCTACGTGACTTTACCGAAAGAACCAAGAAGATGAATCCCTGCAGTCACCAAAGCTTTAAATCGAAATGTTCAGTGTAAGTCAAATATTTCTAAAGCTCGGGTCAGCAGATACATTCATATACATACAGTATGGTCCTACTAGCCTTTGTAAATGTGCTTGTTAAATCATTAAGCGATTTTAAGTTAAATCTAAAAACTGACCTTTTTAAACTTGCTTTTACTTAATATTATTTTAAAGTGTTCTTTTTTTATTATGCCTTCGACATCAGTTTATTATAATGCAATTTTGTTTTGCATGGAAATTACTTTTCTTCTTCTTGTGATTTAGTCTTTTAATAATGTTTTTTTTTATCTATGAAGCACTTTGAATGGCAATAGTGCTATAGAAATAAAGACTTGATTGATTGAATAATAAGAATTTGGGCGACGTAGCAATGGCATCGTGCAAAACCGTGGCGCCGCGATTTACATGAAACGGTTTTACGGAGTTGACGTTTGCCATTGGTTGTTCATTGTTGCTTTTGCTTCCCCATTTTTCACTCAAGGCTCACGCATGAACAATCATTCCATAATTCATGGACTCATTTTGTCGTGCCAGCTAAGATGTTTTCTTGTTCATGTTTTTGCTTTTTGTTTGTTGCGGTTGCACCCGATTCAAGAGCCGAATGGCTCACAGGGCTATACCTAATAAATGAACTTTGAACTATGAACTTAGCCCCCCCCACCCCCATAAAAGACAACGAGACTAACTGGCACACTTACGCGATTAAGGAAGTCCCCTTGGAGGGACCCGTTTGCATTCGGCATAGGCAAACCAAGCAAAAGCGTCGGGGCCTACTAAGTAAGCTCAAGTGGCCCCATGATACGCACAAAATAGGGGTGCATCCAATATCAACTCAAATCCCAATATAAAAAAAAAACATTAAGGTAATTAATATTAAAAGCCAAATAAACTATGTAATGTTTATCTTCTTCTTGGTTCTTTCGGTAAAGTCACGTAGAATGGAAATAATAAAATAATAAAATAAAACATGATAAAATAATTCTCACGACGTTTCGGCCACAACGCAAGCAGCCGTCCTCAGGTGAAGACCAGGTCTGTCGGGGAGACAGCGTCGTGAGAATGATTGTATTATGTTTTATTTTATTTTTTTATTATTTCCATTCTACGTGACTTTACCGAAAGAGCCAAGAAGATGAATCCCTGCAGTCACGAAAGCTTTAAATCGAAATGTTTATCTTGTGTGCATCTCTCTTTATTACATATATATCTTTTGTCTATATCTCTAGCTCGCTTGTAGTGCCACTTTATAGATGTATATTTAGAAATTTTACAATAATTGTTAAAGTTAAATACATATCGTTTGTTGTTTGCACTGAAATTCATCCCAGCAGCAAGGGTCGGGGATTGTGTATAGGTGTGCCGTGCTGGTCTTCATATCTACACGCTAACAGCACTTGCCCCAACAGTCTGTTGAAGGCTGTACGGGGAATCTGTATCTTTATTATGTATGTGTAAGGGTAGCAGGGGAAGCGTGGGTTTCTTTTCTGGTGTCCCAAGGGCAAAGATATCTAAATCCGGCCCTGTTAGTGGTGAAATATTGTGGCAGGAACTCCGCTACAAATTTGGAGCATCTCTGAGTACTCAGAATATGATCATAGACGGTGAAAGCACACATATACAGAAGATGTAGATGATGAAATGATGATGGCTATAATGAAAATGTATTTAATGCTAATGATGTATAAACACGGAGGAGGCACCTGCATACACAAACAAAGCTAAAGGATCACTCTGTAGCCGTATAAACCTTTGGGCCAGGTGCTTCTAAGAGAGGAGTGATGATAGTGGATAGAACACTGTGCTGCAAGTTTAATTGCCAGCTACAGCTAAAGTCAGTGGTCCCTGTCCTGGGCCTCCACTAGGTTTACTCGGCCTTAAAGCGTAGAGTTATGGACACCTGTAATAGAGATCAATTTGGAGGCAATAGATTGTAGAATATATAGAAATTAGGCTTGGTAAATTAGAAATAGATTTTTGGTGTGTCGATCTTGTAGAGATTTGTGTTGATAGTACAGGAAGACATGAAGTTATTGGATCATGAATACATTTCTGGGTTGCCCCGATTGATAAATAAACTTGGGGTTGGTAAATCACAAAGACACGTGTCGTTGTTGCAAGAAGAGATGTGGGGTTGGTGGATGCGATCATCATCATCATCATAATTGCAGGTGTTTTGTGTGTTTTTGCCAAGCTGTCCTTGGTTGGGGTGTCCCAGAGGTCGCAAGCAGGTACCCGATACCCGGCTACCCGTACCCGGCCGGGTACGGGTAGCCGTTTGCGACCCTGGTGCGGCCGGGTACGGGTAAGGGTAGGCCGTGAGTCACTGGTGAGTAACCGTTTGTCACTCATTTCGGGTAGGGCACGGGTACGGGCAGGGAACGGGTACCCGTACCCGGCCGGGTACGTGTACGGGTAAGGAATCAAAACCCGTTTGCAACCTCGGGTGTCCACAGTGGAGCCACTGACACGTGCCTTTTAGATGCGCGTGTGCGTTTGTCCGTCGGGTAGATTGCACCCTCGATCGATCAGCTTCATTCATAGGCGGCGGGGGTTTGCACGATGACATCACTGCACCCATGGGACAATGTCCCTGCTCCTCTCCGAGCTGGCTGGTGGGTTGGGTGTGGAATATCGCGTTGCCCTCCCATTGGTTGTTGCCAGCAGAATTTCAGAAACGTTGTAAAGTCATTGAATTTGCCCCACAGTTCAAGGCTAATCCAGACATCATGATATCACAAAGTTTAACGGTGCAGCCCTGCAATGATTTGATAATCCCACTGCTTGCAGAATTAGAGTGAGCTCTAGAGATTCAAGATTTGAAGCTTTCGTGACTGCAAGGATTCATTTTCTCAGGTTTTTTCCGGTAAAGTCACGTAGGTAAAACATTTTTAATTAATAAAAGTTAAATAAAAATAAAATAAAAATCACGACGTTTCGGAGGCAACACAAGCTTCCGTCTTTGGTTGAACCGTCACAGCACGCTTGCTGTATCAAGTGAGAGAAATACCAAGAAAATAGAATTTCTCTCACTTGATACAGCTATCGTGCTGTGACGGTTCCACCTGAAGACGGAAACTTGTGTTGCCTCCGAAACGTCGTGATTTTTATTTTTATTTTACTTTTATTAATTTAATTTTTTACATACGTGAATTTACCGAAAAAACTTAAGAATATGAGCTCTAGAGAGCCACGATAGAGGGTATTTGGTCTACTCTTCCACAGTTGCCAATTGTCTTGGAACTCCGCCACGTGCGACATGCCTGTCAAGTAAATGTGTGAAACTTATTTATACGTTGCTGCTGGGTGGACAGAGGCAGGGGGATTTAGGAAACTTACCTGTTGTTTTCTTCAAATTATGTGGACATTAAGATGACACGACAGATATTATGCAGCAGTGAAAGCAATCACTGTTACATGTTGCAGTATTCCACATTGCTTGTACGCATTCTTGCTGTGTACATTTATACTGCACATGCACACACCACATCTCCCCGCAAATTGCTTTTTTTTCTTCTTCTAAAATCACTTAAACTTCTTTTATTGTGTAATTGGATTCCAATTTGTTCATTTGCATGCGAATAGAGTCTCCACAGGAAAAATAATCGCATACATTTTCAACTTATTTCAGGTGTTTCACAAAGCTTGTGTTGATTTGTCAAGGACGATTGTCAATTTGTGTTTTCATACGTTGCACATACTATCTTGTCAGATCTTGGAAGCTAAGCAGGCTTGAGTATGGTTAGAACAGTGGTCCCTCGGTTAACGATATTCATTTGTTCCACAAAAACAATCGTGAATTGAAATAATCCTAATCAGATATAGGGAATACATTTTAAAGGCTTAATTTGTTCCAAGATGATCAGATCATTAATCAAAAACGTATCATCATGGGAGCTCCTTTGCCAGTACCAAAATATGAGAATAGGTTTTCCCCTTTTTTCTGGCAACAAAACAGGTGTTGAGATGTTAAAACACCAAAATTGAAACTTTTTACAAGGAATCATGTCTGGGTTAACCGCAATACTTGTGGTCAGAATGCACACAAAAAACATACTCTGATAATATATGCATTGTCTTTGAAACTGATCCGTCCACACCAGAGACAGCTTTCTTTTGAGCCTTTTAACGTCCTCTGGTCTAACACCATTTTAGACTGATCAGTTTCAAAGACAATGCATATATTATCAGAGTATGTTTTTTTTTGCATTTTGACCACAAGTATTGTGGTTAATGCAGACATGATTCCTTGCAAAAGGTTTCAGTTTGGTGTTTTAACATCTCAACACCTGTTTTGTTGCCAGAAACATGGGGAAACCCTATTCTCAAAAACGTATAGTTAATAGGACCGCTATGGCAGGCGGATCATGAACCGAAATATCGTTCATCGATGGCATCATAAACCGAGGGACCACTGCACTTGGAATAGAGACTGCCTCGGAATGCCACGTGGCTCAGTAGTGGCTAATAAGCAGCAGATCTGCAAAGAATCGTTGAATCAATTATTGGTCGTTATTCCGTCGATTGCATCTGGTATTTTTATTCCCCAGGTACTCTGCTTTAATCCCAAAGCCAAACACTTGTTCGTGGAATTAGTCAAACATCCGGTTGCATGACCACACTCAGAATGAGAGCTGAAACTCAGTGAGTTAAATCGAGGGTTCCATCGTTATCATTATTAATGCATCGCTCAAATTAGTGTTTTGAGATCATATACACTGTATGGATTACACCTTCAGAAAAGTGGTTTGCTTGAGGCTTGTAAGAAGACCATATTAAGTATCATATATTATTGAAAAGATTGCTCAGGCAAGCGGATGTGATTATGAGTCTAGTATGGTTCAACTTTCCTTTAATGCCAGCTAACATGTTCTGACACAGGACCACTGGGCATGATTGCATCAAAGAATCCGGACAGATTAACCGATACACGTACAAAAGCAGAGCATGCATTTTGGAAAAGGTTCTTTCAACTTCAATGAGAAACCGTTTCTAATTAAACACTTTACTCTTCACTAAATATTCTAATACAAGGGCCTTTATTCCTGCTGTCAACATTCATTAATTCCTCTTATGCTACATTAATTTCACCAGGAAAGCTTACATTGTCATCTGAATTTCTAAGTTAATCAGCTTGTGCTAGTTTAAAAAAACCTAACTTTCCCCCCTGGTTTACAGTCTTTAGTTAAATAGCAGCAGTGACTTAATTTTGCCCACAATTTCCTTTTAGCTGAATATGCTAGAATTCCAATTCATTCTACCCTCACTTGAAGCTTGAATTAATTGGCCTGGTATGCTAAACAGGCTCGTCTCTGGCAAGATTCAACTAATCATGAATATATATGAATCTAACAGTGGCATTGATGCACACAGCCACACTTCTCCACAGAGCATGCACAATTAGACATTCAACGTAGGCCCTTGTGTTTTTTTTTTGCCTATTGATTACATTCTAGACATTATTATATTTTTTGTATCACATTAACCAACACCATAATAAGGTTTTAGTATGTATATGTTTACGATTATACTGACTGATGGGCACTTAAATGTTGTTAATTGAAATAATAATAACTATATTAACATCTTTTGATTTAAAGCTTTCGTGACTGCAGGGATTCATATTCTTGGTTCTTTCGGTAAAGTCACGTAGAAGGGAAATAATGAAATAATAAATAATAAAAATATAAAACAATAAATTATCACGACGTTTCGACTACAACACAAGCAATCATCATCAGGTGTGAAATCCACAGCAATAAAATTTGAAAAAAGTGACGTTTTGTTTCTTTTAACGTCAGCACCACGGACATCGATTTGGCAGTTTGTCAGATGGACGAATCCATCTATGTGAGAATTTTATTTTTTTATATTTTTATTATTTTATTATTACCCTTCTACGTGACTTTACCGAAAGCACCAAGAATATATATTAACATCGTCAAAAAAGTCAAATAGTTGTGTTACCTAAATATGAATGTGGCAGCGCTTGCCTCTTGATTAGAAACCTGAACTAAATGTGGACATTCCACATTCCTACGGCAGATGCACGACAACTAATATGACCACCACTGTTGGCTTACCCCTTAAAGTGGTACTCAATATATTCATTGATCTTAGGTAATTGAACAGCCAGGTTCAAGAAAAAAAATCAAAATAAATTCACTGCCTCCTCTGGGACTAAGAGTATACTTGTATATAGACATTTACCACGTATATAACTGTTATGTTTAAGTATGTTTTTGTATTTTTCTGGATTTGTTCTCGGCGTCATTTCTCGAGAGGAAGAATCCGTTTGTAAATATTGCTGAACACCGTGTCCCATGTGTTCGATAACAGCTGCAGTAGGAAGAGCTTTTCACAGGACTCCTGAAAAATCCTTCTATCATTTACATAATCGGGGTCACATTCTCCCATGACAGTCGAACCAATAATAAAAAAAAAACTTTGAATTTTATTAGCTTACATTTTTACCAAAAGTGAGCAAAATTTATTTGAATGTTTGAGTGTGGTGTGCGCACCTGGATATGTCCCGTGAACTCCTGTCAGGGAGACTTCCACAAAGGGCACCTAGCCTAGTGACGTCACCGGCACATATTGGAAAATGGCGGCTTTTGTTGTGCAATCACTGGCTGGGGGGCCTTCATCTGTGCTCACTCACAGCACGTGCCCCAACGGTCTGTTGGAGGCGATGCTGGAGATCTTTTTGTCTTTGCAATAATTGGTGACTGGGCTTAGGCCACCAACTCGCAACACTTGAGAACTTAGTCTAATGACAGTGGCTGAAACCTGGATTCAAATCCAGGATCTCAGCATGGCAGGCATCTGTTGCTCTCACCACTAAACCACCTCATGCTGTAAATAATGACGTGTATGTGAACAAAGTGCCGATGAACAAATCACCTGGAATGCACCCAATGCCGTCACATCTTGGAAGCTCAGCAGGGAGATTGAGTCAGGATAGCGTTTTGATGGGTGACCAATACACCTGGATTTCTCCAGTCTAAATAAAGTTTCTGATTCTGATACACCTGGCCAAGTTGTAATCGGCAGATGTGAGGCTGTGCCACGTTGTGAACAACAAACAGCAGCGAAGCAAACCACATCGCTGTACTGTGCATCTACGTTCCTCCATCTATGCTACTAACCTGCTTGCCAAGGTGTGCTTCAATAACCCCAACAACACACATGGAATGTGGAGAGTGATATCTTGCAGGGGATTTTCAAAATGGATGTACGTGGAAATGTACAAACAAAAACATTACATGATCTTTAAAACCCACAATAGTTGAATTCCCCGGCTATCAATGCAGCAAACGAATTGCCTCGGCATGCACCGAAAGCAGCACCTCTCCGTAACATCCGTGCAAAAATACAAAATGTAAAACAAATTTATTTTTTAGAACATTATTGCATGAGTAATTCACGCGATAAAAATTTTTCCATGAGCATACATTGTGCTCGCAGGTTTTCTTAGTCCAAAGGAGCTCAAGCTATTTTGTAAATGACACTTCAGTGAGATATATCTCTGTTTAACACGTAGGCTTTCATGACCAATATCATCCATAAGAGGTTTTTTTTGCGATCTAACCCAAAAAAAACCTATATTATGCGAGATATCTCTTGCAGCAAAGATGGATACAAACTAAAATGATTAACCATTATCACACGGAATAAAACGTAAAAAAGGTGCAGGTCCAGTCCTGCAATTGCTTGCTCATGCCACCGCTGGTATAAAGGCCTCAACTAAAGGGAGCTCTAAAGAGCCTTTCTAAAAGGGCATTTTACCTTAATTTTTCACACTGGCCAGACATGTTGGAAGAGGTGGGTGTACCCACACTTTGCCACACCACACGTGACCTGCCAATCGACGAACTCGTTGTGTTACCCATTTATACTGCTGGGTGGGCAGAGGTTGAGAGGGATTTTAAGAAAGCTTTCCCGTTGTTTGTTGTTGTTGTTTCAAATGCCGTGCCGGGATGGTGAGTCTGGCGAACTCTGGATCACAAGTGCAGAGTGCTATAACTATTACACGGCAGCAGCAGCAGCAAGCATCCGGAAAGTCATGCTCGGATAGTCATTCATTTAATGAAATGATTTCAGAAAACACATTTTTGGGTACAATCTGATGGCTGAGTGGTTGTCGTTTTTTTAATATCAGGAGATGTTGTGTCCTTACAGATGGATTTAGAACGGTGTGTTCCTATAACAGGAAGAGCGCATTGAGTGTGTGGCAGTAATTGATGTCTATCCCATGGTTTCTACAGACAACTGTGGCTTGTTTTTTGTATTTCAAGTTGTGTTAATAATTGGTATCATCGTTGTGGAATTAGACAAAGTGTAATATTTGCACAGCTTTCTATTTCAAACGTCTGATTAAAAAAAAACATCTCTATAGTTTAATCTTCTTGGTTCTTTCGGTAAAGTTACGTAGAATGGAAATAATAATATAATAAAATTAAAACATAATAAAATAATTCTCACGACGTTTCGGCCACAACGCAAGCAGCCGTCCTCAGGTGAAGAACAGGTCTGCTTGCGTTGTGGCCGAAACGTCGTGAGAATTATTTTATTATGTTTTATTTTTATTATTTTATTATTTCCATTTTACGTGACTTTTTACATTCTACGTGACTTTAACAAAGGCTCAGCCTCTTAAGCCTCACCTTACCATATTAATAAAAAGTGTGCCGTACTTGGCCCTTCCCCCTCTCCAACCATTATATATACGGAGTGGTAGCTCTTGTAATCTCTCATTTACTTGATACAGCTGTCGTGGCTGTGACGGTTCCACCTGAAGACGGAAGCTTGTGTTGCCTCCGAAACGTCGTGATTTTTATTTTATTTTACTTTTATTAATTTTAATGTTTTACCTACGTGACTTTACCGAAAAACCTAAGAATATGAATCATTGCAGTCACGAAAGCTTCAAATCTAGAATTTACCGAAAGAACCAAGAAGATAAATCCCTGCAGTCAAAAAAGCTTTAAATCTCTATAGTTTGTTGAAGTAGAATTAAAACTAAAGTTTCCACCACAATCAGACACAAATTGGCATGCTAATTGCGTGCATAAATTACGTGTATAAATGTGGGGAATAGACTGTTTTCAAGTGTGCTCATTTCAGTTCATGCTGAAATATCTGCTGACACTACCAAGACAAAGCAGTTTGATTTTGGATGCTATTATCTTGCTTTCAATCTGTGTTCATATTCATGAACACAGTATGACTCATTGTCTATGTTGATGTGGGGGGACGACCATTAGAGATCCTCATATACACAATATGTATCTGCAAATTTGTACGCAAAAACAAATTGTGGATGATTGTTAAATTATGGATAATGAGTTCATGCAGACCTTACAGCTCCTGCGGATATTAGGAGCAATGGGTATTAATAAGTCGTGGATAAGAAGAGTTCGAGAGTAACTATTTTTCTCTGACGACACATTTTTCTTTGATTTTAAGAAAAAACATGAAATTTACTAAGCAAACATTCATAGTCAATGACTGGCAAATGTCCCGTGGGAAGACACAACTTACTTACAGGGAGGTATCGTCGAGAGAATCAACAAAACACTCCATTAAACACAGGAAGGAGTTCTAAGCGAAACAGCAAGGTAAAGCCGTTGGCCATTTGACAGTGGCCTAACTTGTGTTAAAAATCCCACGAGATCAGCTCACAGCCAACATGGGTTTAGGTGAAACGTGGCGTGAGGTTGTTCCATTCGTGGTGGTTAGCCGACAGCAGGACTTTGACGCTGGACGGTGTGGTCTCATTATTTTTAGACCCAGTCCTGGCACTGATTGCAAAGTGAATGCACAAAAGAAATCATCTCGTGGTAAATAAAGAGTGACACAGACCACAAGGTCAACAGGATTTGCTTGAGTAGAGTCTTGTTTGATGGGTTTTTTGCAAATTCTTATCTATTTCAATTCATTAGATTGAATACTATGAAAACAGCAGTACAGTTGCTCCTGGATAAGCCAGTCACAGCATGAGAGGATAGAGCCCGTTGTTGTTTTTCCTCAGGTCAGGCTTTAAAAAAATCTGTTAAATTGCCTGTGATGGAGAGTTCACTTTTCATCCATTGATGTGTTTTACTCTCAGAACCGCTCAAATTCAAATAAAGCGGTGAGCACTAATTTTGATGCGGTGTCTTGCCTTGTCGTCACGAAGAGAGTCCTCGGTCATCAGAAACATGTTGATTCATGGGAACAATTCCTTACTCTGGAGAAAGCATTCGTTTTTCACCTGCCAACCCTCGGGCGTGAACTCTTTTTAAATCCTTTATATTAAGTTTGCTTGCTTGCTTGCTTGCGTGCTTGCTTGCTTGCGTACGACCATGCAAATCTTTCAGTCGTTTTTTAACCCACCTCCCGTGATCCAATCGAGCTGACATTTTCCACACAGACTCGTTGTGCGAGACAATTAATGTTCGTGAAAAAAATTCCCAAAATTTTACACTGTTTAGGGAAAACAAATTAAATATTTATTTACCAATTGCTTAATACTGGCAGACAATCATCTGACCCATAGGTGGCAGCCATCTCAAGCCAGAGGACGAGAAGACTCGAGCCGCCACGCATATAAAGGATCTATAGTGAAAAACTTTGTTTTTACGGGTTTACTTGTTACCAGTGCTGGACCACTCGCTTTCAATGGTAAATTCCGATCCGATAGCTTTAGGACGTTTAAAATGTAAAACACATGGAGGTGAATAAATGGCAAAATGGACTGTATAATGAAGCTTTCTTTTTTTTGTCGCTGATATCTTGGACTTTATATTTCACGTTGATAATTCCAACCTATTAACGCGAAATAATGACTTCAATTCGTGGCTCTTTACAATATATTTCAAGCAGTTTGCTTTGCATAATTATATTCGTTCGCACAAAAGAGTTTAAGTATGCGGAGCACTTTATTGCAAGTTAGGCTGCTGATTTTGTTTTGAGAAAATACACCAAAGTCTATTAATGTTAAGTAGGCAGAATACACTTTTTTTTTAGATAATATTTGTTTAGCTTCATGTTAATGGGATCATGTTAAGTTTTATGAATTCAGATGTTTTTTTCTCCCCTTGCCACTCTCTCTGTGACAATATTGGCAATCTATTTGCAGACGAAACAAGTGTACTTGCAGACGTTTTCAGAATAGCCATTTATTTCGCTACTTGTGATTGAGCGGGTGTAAAATGTTGGCAAAAAAAATATTTGTTAATTAAAGTATTGAGAATTTTTACACTTAAAAATATGAAAATCTGCAATCTAACCCCGACCTCATTAAGCCAGGGCTGTATTGTACAAAAAAAACAGCTGGTAAAATGTCAAAAGCAGTAAAAATAAGCATGCGTGATTGGGGAATGGTGCAGGCTTCGGTGTAATTATCGTAAACTGAACTACCGTATGCCGTGTCTGTGAAACCGAAGGCAATAAATCAAGTAATTTCTCACTGAGACTTTTGAATTGCATAGATCAGGAGCATTTCCCCAGAGAGGAGTAACTTATAGCTTCTAAATCTAACCACACTACAGACAGATAGCAGTTTAACTGCTATCTGTCTGCTTTCGCGACCAATATTATTCATAATCAACGTTTTTGGGTTTAGATCGCGTTATTTATAAATGTGTCGTAACCCTCCACCACCCGACACGGCCAATCAGTAAAAAAGTGTCACGTTGACGAAAGACAATTAGTTCACTGCTTTAGCCCACCGGTGTGTTGAAGCGTGAAACCACAACATTTACAATTTGAGTACGACGTTTCGCTGGTAATTGCATCCAGCATCATCGGGCAATTCGCCAGAAACGTCGTTTGGCAACAAGGCCAAACACAACCTCTGCTTTGCCTAAACACAAACTAACGTTGGCGGTGACTAACTGCATTTTTATTAAATAAATATGCATATTACACGTGTTTTTAGCTGTGCTGTGTTAATTGAAGTAAAATATTTAAGCCATTGCAATGCATAATGTGTAAACTGTCGCTATATTACCATTGTGGCATCAAATGTAAAACATCTCCACAAATACATTTTAAATGGATTACATGCTGCTCCATTGTGTTAATATAAATGACTGTTTTGCACATCACGGCGAATTCTTTGTCATCAAATAAGCCTACAGCTGTATAACAATGTGCCCCTTTTGCCAAAATTAATGCCATTTGGGTTTGCATTTTTTCAGAACCTTTACAGCCAGTGAACATCCACAGAGGAATGATCTGCCTCAAACAACATTTGGACAAAATCTCTTTGTGTTCATGCAATCTGGAAGTAATGCCCTTACCTTTGAATTCAAGCCTCGCTGGTTTCAACCCTGATAATGCCAAGTGTGCAATTCCCTAACAGGTAGCTGCGTTCCCCCTCTTGCTTTGTTAAAAATCTCATTACCCTCTTAACAAGGCCAAGGCATGGCTCGCTGGCATTAAATGTCGAAATTAACCATCTGCAGTAAGTGACATATCTCATAGAAATGTTTTGGAGAATTAACTTTGAATGCTGGTACACGTCCTTAACTGAGAGCCGCAGAGTAAAAGATCAAGTAATTTATATCCACTGCTTGATAAAGGCCTTCCCCATGCTGTGTCTGCTGTGGGGTTTGTTTTTATCTGACTTCAGAGCACTGCTCAGTGCAGGTTAGGTAAAGAGAGATGCTGCAGGATGGGTTCAGATCTCACTCGCCACAGATGTTCGCGGTGGCCTGGAATCAAACACGTGCTACCTGGTTCAAAGCACAGCGCGCGCCTATCGCCGCAGCACTGCTCTCCCTCCCCTCCCTAGATTTGTTATTTGTTTGGGATTAATACATCCAAACAGATATGCGCTTTTGTTACTTTTTTCTGTTAGCAAACAATTAACCTCGTAGTATGCCTCGGCAATTAAGCGTACCTCATGCTTCCTGCTGTTTACTCTCATCATACGATTTAGTTTAATTGATTTGCATTTTCTTCACGTTTGCATATTACATATTCTGCACATTTCCATTGGGGCTTGGCGTATTGTGGCGTGGGCAGAGAGATAGTTCTCAACATCCTCGTGTATGGACGACGCATTGACGGGACAAGGGGTGAAGGGTTGTAATCGAGATGGCGTGGACACTACCAGGGATGGATGGGCTACAGCCGGGGACAGCCTCAGTTGGAAGTTGGCCATGGATGGCTCCTGACCTGTTGACGTCACCAACGCGTTAAAGTAGAAGAAGAAGATGAAAAAGGGAGCATTATAGCAAAGACATAGCAAGGGTTCTTTACTTGCTGCCTACCGAGGTCCACAAAGGGACAGTATAATAAACGTGGCACCTTTACAACATATACACCAGGTCATTCAGTATTTATTTGGCTTTAAACTTGTGGCAACACCGTTCATCTTTGTCTCGCGTGGGCACCAATCCTAGACTGTGGTACAGGCGTGCAGATAAGCACCGATCGCGCATCGTGGTTACACGTTCTGGCCAAACATTCACGTGCAATTCTTTATTGTAGCCGCAACAAATCGTCGACGTGCGATTTGAGAACGTGGTCATTAGCAAAGGAGGAACACAAAATTAAAATCGAGAAAACGAGCCTGATGAGACGCACGCTTGGGATTTCACTGAGAGAAATAGGAATCCGTAGATGTTAGAAAATATATGTGGGCAAATGTCATTCTTCAACGTGTAAAAGAAAGTAAGTGCTTGGGTAGGACAGATGGAGAGAATGGATGTTGTATGAATGTTACACTTCTTTCGCACTTGACGTAGCCAATCTAACTAAACACAAAAGGCAGTTCTAAAGAAACGATATTCTTAGTTCTTTCGGTAAAGTCACGTAGACAGCACTGGCTGACTTACACCGTGCATCTCTCCTCCTCCCAGCTCTCGTCCCCCGCCCACTCACTTTGGAAACCCTTATAAGCAGTTGCATTTGGAGGCTTGCCCCCTCTTTTCTCTCTGCCTGATGAAGACCGCTTGTGTTGCGATCGAAACGTCGTGGGTTTTTTGCTCATATTATTTTCAATGTATTATTTAAAATGTTCATTTACATTTTTACTTTATTTTTTATTTATTTTCTATCTACGTGACTTTACCGAAAGAACCAAGAATATGAATTCCTGCAGTCAAAAACTAAGAAACGAGTTTTCAATCTCGATGATTTAAAATTGCATCGCTCCAGTGGCTTCTTAATACCGGAAGGAAGAGCGTTCCAGGTGGCCACAGAAGCGCGTCTGAAAGTGCGCGCTGCAGTGACCGTCTTTGTTCGATGTCCAAGCATAATTACGGATTAAAGCTTTCGTGACTGCAGGGATTCATCTTCTTGGTTCTTTCGGTAAAGTCACGTAAAAGGGAGATAATAAAATAATAAAAAATAAAACATAATAAAATAATACAATTCTCACGACGTTTCGGCCACAACGCAAGCAGCCGTCCTCAGGTGAAGAACAGGTGTGTCGGAAAGACAGCGTCTGAATGAACACCACCAAGCTTGGCAGCGTATATTTAAGTTGGGTTAGGGGAGCTGCTTGCGTTGTGGCTGAAACGTCGTGAGAATTGTATTATTTTATTATGTTTTATTTTTATTATTTTATTATCTCCCTTCTACGTGACTTTACCGAAAGAACCAAGAAGATATAATTACGGAGTTGCAGCCAAGGAATAGAATGTGGCCGAGAGGACTTTCCCCGTTGAGATGCCGCGATCGCATCGGCTCGTGTGCCAGCGCTCGGTTGCCTATTATATCATCGGACCATTAGACATGCAATCATAGCCTGGGGAGGTCTGCATCTCGCACCTCCAATCCGCACAGTTGGTTAGGTACGGTGTGAAAGAAGTTCAACATACATCCAGCAGTGAATTGATAATGGCTGCTGATGATGAATCTAAACCGTCACTGTATAGACTGTCAGGATCCAGCGAATGACATTAACTTTAATGATGTATAGTCTTCCAAGCACGTTTTCATTTAACCTCTTCGCTGCAGCTGACACTGGGATATTTAAAAAAAAACCGAGCTGACTCATTTGCTAAGAAGAGTGAAGTTTAGTTAATTAATTAGGATCATTTCTCCTGGGTGGGATGAAGGGAAAGGGGTGGGGGGAGGGTGAACTGGACATGGATGTCAGAGGTAATTTATGTATGTTGATTTAAAAAAAATCTAGTTTCAAAAGTGCATAGCCCCAGTGGCTTCCGAATATCGGAAGGAAAGAGCATTCCAGACAGCCGCGAAAGCGCATCTGAAATTCGCGCGATTCGGTACCCGCCGTCGTTCGATGGCCAGCCAAAAAAGCCTCTGCGAGTGCGTAAGTATGTATGCGTGTTAAACTTCTTTCGCGCCGTACGTAGCCAACCGTGCTAATCGGAGGTGCCGGAGGGAAAGGGCAGCAATGCGGGGGAAGCACAACAAGGTGGGTGGCTGCGACCACGGAACGCTCTCTGGGGCTTCGGATAATCCCTTATGCCAGGTGTCGCAAAGAGTTACATTGAAAAGTGGGATCATGCCACCGTGGTCAAAGAGAAAAAAAATCGACTTTTATTTTCTGCTCTGAGCGTAGCTGTGTTTCCCTGCACAGATCGCTTGACTCTGGCATCACTTTCAATTCTACTGAGGGTTTACCTGTTGTTCACTTTCAGACGGACGCCGGCAATGGGAAGCCCCCCCCCCCTCTCCTCCCGGCATGCCGAGATAACTCAATAACAGCACCTCGATATGATGGCAAACACTGGGCAGGGGTGGCCCTCACTTGGGTCTGCAGACCGTTCGCTGCAGTCTCAACGCAGGATGATGCCACTGCAGATAATCGCGGAGCTCTCTTGTCAAGCGCAGTCCTTTGAGGAAGGCGCGTGAAGTCAGCCGGCTCTCCACTGCTCAAAATTATTCCGATCCCACAATTTGTGTGCGTCAGAGTGTGCCGTCGCTGCCTGGTTCCGTGAGCAACGTTCTCGGTGTTTCGGAGATATTTCATCGGGCACGTGACCGAGAAGGAAAGCTGCACGTGATCATTCTCCATGCCACTGGGCAATTACACGGCCCAGTGCGGGATTTAATTACTCGAAGGTGTAATTTAAAGTCAATTTACAAATAATTAAAATGGCTTGAAAAGAAAGAAAAAAACATATTTTGTGCACAATTTGATTAATTCTGTTGAAAGCACCTCATTCAATGCTGCGCTATTTACAACGAAGACGGGAAGACGCTACGGAGGGAATGTTGGAGCTAACAAAGCATTGTGTTGTTCTGTGCCCAGTTCAAAGCATATCGACTCGCGTGCTTAACACATTCCACGAATGTCCGCAGTGTGTCTGTGCTCTTGTTTACATTCGCCTCTACTGCGTTTTATTTGAGCCATTGCCACACCGCTGCATTTTTTGGCAGTCCCAGCTTATGTTAAAACCAGACATCAATAACCTTCGCCGGGAGAAAAAAAAAAGCTTTAATCAAACATTTGCGAAAGCCATTCATTGTGTAACCACTAAAGAGGCCACTTGAGACGCGCTGTGTTTCAAATAAATTAGCATAGGTATTATTTATCGTTATGTTATTATGTCACGTCTATGTTCCTGTTACAATATATCTTCATCGGCCGTGATCTTATGCACTGCACAATGAAGACCTTTCCAATCCACCGCCATCTCTGTCCTGGTCTTGCGATGGAACACTTCATCCAGCATCTTGCGCCGCGAGCTGACTTCATAACTCCATCTCCACGGTGGGAGTCCTTCTCTCTCTCTCTCATTATCTTGTTTGGATGCCACTTCATAGTTAGTTTTGGCCGTCAGGGATAATATAATCTTTTCGAGCGACGTGTCCTGCCCAGGCTCACTGATTTTTCTTAAGTCAAAATCAACATTTTTAACTTATTCATGCTCTCTAATAACTAACTATCGAGCTATTTTTATTGTTACATGTAAGGCTGCACTGAACTACGTAGCTCTTTTTCAGAAGCGACCTGGCCACAAATAACTTATAGCTCAACGAGGAAACGTATAGCAGCCAAAATAATACTCTAGCGCATGTTGATTGTTAATGGGGACGGAAAAACAACAGAGGACCCGGAGAAAAATCTACAGGACCACAGGGAGAATATGAAAACTCGAGATATTCAGGCTTCACGGTCACGATCGAACCAAGGACGTCCTGTATACCAAGCGAGGACGTTAACATCTCCTAGCCACCGTGGCGCCCACGTGTTCGTCTCTCTGGCCCTCGGTGTAATTCCGAGCATGCACCTCTTCGAGCTTATTCTTCTCTTTTCTTGATCAATTTCCACATTTTTTTTATTTAAATATCATGAAAGAGAATTTTGACGGATTAAATCGTTTCCTGTTTAAGCACATTGATTGTTTTTCATTTTTGAGTACAGGTATTATATTTTAAAGCAAAATTCTATAACTGTTGACAATTATTTGAACGTTCCATTCTTCGCAGATATGGAGCAACGAGAACAGCACACATTTGGTTACGTACGGTGCGAAAGAAGTTCAACGTACATACAGACACACACACGCAGTTGGTAGAGTATTTGCTGGATCACAAGACTGCGAGGGATGACGATGGTTTAAAGAGCACTTCATTCAGCAGTGGGTAAATCATGGCTGATGCATTTTGATGAATATTTACACGTGTTTTAGCTGGATTGTGGGAACACAGCGACATTTGTCAAGGTTTTATCATGCGCAGTATACTATTTCACTACAGACATATATGAGATCAAAACTATTACTCTTTATTAATAGAGTACGTTTTCACACTTTTCGTTAAAAAAAGGAACGATGCTGTCTAGTTTGTGCACGAAATGTTTTCTACGTGAAAAGAATAAACAATACCATCTTGAGCACACATTGAACTTGGCAAACGATGCAACGCCCCTTCACGACACTTGCCCATTATCTCAGTTTCGGTTTGCGTTTGGGGTAGGCGAATACAAATAAGTTTGTAATCGAACGACGGCCAAGAGGAGAACAGAGGATCTTCCCCCAGCAGAAGCCCCCCGATTGACAGAGCATCGTGGGTATTAGGTAGCACATTGATTGATGCTGTCAATAGCAGTGTCACTCCAGTTTGGCTAACAAGTAGATCTGTCACCACATTCCATGATTGCTACCGACATCGCGCATCGATACGGATGCTCGCGAGTGATTGCCTCTGTGTTGAACAATTTTATTTCGTATGTACGTATGTATGCTGAACTTCTGTAGCACCGTACATAGCCAACCATACTAATCGGTGGCTTCCTAATATTGGAAGGAAGAGCGTTCCAGACGGCCGCAAAAGCACATCTGAGAGCGCGTGATGCAGTGGCTGTCTGTGTTCAATAGCTATTCAAAAAGCCGCTGCGAGGATGAGCATCGGTGACTTTATTTGTTGCTGCATATCAAAATAAAGCAAACAAAAAAACTACCCATCTCCATATTATCACTTGAAGGCAAATTTATCCCCTGTCAGATCTAGTTTCTTTGCCAATGGGCAGTGATAATGAGCAGCTGAGCGTTGCAGTCTAATCTTATCAATACTTCATTGTGCAAAACTCAGCCTGGCTTATGTATGTACATGTAACCTTTTGAAAATTAATGTCCCTGCCTTACAGAAAGGGCAAGCCTTCAGTTTGCGTTAATTTTGACATGCGGGCCTCCTTGGCAAATTTCATTTCTAGTCTACGATTCAGAACAAAGTGTAATTTTGGGCATCTAAAACATTGAGCTTTAGCGTGTATAATGTTTGACTTGCATGTAAAATGTTTTTTTTCAGATCTTTTCAAATATGTGGACTGTCTTCATGTAAATATAGTTAATTAAAATAAATTGGCTTCTTGTACGTGATAATATCAATTTTCCATTCGAATAATCACCCTTTTCGTTTGATGCTTTCATTATGAGCTATAATGTCAACCTGTTGAACATACAAGCTTCAGTGCCCTGACAGGCATTTGCATATTGGGCCATTATGTACTGCTGAAAATGCATACAAGATTTCATGTTCTTCACAATTCCATTATCATAAAGTATGTAAAGGCTTTACGTGTTACCATCTCGGTATACTCTAGATCTATGAGCTGCCAAAGAGGAATTTAACATTCACCTTGTAATTGAAGACACATTTGTCTCACCATCACGTGACCGCACATCCCAGTAATGCGTCCTCATCAGAGTAATTCTGCCAACATTTCCAGCGTTCCTCAATGCTGTCAGAGGGAACCTGATTGAATGGTTGGGATGACGTACCTCTCCTTATGCTCATCCTTTAGTGGTACTGCCTGCTTTATGCCTTGCCTTTGGCTGTCTCTGCGCCCATAGGCTTCCCAATAATTGGCTGACAGCTGTCACCGTGGCTCTGAAGGAGTGAGAGATGGGTGTTAATCTTGCCACGGGCTGCCACCTGCTCAAGAGAACGAATCCTCCATTCAGCCGGCCCCTGGATTAAAATCACGACCGTTTTGTCACTCGTGATGTGTTCGCTCTGAAACGTGTTGCTTGATAGCCAAGCAAACATTTTATTTATTTATCAGGACTGTTTTTAGTTTCTTTCAGGGGTTTTTAGCGTAGGATAAATAGGTTTAAACCTCATTTTCTAGCCACCTTTTCTCACCAGTGTTGTATGTATGTTGCCCATATTTCGCACCGTGCTTGGCTAACCGTGATGTTGTTGATGGTAACGTGAATGCGACCGCGGTGTGAATTTAATCTTGTTCTGCAAGCGTGCAAATAAGGTAATGCCACGGGTTAAAATGAACATGAGGGTGGCGAAACAGAAATGTATAAACAATCGTCCACGGTGACGCTCGTGAAGGACTAAGGAGGGGAGTGTGGATGCGACGATGCATACGCTAACTTGGGCCTTGGGTCACCTCCAAAGAACTGAGAGGGTTGTTTCTGTACTACACACAAAAACCTGCGTGCGTATTTCAGCCCGAGGCAATAAAACGGTGTCTTCACCAAGCACAGCAGCTTGAAAGGAACTCGGGTCACTTCTTGTAAAAAGTAAACTACGAAACAGCGATTGCGTTTTAGTGGACTTTTTGCAAAGGGTGATGGAAAAGCAGTTGAAATGTTCATTAATGTGGGTGTCATATTTGTTTTTTAGTTCATGGAAATTCAGTAAATAAAAAAAATATTCTGCCAAGTGTCTGTGCTGTGCATTAAGTAAGTATATGATGGCAATGGAAGAGTTCACCATTGGAACCTCATTTGCCAGTTAAAAATATGATAATTGTTTTTTTACCCTTCTATCTGGCAACAAAACTGACACCTTTTTTACAAGGAGTCATGTTTGCATAGACCACAATACCTGCAGCCATAATGCAAACAAAAAACATAACTCTGATAATATATGCACTGTCCTTGAAGTTGATTGGTCCACACCCGAGACAGCTTTCCTTAGAGCCTAGTCTCACATGGGTTGGACCAGATGACGCCAAAAGGCACACAACTCAAAGACAATGCACCATCAGAGTATGAGAGCTCGGCCAGTCCCGCCTACCACAGGCGGGACTGGCCACAGCGGACCGAGTTCTCTGTGGGGAGGAACACAGTCAACTGGGAGCCACTGGTGGACCCCCGGAAGGTGCTGATGCCACCACTGCACATTAAATTGAGCCTTATGAAACAATTTGTCAAAGCTGCAGATAAGGAGTCGGCAGCCTTCAAGTACCTTCAAGACTTCTTCCCTAAGCTGTGTGAGGCAAAGGTCAAAGCCGGTGTCTTCGTCGGACCACAGATAAAGAAGATCCTGGAGTGCAATGGATTCCCCAAGAAGCTCACTAGTAAGGAGAAAGCGGCTTGGAACAGCTTTGTCGCAGTGGTTCGTGGCTTCCTGGGCAATCACAAGGTCGAAAACTATGTGGAGCTGGTTGAGACTGGTGAAGAACTACGGCGCAATGGGCTGTAGGATGTCCCTCAAAGTCCATATCCTTGATGCTGATCTTGATAAATTCAAGGAGAACATGGGAGCGTACTCGGAGGAGCAAGGTGAGCGCTTCCACCAGAATATACTGGACTTTGAACGCCGCTACCAAGGACAGTATAACGAGAACATGATGGGAGACTACATTTGGGGGCTGATTCGTGAAAGTGATTTACAGTATAATCGTAAATCTCGAAAAACTACTCACTTCTAAATCTTTTGTAGTCATTTTTGTATTACTTTTGTATAAATACGTGTTAATTTTGATTTATATGTGTTTTTTTCCTGACTTTATGTGAATAAAAAGACACAAATTCGCCCGTTTTCGAATTTAAAATCGGTAAATTTCAAAATATCACTTTCCTGGTCACAAAAGCAAAGTTTGTGGCAAATAATAGCCATTTTCTATACTTTTGAGGCATAAGCAATTACGAAATAATACTTACTACCCAGGAACAAAAATTATGTTACATTGGTGTTCTTACGGTAAGAGTTTAGGATCCAGTGCAGTGAAAACGGAATCATCTGGGTAATTTAGAAAGCAGTTATTTGTTTAAAGGCATTAGGGGCACATGAGTAAGACATTAAACATAGGAAAATGCATTTTGATCTCGTGAAAGCCGGAGAGGGTTTATCGATTGAATTCGGCGTCTCTAAGGCGAGACACAAGGCGGCAACACCACTATTGCTGTCCCAAAACTTCTAAGAATTGTGTCTGTGCCCAGATGAAGGTGAACGTTGTGTCTGTGTGTTTATTATTTATCTTGTACAGCCGTATATTACCACCTTGGTTAAATTCTCGTCGAGCCAGACGCTGGTTCCCCCACGGATTGAGAGAGCAGCACTGTTAGTCAGAGGTGTGGACTCGAGTCATGTGACTTGGACTCGAGTCAGACTCGAGTCATGAATTTGATGACTTGCGACTCGACTTGGACTTGCATAACAATGACTTTGTCCCACCTATGAGATGTGGACTCGAGTCATGTGACTTGGACTCGAGTCAGACTCGAGTCATGAATTTGATGACTTGCGACTCGACTTGGACTTGCATAACAATGACTTTGTCCCACCTATGAGATGTGGACTCGAGTCATGTGACTTGGACTCGAGTCAGACTCGAGTCATGAATTTGATGACTTGCGACTCGACTTGGACTTGCATAACAATGACTTTGTCCCACCTCTGCTGTTAGTACATCCCTAGTTGACAAGGTTGCATCGCTAAGATTTGGGGTGGGGGGGGGGCAGCAGTTTTTTCTCTGAATCTGATTTTACGCGATTGGATTTGCTTTGTTGTTTTGGAAGGCTCCGATCTGATGTTTGGCGTTCAAGATCTCGCATTGTGTGTGCCACCAAAGGGTTTGGCACGTGTGTGTGGCCGTTTAAAATAAAAGTAGTCCTTTGTCATATCTTGTGACATTATATAAAAAATGTCCGCTTTTTATTTTTCACACATCCACCGCACTGGCAATATACTCCAAGATGTTTAAAGTTTTAAAATAGATCGACCGTAGAAAAAACAGTATCGGTATAAATGTTTCATATTCATGCTGTTCTTGTTATTGATAGTTATCTGTTAATGCAATCCATGTTCCTGCTTTGTGTTGCGAAGTGAATAGCCTATGAGAAAAATAAAGTTAGTAATTTTATATTATTTAGCACCCAAGCAAAACAAACTTTCATCACATCTTATTGTACTATTCTTTCTTTGAAATCCTCATATCAATACGTGCAGTAACATTTTTGTTACATAAAAGACTGCCTTGGAAAATATTGTAGTAAATTAATTTGTGTTTTGAAAAATATAATTGGACTGTGTACCTATTCCAAAAATCCAATAGTATATGTATCATCTGCGAAATAAGTGTTTCTATACGTGAAAACTACACAGGCATTATTAAGGACAATTATGATCGCAGCATGCAACCCCTCAGCAGAGCTTCTTCATTAAGTGATTGAGTATGTACATGTAATTGAATTAGTAAATGCAGTCAGAACCTGGCACAAGGCACAATTGCATTAGGATGTTAATGTGGCATTTTAGGCGAATGGGCATCAACACGAGAGAAGAGGATGGCCTTGGGGGAAAGATGATGATTAGAGACATCACAAGAGATAGCCTGTCACATGTGTTCCACCCCAGGGGCTGTGACAAACAAGCTGAACATCTGTCCATCAGTGGAAGATCGCAACAGTTACTGCGCGATAAGAATGAAAAGCCATCAAGAGTGAGCACTGTGATCTAGATACTGCATGATTACATGCCGACAGGATTGGGTCCTACAGCATCAAATAAGCGGTATCAGCCCGTCATCTGATCAGACCAAAATCAAGGTGACTTTGAGAGGCTACTCATGATTTTATCCACCTATTCAAATCAATGACCTATTAGTCTAGTGTCCCACCTGGTCAGTTTTTATAATTGCACACACCGCTGATTAAAACATTGAAGTAATATATTACGAATCTTTTTTTCCCCCCATTATAATTTTTTATGCAATAAATGTGTCACGTTTTCACGTCATAATTAAGAGCAAAGGGTAAGGGGGGAAATTTTTTTTTATGATGCCCGCTGACACACAGGGTGTGAGGGCTGGCATCTTTTCATGAAATTGCGTCTATCTCTGGTTTTCGACAGATTTACTCTGTTGCGTGTTAAGCTGTGAGAATATGTCACACGCTGAACGATCACAAAAAAATGCACCGAAGGTTATCAATGCGTGCCAATGGTTGCATTTGAATGTTGCGATTGAATCAGTGCCTTACCTCGTGTGTTACATTTGCCCAACTTTTGCATTCTCAATGCTTGCATTGGAAGGACCTTCTCTTTGGAGTGTCATCGTCTTTGTTTAATTTAAATTGCGAAGTATAGGTTGTTTTTATACTGGTAGGAACCTCCTGGTTACACCAGTCCACAGGGAATTATTGTGTCCGTCCGTCGTACAGGGAGGGGCTCGGTGGGGAGGGAGGGGCTGGGTGGGGAGGGTGGGGAGTGGCTGGGTAGGGAGGGGCTGGGTGGGGAGGGTGGGGCTGGGTGGGGAGGGGCTGGTCACCCCGTGGTGCCCTTATAAAACTCAACGTTTAACCTACTCACGCCGGCTTGTACCCGCCCTCACAGTCGGCCATATTTGCGGAAAACACCACGCCGCTGTTGACCCTGGTCATTGACCGAGCAACCTAACGTTCCTACCAGCTCCCTCCGCAGGAATGTGTTTACATATTTTGCTGCTTGCTAGCCACTGTGGCATTTGCTCAGGCCAGTCTACAGCCCTCATGTGTGTTAAGGGTACGGGCAGTACCCAGTGGTACATGTTTCCCCAGCGGTAGCTTTGAGTCACTCACATCCAACAGTGGAGCCCTAATGTGTTTTTTTAGTCTCTTGTCAATTGTGTTGCACCAAAAAATCGCTTCAATCAGCCCTGAAGGAATGTAAATACAGGCTGCCATTCCAGACACTCTCTATTGATTGAGAAAGGCAATTAGGATGCAGGGGCCTGATGGATGTAATTTAGAGGCATCAGTTTTGTAAGAAGGTGCCTTGGGTTGTTGATACCAGTCGCCTATGGGGGCATTAGGATGACAAAGGAAATCGTGACATTTGCAGTAAAGTGTGTGCTTGAATGAAACTGAAAATGATATGCAAGTCTTTTTTTTCGTGAGCAATGTGTCAAGCCTTGAGACACTCGGTACTGGAATTAAAGGACTCA
Source organism: Lampetra fluviatilis (assembly GCF_964198595.1). Lineage (NCBI taxonomy): Eukaryota > Metazoa > Chordata > Hyperoartia > Petromyzontiformes > Petromyzontidae > Lampetra > Lampetra fluviatilis. The sequence goes on along the minus strand of NC_136278.1, from coordinate 29,732,713 downwards.
TCCCATTTCCGTGATATTAGATGTCTTCATGTTGCTACATTTAAAAAAAAAACTTGAACGGTTTCACAGATTAGCCTTAAAGTCTTGCTTCTGAAGCATTGTTCCCAGTCCTGTATTGTGGATTAATTCAAAATCGAAGTAATCTCTTTTTGTTTAAATTTCAAAATGAAAGCATCTCTCCGTTGCCTTCATTATACAGTTTTTTTGTTTGCATATCTGGTGCAACCAGGTGCATTAAACAGTAACGCTTATGAACTTGTTTCATCCCAATTAGTAAGTATCCAAACATGGCAATCAAGTTGCAAGCGCCAGACTGGATGCACGCCCTATGTTGGATGAAGTCGGATTGACGGTCGCTTTCATTTCCACAAGAAAACCGTGCTTTGACGTGTGGCTTTCTTTTACCAACACAGGGACACCTTTGCGTATTTTTTTTTAAAAACCTCACGCAATTTGAGGACGGCGTATTATTAAATAGTTTTTTTCTCTCTCATTCAAAGCTACGCTTAATCCCGTTGGGCAACAATGCATCGGAGAACACACTAAATACAATAGAGAGAGAGAGAGCACGGTGTTCTTGGTCACGTTGGTGCCATTGTATTTTTTTTTCTTCTGGTGGAGAGCATGGTGTGTAACACGTTTGACAGCCCGGTGGGTAGATCGTGTTCCGGTTGCGCTCATTTGTCAAAAGAACCGCGCACTGGGTTGTGAATAGGCGGGGGAACAGTTTGACACCGTCCTTCTTGAGTTCTGATCCGTCACACCTACACTCGTTTCGTTACTCGTGCTGCTGCTGCTGCCTTGCAATGGGTTCGCACACCGAGGACTCGCAACCCCCCTGGTCGATCTCTCGCCAATGTGGCAGTTGAAACAACGGAGCAAGTTTTTTTTTCTTTCTGAAAATTCACCGCCCCCCCCCCCCCACGGGAACACGTCTGTCCAGCCAGCAGTATAAATTGGTACGCCAACACTGAGTCGATAAGCAGGCGACACGCGCGTTGCGGTCAATTGTGGGTACTCTCACTTCTTTCAAGATGTTTGTGCAAGCGTTCAAGAGGCGCTCCAGGTGGCAAGATGTTATCTGCCTCACCTGTTGTGCAGGAGGTCGCGGGTTCGATCCCTAGCCCCGAGGCCTGCTGCTGTATATTTGAGAGGGTGCATGTCTCTGCCTTTCTCCCCGTGGTCGCCTGGATGATTTTTTTTCCAGGCCCCTCCGGTTTATCTCTCCACATTTAGAATGAATGTTACGCATTTAAAGTATTTAGTTGCAATACATTTACACAAGATACGCCACTTCGTTCGGCTATCATTTGCGACCAGGTCGCTACTGAAAATGAGCTATATCGCTCGATAGGCCTGATCCGGTCAAATAAAAAATAGTTAAATTTCGATTTAAAGCTTTCGTGACTGCAGGGATTCATCTTTTTGGTTCTTTCGGTAAAGTGACGTAGAAGGAAAATAATAAAATAATAAAAATAAAACATAATAAAATAATTCTCACGATGTTTCGGCAACAACGCAAGCAGCCGTCTTCAGGTGGAGAACAGGTCTGTCGAGAAGGCAGAGTCTGAATCAATTCAGACTCTGAAACGTCGTGAGAATTATTTTAGTATGTTTTATTTTTATTATTTTCCTTCTACGTGAGTTTACCGAAAGAACCAAGAAAAAAAATAGTTACTTTTTTAGTTTATTAGGCAAAAAACCCCTCAGAAGGAGCTTTCTCGTGTTCCCTAGAGCTCGCTCAGGTGGATACTCTTCTGCCAGCGGTGGCCTGAGTGAGCGGTTGTAGGGCTGCGCCTTTACCTTTCCAAAAGGTTTTTTTTTTTATCCCTGAGCCAAATAGAAACCACGACATTGACTTTACATCCATAGTCTGATGAGCTCCCCCTAAGTTTGTACCCATCATCATTTTCGTTCTTTTGTCTATCATGTGTATTAGACCTCCCCTCCTCCTCTCTGCCCATTGTGTTGGCGGGTGCAGTGGCTGGCCGCTTGCGCACAATCGCTCCATTGTGTTGGCGTGTGCAGTAATTGGCCGCTTGCGCACAAGCGCTTCCACGTCCATCGCCCACCCTTTTGGCCTCGCCCCCCCTCCCTCCCGATACGTTCCTTTCATTGGCTACCATAGTCTGATGAGCTCCCCCCTCCCTCTCCCTCCCCCCTCAACTCGCTTTTAAGGGATTACATCTTGAATCATTGCCTCACTTGATACAGCTAATCTGGCTGTGACGGTCCCACCTGATGACGGAGACTTGTGTTGCCTCCGAAACGTCGTGATTTTTGTTTTTATTTTATTTTACTTTCTACGTGACTTTACCGAAAAAACCTAAGAAGAGAACTAAAAGAGTCAAATAAACATTTATAGGCTATTTTAGACTTGTGCATATTCCCGTTCTATTTAAGACCGGGAGCAGGTGGATTGCTTCACTATTCTGGCAAATCGCCCGATGATGCTGATGTAATTTGCCAGCGAAACGTCGTACTAACTCAAATTGTAAACGTTGTGGATTTACTCTCCAACACACACCGGTGGGCAGAAGTAGTAACTATTTGGCGCGTTTTGTTTACGTGACAAATCCCTTACTGATTGGCTGCGTCGGGTGGTGGAGGGTCACGACACATTTATGTGTGAGTGTTAAACAGTCCAAAGAGAGTTCCATTCGCCATAGGCACGGTGGCCGCCAGACTTTTAAACCACGGACCCTTGCCGTCGCCGCCCCGGCAAATGTTTTTTGTGACGAGAGACGAAATCGCCACTCTCCTCGGAGCCTGCCGTCATTTCTCTTGGTAGCCTGCTGGTAAACTTCTCCCGAGTGTCCCCAGAACGATGAGTCAGCATTGCAGGAGTCAACCCGCCATATTTGTTTGTAATCGGGGAGAGAGGCTGTTCTTTAAGTGAACACTGTTGCTTCATATCATGCACAGATTTTATTGGGAATATTGGAATGGGCCTGGCTTGTTACGGGAGAGGTGGCTGCGATTCCAATTATTTTGCTGGGTTAATCTATTTCGGGCATAGGCTAAGGTAACCTTTTTTTTTGTTTTGCTGGAAATATCGCTTCCTAATTTGTTCCTTTTGACACTGAATTGTACCAAGGTGGTAATCAAAAAGCTCTTAGTCAGCAGTGCAAGACATAATTAACTGTTGTGAAATAAATTGCCCTCATTCTTTTGATTTCACTTTTGTTCTGAGCTCTGTTCTTCTGCTGCGCTGACAATCTGGCACTTTGGAGTCCGTTTCAAAGCGGGAATCTGCATCCAGTGCTGGAATAATGTTCTTTACTTTGTCTTTCAAAGAAGGTTGCTGGAAAAACACATCAATACGTTTTGTTAAGAAGAATGGGACTCCTTCCAGGCACTTAGTGTTGGTTGTGAGGAGGTCACCTTGAGGAAGACAATAGCAGTAACGTGCACCCTGCATTCAAAAAATAGCGATTTTTTTTACATAGAGAGAGCAATACGTTCCATAGCCGATTGCCCAACGGTTGTACATAGATCGAGGCTGGTGAAATGGGAAGTGGTTGCAGCCACTCTCTGAGATAGATTGGTACCCAACATCGAGTCTATGGAGCACAGGTGTTTTGCAACGGTGTGGGGAAGCGGTCCGTGGTGGAACTGTTGTAGATACTGCAGTTTGATTTAGAGTAATTTTTTGTAAAAATATGTATAATTAAGTTACGGTGGCATGGTCGTCTGCACGTTTTGTCGAGGGTTGACAGTGGCCCTGCGGGTCCAACAAAGGTTGAGAGCCACTGGTGTAGATGATGAGATTCTGACCATGACACTCTTCACAAAACACGTTCGATGAGCTGCATGGAGAAGTCACGCACATTGTTTGATGATGCTGCATTAGCGGTGGTGCGCGAGGAAACGTAACAAATGCACACAATCGTTAGTAGCGTTGCCTTAAGAGGAAAATAATAATTGGAGACTTTTTGGAAAATTACTATCCTTCATAGCACTCCTACATGGCTATGAAGTAGGGCTATTGTGCATTGCTAAGTCCTCTATTGCTTCAGAGGCTGGGAGCAGCTACTCAATGCCGCTGGGAGCCACTTGTATTCATTACATGCCAAGCGCTGTTTACATAATACACATATGTGCTGTGTGCTCAATGACAGATGCTGCCATGGTGTGTAATGGTTTGCACACCAGATTCGCAAACTAGAGGTCGCTCGTGCAATCTCAAGGCGCGGCAATTGAAACGGTGTGATTTTTTTCTTCTTAAATTCCACCGCCACTGTACACGATAAGTCGATCGGGCAGGTCACGTGAGGTGCGGTAAAGTGTTGGTCTCTCTTCCAAGATGTCCGGCCAGCGTGGAAGAATAGGCCTAAGCACCCTCTGGAGGTGCTAATGATGCATTATTCCACGTTATTCCTTATCGTGTGTGTCCTTCAGAGGTTACAAAGCAACACTGTTGAAAATTGCTGAATTCAATACCAAAAGTGACGTGATCGTTCCACCAGTAGTCTTGTGTGACCAGCAGCATAATTATGAATTGCAGCCTTAAAGCATAACTTCTGGAAATAATTTGAAAAATATATATAACGAATAATTTTACACTATTTGTTTATGTCTCAACGCAGGTGAGGTCCTGTGGTTAGCGCACTGCGTTCCAAACCTATTGAGTCATAAATACGGCATGGCCAGGCCTTCAGCCTTGATTGGATTAACAAAGGCAGGGTGTAAATTATAAATATTATCTATTTAAACGTCATGTGTATGGCATATAATACCAAGGTCTTTTACAATTCCATTAAAGTGCCGTTTCTTCTTGGTTTGGGGGTTGAATGTTTTTTTTAAATAGTTTCCCATGAAATGGTTTTAAATGTGTCAGTTTATTGTGATGGGCGTGGTTTGTCAGTTTATTGTGATGGGCGTGGTTGTCAGTTTATTGTGATGGGCGTGGTTTGTCAGTTTATTCTGATGGGCGTGGTTTGTCAGTTTATTGTGATGGGCGTGGTTGTCAGTTTATTGTGATGGGCGTGGTTGTCAGTTTATTGTGATGGGCGTGGTTTGTCAGTTTATTGTGATGGGCGTGGTTTGTCAGTTTATTGTGATGGGCGTGGTTGTCAGTTTATTGTGATGGGCGTGGTTTGTCAGTTTATTGTGATGGGCGTGGTTTGTCAGTTTATTGTGATGGGCGTGGTTTGTCAGTTTATTGTGATGGGCGTGGTTTGTCGAGTTGACTGCTCACAGTTGACACGAAGGGAACGAGCAGACCGCTGCACAACCATTCTGTGCTCCACTTCTCTTGAGTGCACACAGATATTACACATCTTGCCAATGCCCTCGCGTGCGTGGGTTTTTTTTTTCTCTTTGTTGTCGGTTATTTTGTTATTTCTCTGGCCGCAACGTACAGGGACGTGTGGGTAAAACATATATCTGTAAATACAGTGACTTCCAAAAAAAAAAATACACACGAAAGTACGGCACTGAGCTATGTGGTATAAATCATTAATGCACCAAAATGTGTTTGGGGTGCCCCTGCACAATATCGCTCTATTCTCTGCGCCCTGCATTGCACCACTCTGTCTTGTCGTCCATTGCGTATGCGTAGCAAATAGGAACGCTGCTTTTTCATTATCCAGTCACTGCAAGCGTGCAGCCCCGTATTCTCTGAATGACACACAAGTTATCATACTGGCCGGATGAAATGATGGAGCCAGGTGATAATAAATTGCTTTCTCAGCCAAGAAGAAAATTCTACTGTTCAGTGCGGGATCTGTGCCCTCACTTGGGGAACATTCCACCTAATTCACTGATGGCTCCAATAACTCCATTATTTAGAGCTGTGTGATAGATTTCTTCATCATCGCATGCAGACACGGTTCAAATAACGATAGGATGTATATTCCTTTGCGTTTCTGTAATATCCAGATTATACACATATATAAAATATATCTAGAAATTATGGGTTGCATGGAAGCAATATTTTTTGTGCATTTCTCAAACTTGTTTTTAAGAGCCTGTCGGTAATATTTTACTATATACGAAAACCTTGTTTTCACACTTAAATTTTAAAAGTAAAGATTTTTAAAGACGTCTGTTTTATGACAGTTCACGTTATGGGTACTGCTGAACAACTAGGCAATCGTCGTCAAAAAAAAGTCAGCAAGATTATTTAGACTTGTCGTTCAAATAAATAAACTGTTCATGCAATTTCTCCCCGTGTATTTTTCCCTTTAACTAAGTTACATGCTATCCAGCTGTCTACAGTAGCACGAGATGCTGCCGTGGGGGGTGCGGAGTTACCGCACTGGACTTGCCCGTTCATAATCCCGGCGTGGCAGTTGACACAGTAAGGAACGTTTCTTTAAATTCCCCACGCCTCTGCTCGTCCGGCTGTATGAAAAGGTGAGGTTAAAGTGTGGGTGTTTCCCACTTCTCGCAAGATGTTTGGCTTGCGTTGGAAGAGTTGTCCATATACTTTCTGGAGCTTTTTTCAGTGGAGATCCGTCTTCCAGCAGTGGTGTGAGCAAGACATTGCAGGGTTGCACCTTTACCATTTACCGCTAGAGTAGTATCTATCAATGTAGCAATAGCATTACATTGGAGTGCACTGAAGTCCACTGAGCTGATGTAGAAGTGATTTATAATGAACCATTAACAAATATATTTAAGTGCAAAAAAACTACCTTGGTTTGGACCAGAATTCTTAAAATGCTATATTCAAAACAAAGTACAGATTGGGGAAAAGTTCAAAGAAGTTTAATTGGTTGCCACTAAAGTGTTGTGCTAACAGTACTTTGACAGTGAATTCTGCCAATTGTACAATTGAATCATTCCCCAGAGATCAGATCAAAGCCAAAAAGCCATCGCAGAGAAAATAAAAGCACGTTCACGCCGTTGATTTATGGATGGTTGGAACAGGGAATCTGTGACCACCAAATGCGTAAGTATTGACTATTCTTTGTCGGAGTCCATAGAGCATCTGTCAGGCTTGTGTCATGTTCACTCGGGACAGGACACCCGCGTAGGGGTTGCGTGTAAATATAGTTTCAAAATGACAACATGTATCAAGCGGTAGAAAGCTGTGAGCACGTTATCAAGACATATTTTCCAAATTGAACTTTCTTCACACAAAGCTGGTGCAGCCCTCCCTGAGGCTCTGTCTTTGCTGAGACACCGCAAGAGAGTTCACATTTTAAACGATCTACTCTTCACTGGGAGTAAAAAAAAATCGTGTAGAGGCTGGATATTGTTTTCTCTTGAGACAAAATATGGCCAGGCAAGGATGTAGTGAAACTGTGATATACATTTAAAGACTCCATGCAAAAAAAGTTTGATTTATGATGTATTATGCCATCATTATAATTCCCTATTTCAACCAATGCATTTGGAAAAAACAAAAGAGATGCCTAAATTGAGGCTCAATATAAAATTATAGGCTCATTTGA